>NC_133026.1:28110909-28421590 GCF_048771995.1 Taeniopygia guttata | reverse complement strand
AAAGTAAATCAGATCTGCTGGTTGGTGTGTATTAAATTCTCACTGTAACAAAATACAACAGAGCAGCCATTATACTGAATTAACGGTTTTCATAGCAGAGACTGTCTTTCTATTAATTTTGCTTGCTTGGAGCTTTTTTAGCATGGCCTCTAGTAATTTAAAACCATTCTCAGGTTGAAAGTAATGGTGGTGAAGAGAAAAACTTGGAGTACATGAAACATAGTATCAAACGAAAATGGTTGATTTAATAAAGGAGAACTTAAAAAGTGAAGGTTCTTTTCTTCACTTCAGTATGCACAGAACTAATATGAAATTATTCATTGGTGTAAGAAGTGAAACAAACAATATGTGCATATATCTACTTACAGCTGAAATAGACGCATTGTTCTTAGGTTGACTGAAGAGTGTATCTATAAACCTTCTATTCCTTCCAATGAAGCAGTCCTTAAGGCTTCATTAATGACTTTTGCAATGTAAATGAAAATTAAAATATATAGGTATTAAATGTCGTAATAGATTTGCAAATCTTTGATCAGTGTATGTCAACGGGGCAATGTGCTGACAAAAAAACATGGCATCTCAGGAAATAACTTTAACTTCTGATATTGGTCAGTCTTGCTTATTTCACATGTGTTCCTATTAAAAAGAAGTAGAAGAAGAATTTCCTGTAGAGACAACTAGAGAATTGCTGTTTCCAGTATGGTATTTGTATGCAAATCATCACAATTGTTTAAAGCTAGGGGTGACACCTCATGATTTAGGCTGTTGGTGTGCATATGTGTGTGTTCATGCCAGACCAGCTAACCTGCTGGTATGCTCAGGACCCTGATAAGACAGGAAATACTTAGTTTCTGAAACAGGAGAAAACTTTCTATTGCATTTGCTTACTCTTATCTTAATCTTCTCTACGATTGCATGTACATCGCAACAATGACTAGCTAATATCCAAAATTATTGAAGGCAAATAAAGTTACAGATTTCAGCATGTTTCATAATATCAGTGTAAGAAAGAACATAGTCAGCTATGGTATGAAAGGCAGAAAAATACATTTTTTTATTTTTATAAATATTTAGGTTACTATTTATTTGCAAGATAACAGAATTTTAATGGTTATTAGTGATTTAGGGTACTAGTTCCTATTCTACAAGTTACTGCCTTTAACCCCAACTGGCTTCTAGGGCTTGTAACTTTGAGGCAGACCATAGCCAGACCAAGATTTTCTGGGAAGCAGACACTTTCCTTTCCACTTTCTGTGGAAAGGAAAAAAAAAACAAAACAGGAAGAATTCTCTCTGGAGAAGGAAGTAGGAGAAGATCAGAGAACTCTGCTATGGAACGTGAAAACAGATGCTCAAAGTGAAGCATGATGCAGTGGCATCCACAGAGCTGGTTGTGTGGGACCTGGGAGGCCAGATGAAGGCACTCGGAGCTAATGAGCAGCAATGAGCTAGATAAATGGGTTAATTACATTTATCTAGAGAGCCCTAGATAAATGTAGGAGGTAAATAGTATTTCCTTGCTTTGAAGGCAGAAAGACCCAGAGAAATTTGGGCTGAGGTAGATGATACTATTGAGCTCTCCAGGGGAATTGAGAAGGACTTGCGAGCAAAGGGAAGCCAAAGGATTGTCAAAAGAAGGTAAAGGACTTTCCAGAACTTTATCTCTTTCTTTCATACCCTGAAAAAAAAATGAAGAAAATTTGCTTTTGCAAAACAGCAGTTTGCTAGGCTACTAAGTGGTTAGCCTGAAAATAAATAAATAAATTTAGGAAGCTGAGGTGGGCCAGAGGAGCACAGCTCAATGTTTTATGCAAGAGCGGTGCAGAACGTGTCAGCCTGTTGTCAGCTAATTGCTGCTTGTCTCCAGCTCAGGTCTGAAAGCATTCTGTTTTCTCTCTGTCCATGAGGAAGGAAACTTCTTGTGGTCCTGCTGAGGTGAGTAAAAGCCTTACTGTAGCCCTGGCTGGAAAATGAATAAAACATGGGCGAGACCTGGAAGCTGTTAATGAGAAATAAAGTAATAGCTTGAAATCCGTGGTGAGTGTGTGAGGCTCTGAGGGTTGCTGTGCAGCAACAACTGAGGTAGAAATTGTCCTCATGACTACCAGGGTTTGCTGATATCTGCCCAACCTGGGCTTGTGCTGTGGAGAGCCTGATGGCTCTTATTCCTTGTTTTTGTTCAGGCTATATATTTTCAGTTGGTTTTGAAATAAGGGAGTTTCACCTTTTCTGATTTGCTTGTATGAGAATGGAGATTTTCCATTATCATGTTTGCCTAATTTTACAAATACATCTGAAGAAGAGAAATTTCTCTATGACCATTGCCTTCCATTATGTGAAACTGCCTAACAGCTTGGAACTATTAATAGGAAACCATACTTCTAGGCATCTATAGTCTGGGTATAGTGATATTCAGAGTCTGCTTTCTTTCCTTTCTGATTCATGATTCAGAGACTCATTGAGAAGCACCTCAGGGCTCTCTTTAAATGTGACCAATAAAAAGAGTAAGTGATAATCATCAGGCTTTGTTATTTATAGTAAAGGGGTTGATGGTAAAGAAGCAGATTCATGTGAGGTACCCACTCTAATAAAAATGGAAAATAGTCTACTGGGTCTGAGTGAGAAGGAAAGATTTTGAAGTTTTCAGGTCAATTTTTATACTAGTGTTGATATGAAAATACTTAGCTGCTGATGGACCTCTTTGAAATAAACCTTTGGTTCGTTGTTTTTTTACCTAGGGTGAAATTTACATGCTATGAAGGAACACAGAAATTTGCATTATTAAACTGCTTTTTTGGATAGGGAAGTGAGCACTTGTCAATATTTTGGTGAAAACTATCTTTATGAGCCAAGTTGTGCTGGCTAATAAGAAATGGTCAGTCTTCAGGACTGTCATTCTATTTACATTAAGTATAAAAAAAAAAAGCTCAGGCAACCAAACAACATGATAACAACTATTCTATAAATTGTTTGTACCTGCAGAGAGAGATTGATGATAGCTCCATCCCTTGGTGAGGTGGACATTGCAACATAAACCTTGTCACTGTAACTTCTGCCCAGCTATGAGATTAGCTTTTGCAAAGGATGTGGTGTAGCATTTGTTAGGGTGATGGTTTCTTCTTTTGTTGGGTTTTTGAGTAAATATGAACACATTCTAAATCTCTCCTTTTATCCCAGAATGATAAGAACTCAAACTTTGATTCAGATAGATATAAAATATATTTATCACACACACATATGTAAGCAAGCAAATGCAGGAAGATCTATTCCATCTAAATTGAACATTACTGCCATATGTTTCAATTCAGCCCTATTATTCAAGGAAAAAAAAAAAGAACTTGTTAATTTAGCTATGGTATGAAAAGCAGATGATATCTCATTGATATCAATCACTGTTTGACTGTAATCTGAATATTGATAGGGTTTTCTTATTGTTTCTTTTGTTGTGTTGTTTGGGTGGTTTTTTTCTGGAAAACTAGCTAAATCTTTCTTTTAATGTTTCAATACAAATAGATTACAAGGAGCTTTGAAAGATTTGGTCCAGCTGCCTGATTTACAAAGTCTAATCTTGGACTGAGATGCAAATTCAAGCCTTCATACTTTGTCAATAGTGCTGGTTAAAAATTCCTTAACCTCTGTTTCATCAAAGTTCATTAAATTGTGTGGAGGAACCTACCTTCCCTAATCAATCCACTTTTTCACTGGATTCCCGTTTCAGAGCAAAATAAGACTTACTTTTTAAATGTCAAAATATTTTGTCCTTGAATGTTAACAGGAAATATAAAGTTTTGTTTGATTTATTATTTCTGATTCATTAATGTAGTGATTAGCATTGTAGTATAACTGACTTTTCACTTTATGTGAATAAAATTATGCTGTTTTTAATTCACTACAAAGATAATTCTTATTTCCTTTAGAAAAATTTTTAGTTCTTGTATTTGTTTGAGATCCTGCAATGAAAGTTTACACCTTTGTGCCTCTACAGTTGACAGCAGAGTAAAAGGCTGCACATCAAATTCTAGTGTTTATTTAAAATACCTGCATTTTTGGTATTCCAGTAGGTACACATTTCTTAAGTGTTACATTCAATGAATTACTTTTTCATAGTTTCTCTTTTTTTTTCTTAATTTGTCAGAACAAATCTACCTGGATACTGAACAAAGAAGGGATATTACATTGTTAAATTATCCTAATTATTATAAAATAAGCAAGTCACAGAAGAATATTTTAGAGTAGGCATTGTAAAACAAGGTATTGACAAGGCAGAATGCTTATTTTTATTCTAAGGTACAGAAGACACTGTAACAATCGCATTGATAAGGCACATGTATGTCACTGTAATTCTCAAAATCCTGAGGTCTTTAACATCTCAATATTTCAGGTGAATTATCAGCTACAACTGTGTGCTGGATAATCTGAACTCTTTTTACATCAGAGTTATGCAAAACATGTAAACTGTCTGACATTTTGCTATCTTCTTTTCGGTCACTGTACCTTTATCGCTAAATACTGTCTACCTGGTGTCTAGCCCAATTGATACTGTGTTAAAATTCTTGCTGTGACAATCATCAGTCTTATTTTTATGTTCTTGGAACACCAGTTTAGTGTGTTCCAAGATCATAAAAATAGTGTTAGCAGACTTCCATGAGGTTAATGGGGCTTTAAGAAAATGTTACATTTCTTTGGCCCAAGATAAGATTCCCTTCTGATGGGAGTCCTGTCACTTTTTAAGATATAACAACTTTCTCTGTCAAAGAGTTGAGATATTAGTCTCTGTGAAATGATTTATAGTTTTTCCTTGGCTTTCCTGCTGAATCTTAGGTTAAAAAAAATAGTCTTATGGCAGATGCCAATCGTTTCCTTTTGGTATGCATGTAGAAATATGTGTTACCACAAGAGCTAGTGAAAGCATTCAGATATAACCAGAAAAGCTGTACTGACAACAGAGAGCAGTGCTCAGTTCCTGGAGTCAGACTCACACAGGCAGAATTTGAAATGTTCAGAAAAGGGTTAACCTCCCTTTATTTGTTTCTAGGGTGACTTCTGTCTAAAAATGCAAGAGTACAAGTAGGTATTAAATACGTGTGTAACTTGCCACTGCAACACTCATGTCTGCGCAATATTTCTGCTGTTTTCTTACCTCAGATATAGCACAAATGGTAATTTTTAACTATTTCCACTATGTGCTTCCTCCACAAAGCACAGTGAAATAGCAAAGCATAAAAGCAGATTTTAATAAGTGCAATAAAAAACTGTTTTAAGGAGCCAAACATACCTTCTGGTCCATCATAACAGGACAGTAAAGGGATTTGAAGGAAGCAAAAAATCACATAATGCTAATTCCATTTATTCTCAGTAGAAGTTTGCAACACAGAGGTCTTCTATCCAAATGACAATGTCATTTATTGTTTCATTCTAACTTGTTCACAAATTAATTTGAAGAGTTCCTTATCCAAATATGTAGCCACAATTGTGTAAAAGGGATTGAGAATATTTTGGCACATCTGGTTCCCCTCATGTGCCATGCTATTTCTGCTACACCAATTGAGATCCCTTGAGAGTATTTAAAGTCCTAATGTAGAATGAGATATTAAGTCACAGTTTTGGAGATTATGACTGAAATATAGCTTTGCCTGAGACAATTTAAACTGAAGTTAAGGATGCAGATATGAAGTCCCAACTCCACTGAAATCCTTGGTTTGCCATTGCAAACAGAGAAGCCTGGGTTTTATTCCTGCTGTCCTGTGGTAGGGCTAGGAACATCTTTCCTGCCCCAGTTTAAATGTTTGCAAAGTTTAAGTAAGAGATTGAGAAGTTATGTGCATTCACACATCTGTAAAAACCTACTGAATGGTTGCATCTGCGAAGTTTCCCCACACCATTAGCCTTGAAATGAGGTCACCAGGTCTCTTCCTTTCAGCAGGTTGCTCATGGTTTCCTTTCTCACTTATATGTCATTAGCAATCCTGTATTTCTGTCTCCAAAAGCATTAGCTTTAACACGCTGTATTAGAATATATTTTCATCTACACAGCACTGTAGGTTGGTGTTTAGGCACTAGGCTGAGAAATGGAAATTTTTAATTTCCCACGTTAAGGACAAATCAGACTCTGATTTTGTAGCAAACACTGTAAGTGCTATAAGCAGTGTTATAAGAGAGTCCTGCTCAGTTAAGGACCTGTCTTAAACTCTACCCTCTGAATCTCAAAGGCATGAGAATTTTCAAGCTCCAACTAGGTGGAGTTCACACATCACTGTTTTATTTTGCATCAGCCAATTCACATGTAAATTTTATGGATTCTATGTGTAACTGTGCCTCTTCTCACTATTCAGAACCTTAAAAATCTACCCTTAATGTTTGAATCACCCTGCTGGGGTAATGAAATACCAAACTTGAGTATGAATGAATAAACAGTTGCTTTGAACTCGGCTTTTAGGACTACAACATAATATTGACTTGGTAACAAATTCTGTGCTGTTGCCTTAAGAGGCCCTGCACGGTACTGCAAAAACCAGGTCTACATGCAGCATAACACAACCCACTCCTAATTATTTCTGCCTGCTGCTGTTGGATTTCTTGTCTTTCATGCTTAAAACAGCAGTGACGCAGTAGTGAGTCAGGCCTTTGCCAGTGCTTAAATAGCCAGGGCTAGGTGCTATATTAAAATATTTAATTTTTTTTCTAAAAGCTGGTATGTGTGTAAACCTTGATTAGGATGTTATAGGTCTAAGGTATACAAATGGTGTACAAAGAGTACATCTTCAACCTCCTACATTTACATACTGCTTTTTGTTTGCAGTATCAGCTGTCTGTGTACTCTGACTTCTGTTTTGTAATTTTTTGGCACCCACTGCACACCTCCAAACTTGCTCTGTCTTATGTATAAAGCCAATCTCATAGCTCATTTTTTCAGTATTATTAAAATGTTAATCAACAGTCAGTATAAAGTAGTGTATTGAGACATAAAATAGAAACATTTTGTGTCACTTTTTATTCATAACTAAAAAAAAAAAAAAAAGAATTTTCTAAGAGCTGCTAGTCCTAATCCAGAAAAAACTGTTGCATGTAGAACTATAAAAATATTTTTAGTTAACTCATTGCTCCAATCTAGTGGTAAAGAAAGGCTGAGAATACTTATTTGAAGCAATAATTTAATTGTCATGTGACAATATTGAACATAGAGAAGATACAAGGTTCTTGTCCTTATTTATTAGATTTCCATTTTTTCCTCAGTTTCATTCAGATATTGCCATGCATGCCGTTAAGCTGGACTGACACTTAGCAGTTCTTTGCCTTCTGGCTCATCACTGTTCTATCTTAATCTTCAGTCATAAAATAATAACTGATTGTCTTTATTCTCCTCAGTCTTTGAAGTTTTTGTTTGTTTTCCCATCACTTTGCTTTCCATCTGCTAGTTTGCTTTCTTTGCTTTGTTCATGCACTTCTAATTAGAAGTACTTGTTATTTTGATCTGAGTCACAGCCCTTGTAAATTTTCTTTGCTATTCAGATCCATTCAGAGTTCAGCTCTAAAGGATTCCTGGTCTGTCAGTTCACAATCTTATCTTCTCTCAGGAACCATTCTCAGAATGTTTTCTTCCCTGACACCCTGCCCCCACTTCCCTTCCTTTCTGGTTACATTAGGTGCAGGTTATTTATTTGTCTTTACTTATGAGGCCTTTGGTGCCTTACGTCTACCTTGACAAAAAGTATTTTTATGTCTGTGCCTAAAAACCCTTAATGCTAAGATGTCTTATTTCATAAAATCTCTTTGATAGAAAAGGAAATACTTATCCATATAATCTACATCCTGTCAAGCTATGGCAATATTCTTTAGCCAGTAGTTTTAGATTTTAAAGCACATATTTTGGAAATTTTAGCATATTTAATACACAATCAAAATTCCTATGGAAATGTCTACAAACCTGCTCCATTACCTTCATTCAAATCCTTCCTTCAACTATGTGCAAAAAGACCATGTTATAACCATTGCCACAGAAATCAGAACCTGTTGTCTTTCATATTCTTACATATCTGTACTTAACAGCTCTTAAATTACAAGCTTGCTTTTTGGGATGGGGGAAGGGAAGTCCGTGTTCTGTGGTGTTGGAGCATCTCTCACAATAGGAGTTCTGCTCCACTACTACATCATCTAAATGTTAGGCCAACAGAGATATATCTATGTAATTTTATGTTGGCAGATGGATTTATAGCCCACTGATGATTACATTGCATTTCCCATCTGTACATGATCTGCAGGAAACATGAACCCAGTTAGAAGATTTACTCTGTCACAGTTTTAGCTTACTGTTCTGAAACTTCTTGTCATTCATTCTCTCTTCTGTTGGTCAAAACCAACAATCACCATATAATGGTTACATGGAGATTTCACTTCTTCCCACTGCATTCTCCTCACAAATAGAAGAAATTATAAAATCTTTGTCTCATAATGCCATGTTGGTGTGCTTCTTTAGAATCCCAAATGTCCCCCTGCCTAAAAAAAAGAAAAAAAAAAGGCATGATAGACACATGTAATCTCAGATCCAGTAACATTGGAGAATTTTTGGGAAGATGCTGAATAGACCAAGTTTGCATGCTTCCTTTCTCTGCTGCATATCCCAGGGAAGGTGGCCTTGTGAAATTTCTTAACATTTAATTGATTTGCCAGTGACCTGATCCAGGATCAGAAAGAAAGATGAAAAAAAAACTTAGTCTGGATTTTGACTTTGAATTTTCAGGTAAAATACCCTAACTGTGATACGGGCATGGAAGGTTAGAGCTTGAAGGCTAGATCTGACTACCTGAGGTGACAAAGAGAGACTCCTGGCCTCAAGTGCCTGCCTAGGCAGGTGACACTGTAGTGAGAGAATGGACCACCTATTCCTCTCTCAATATGCTTTATTTATTTCATATGTTACCTTCTGTGACTTGTTTAATTTCCATTCCTCCAGTGAGAAGCTGCATTGCTAAAGCTCATTCCATAACTTCAGTGGGGGAAGTTGCAAGAATAAAGAAGTATATGTATTAAAAATGAAGAGAAATAACAAAATGCAGAGTTTGTCATAACTTGCAGTGAGCTACTTCAGTTTTGTTACCCCTACCTGTTATTTCCCTTCGGTGTTCACCCAGGCAAGATGTTTTCAGAGATAAAAAAGAGAAAGTAAGATTACTCAGAGTCAGGGGAAATTAATGTGTTATTTGCAACAGAGGTGAAGTTCAGTGCATTGTATAGAAGGTAGCTTTAATTAAAACCTCTGTTTCAGAAATAAGTAGGTTGAAGTCCAGGTGAAAGAAAGGAGGGGGGAATAAAAGTTGCATTGTCTTTCATTTATCTGTTTTAGAGGCTGCCTATGAGCTGAGGGCACTCCCTGTGCCAGGCTTTGTCACAGGCTCTGCAGGCAGGTGAGGGGAACACACTGGCTACAGCCTCCTGGATCAGCTGCCTTTTCAATAGCCTGGGTTTCTGCAGTCTCCCCCAGTCTCCTTTATGAAGCAAGCACTCTCTTAAATCTACATAATACTGGTGCCCCATCCCCTCTCTAATATGGCCCACTGGCCTGACACCTTTTAATAAAACTTAGGAAAAGTATTTAAGAGTAGTTAAGAGGTTACTCCTGATATTTTGTGCCTTCTTGGACTAATCTTTTCAGTGTGTTTTCATCACTGTCTGTAGCTGCATGCCTTGCTTCTGTTTTGCTGTACAGCTAATTCTTCTCCTAGATGTTCAGACCTTCTTAACATAGGAACTAAAGTTTCAAAGAACTTACTGTAAAGTATTTCTTTACAATATATTTTTTGTCATGGGAATGGATATGTTTCTCATTCCACCCACTTGCTGACCAGGTAGTATGCACAGAGAAGGCTAAGTACTAAAAGGATTAAATATTTTGCTTCTCCCAAGATTCCCAAGATAGATTTCTTTTATTTGTTGCAATCTGTTCCCTGAATGAAAGTATAGAGGAAATATCTCTATTGTTGCCTTGTGCATTTCCTTTGCAGAAACGCCAACATTTGGACTGGAATCTCATTCATTGTAATTCAATTTCACAATAATCATCTAAATTGTTCTAGATTTTATGTGAGATTTGAGCCCAGCCTGGAAGGTTGGTTAAAGTAAGATCAGGATAAGGAATTGTTCTGAAAGTATTTAAGGCTGCCTCATCTGATTTGACTCTACAGCCATCAATGTGTTTTACAGATGTGAGAAGAAATTCCAGATTCTGCTAGCTGTCAGTACAAGGGTGTTCCTACTGCCTTGAGTCGTCCTTCCTTTCAGCAGCAGCATGAATTGCAGAGTCTGGCTCCCATCCCCAAGAGAACCTACCTGTTTTGGAAGAGGTCTTTTATTCAGCAAACCTGTCTTTAAGAGGCAAAACTCTCAACACCATAGAGAATGATTTATCATTTATGTCAGAAGTGCTTTAGTAAAGAGTGAAGTGCTGTTAAATATGTGACTTCCATTTTTAAAATAAACAACTAGCTCTTACAAAAAGGTTTTCATTCTGTATGTAGACAAGAAAAATCCAAATGAAACTTTAAATTTTTTTATTTGCATTAGAAATATACAATTATTTGCTTTTTACTCTAGAAAATGAACTTTTGAGAGAGCTCCCAAATTCTCATTGAGAACTTGCTTAGCTCTTACTCAGTTCATGTTGGGTGATGTTGTGGTCTCACCACTACTATATTTGATGTTTTCAATTTATTCCAAAGGGGGACTTCTTGTTAATGTACACAGGGTGCAAGATTATTTAAGGTTTGTTTGAGGACCTTGACTGAAGGTTTTGAAAACTGACTTATAGTTTGCAGAAAGGGCATTATCATAACAACCCTTTTCAATGAACAGAACAAAAACTATAGCCTGCAAAACCCTCAAGTCAAGACTGGTTTTGTCAATTAAACACGTACTTCATGACAGGCAGCTATGACTTGGGACCTAACCTGAGATGTGTGACTTTGCTTGTTCTTTTACTCCCTGAGAGCATTTGTTCACTTACTGCCATGCAGATAATGCATTGCATTTCACAGCACAGCAAGTTTAATCAGGACATGTCATCATTAATTTTTACCGATATGCACTGATGGACAGGGTTTTCCAGGAGCATGACTAGCTGTTTATCAAATGATCATCAGTTCTGGAGAAGAAGTGGTGCAATCCCCCTGTTGTTTTACAGCATCTGCTTTATCATCTGCTCACAGGAGTACCTTTTCTTCCACTCTTTCTCTGGGTTTCCCTTTGTAGCTGTCACTTGTAGACAGCTTCATTTATTTCTGCTGCTTTCTAATTCCTTTAGGAGAGGTGTCTAAAAGATGTGCTTGATTTACTGAAACATGTTGTGTAACTGAAATGGTTAATGATGGCAAGACAAGACTAAATACCACAATCTGCATTTGATTTCTGAGGCTTTCCTGTTATTTACAAAGTGTCTCTTTGAGTACCATAAATAATTTACAGTTCAAAGTGAATAATTCTAAGTGCTAAAAAGCCAAATTCACATTTATTTCATTTGCTAATGTTTTCACAATATAACACAAAGCATAAAGCCCCTCTCACTGCTCTATAGTTTAACAAAAGAGCTGTTAGATTAGCACAGAAGCTCCAAAGGACTCTCATAACAGTAGGTTAAGGAAAGGTACCAATTCTTCAGTCTTGTAGTCCCTACTATGGTAAAATTCTAAGTCCAAATGCAGAGAATTTTACCTGACAAAAGACACCAGGGTCAAGCTTTTAACATGGAAAACTTATCTCACAAGTGCTGTTTTTTTATTGCTTTAAAGAATTTAACAGTGGGAGTGATTCTGAAAGCTAATCCTAGAGAATTACTTAATTTTATTTGGGCATATTGCAACTTGTCTGTAATAGGTAGAAGTAGTGCACATGACTTACACAATTAAATCATAATCACAAATACTAGAAGAAAAAAAATCCACAGAAATCAAAATGTTTTTCACTGATATGCAGTTGTGCACATCAGTTTTAAACATTTTTTTCTGTTATTGTTGCTAAGCCAAGTTAAAGGAATGTGAAGAAGCATTGACTAGTTGAACACTTCCAGTATTTTATCCAAAACATATAAGTCTTTATTTCATAATGCCTAGTTCTTTTTGAAGCTAAACATCCCAAATGCTACTGATAAGACAAGGAAAAAAAAAAGGAAAAGAAAAAAGCAGCTATTAATGATAGGGCAAAAAAGCAAAAACTTAAACAGAACAAGAAAAGCTTACTCTTTTAAAAATTGAACTTTATATCTGTATAATGATTATCACATTGCAAGATAACTGACCTCATTAATGATTTGCCGAAGTAGATCAGATCCTATCCCTCCTTTTCTAGAAAAAGATAAATATAGTTTCTGTCTCACATTTGCAGGCCAAACAATTTGCTCTAAGGGACATCTCTGTTAAGGTGAAATTAGAAATGAGCTGTATCTGAAAACTGTTTGAAATCTTATATAATTTTGTTATTATAGTAGCAAATATTGACCAAAAAATTCAAATATCTGCAGAATTCTTGTAAAGAAAGGGAAGATGTTAAGCATCTGACTGTATTCAGTTTATTACAACAAAATAGTGTTAGTACTACTAGCACTTATGAAAAACTTAGCCCATCAGAAATATTTATTGTCTGTCATTATTTATGCATCAGCTTTTCCTTCTGAATGATCGATGTTTCCTTTGCCTACCAAAGCTGCTATAAACAATTGTTACACTCACAGTTAGAATTAGTCTCTAATGTTTAACGTTACCTAATGACTTCACACAGTAGTGTAAAGAGTAAAGAGAAAAACAACCAATGCCCAGAAGGAATTTTAGGGAAATAGATACTAACTCATCAGATTGACATTTCGGCACTGGGGACAGGTTCATATTTGAGGTAAATAGGAGTAGTTGTCTCGGAGTCAGTGGAGTTGATTTATTACCAGCTGAAAGACCAGTGCTAGCCCAACAATGTCCCAGCCCTGTGAAAGGACATGTGCTATTCTCAGTGAATACCAATGGGGTGGGCCTTTTGAATGGTCCTGAGTAGAGGTTTTGTACATCTATGTGATTTGGCAAGAGGTTCATTTTCTGAAGCCTGAAACGATTTGCAAATTTGGAGGAAGAATTCAACCAGATGAAGGGAGGGGGAAAGAAAAAAGAAAAAGAGGCCAAGATTTTTGGTAAATGAAACCATAGGGACAGAGTGTCTGTGCTACCCTTCTAACAAGTGAGATGGAGCTAAGGGCACTTCCACTGCAAGTACCAGCCTAAAAGTATGTCTGCATTAAGGGACTTGTGCCCTCACTCTCCAGTTTTTAAGAGCTCTCTCTATTGTGGTACCTGGTATACTTTGAACATACTTTGGAGCAAGCCCAGAGTGTATTTTTGGGGAAGGAATGAGTTGATAGACTATTTAATAAGGAATAACTGCCTCAGGACAAGGACTGGGATTTCTCTCTGAATTGATGGGTTTCACTGAATTTGAATTTGACAGCTGAAGAAATGAGGGATTTTGTGGCAGGCTAAGAAAGTGCTTTGTACCAAGCCTCCAACTTTAACTCTTAGGACCTTCTGTTTCCTCCAGAACTGTCAAGGGAGAGTGCAGCAATATGCAGGAGAGGAGCAAGCTAGCTGTGATGCATTGGACACTTAGGTTGCAGGCACTCAGCCTCAGTTAAAGTACTCTCATGCAAAGGATGAGATTCTTAAGCATTAAATTTCATGTAGCTATTGATACATAGTTTTCTAACATGTATTTGATGCCATTGTCCTTCATGATACCTTAGTTTACCTTAGAAACTGCTGTGTTGTAAAGTGGGCAAGTATTGCATGTGAAACAGTTGCTTCAGCTTTTCTAATGAGTTGTTTGGCAGCATTTCACATGAGACTTGCTGATTATTGAATCTTGTTCCAGCTGACACCATTTAGCAAAATAATAATCTTTTATGAAATATAAAGATATAGCTATAGATAAGCATATTTATGAACCAGAGATTGCTATCAATGTACTAGTTATAAATTAAATGTAACAGCTAATTAAGAGGTGCAGTTTCAATGAATAGAACTATGGGTTTGATCTTTAAATCCAATTTTTCCTCCATTTAAATTAATCATTATTGTATTGATATTGCCTTAATAACTAAGGGTGTAAAGCAAAAGAGAGAGAGGGATAGTGTAAAATGCCAGAAATCCTTGAGCTGTATATTGAAATTGAAATGTAGTTACAACTGCAGGCAGCTTTAATGATAATATTAATTGTCTCCCTTCCCCCATCCCTTCAGCCTCCCCATTTCTGCTAACATTCAAATCCACTATTTCTTCTGGATTTCATTTGGCAGTCACATCCCACTCAATATGAAGGCGTGTAAAAGAGAAAAATCAGTCTGCTAACATACTATATTGGACCCAATTTCTTACTCATCTCGTGGCACCAAGACTTCTTTTATCTGCAGGAATGCCAACTGATAGAGCAAATGACAGATGAAGCAGTCACTTGCAACAGTTTGGCTACAGAATTAGGGATACTTTTTTCGCCATTGTGAAATGCCCTTTGGTGCTGGCAAAAAAAAAACTCCAACAAACCGAACACAAAAACAACAACAAAAAAAAAGCTTGAAAAATTGGCGACATTTTCAAAGGCATCCAAATTAATTAGCATCTCGATCTCACATTCCTTTGTACGATTGCATGAGAGCTCCACATTTATTTTTCGTAGATACACACATTGTTGAAACCCACCAGTTACTGTCTTGTTAAGCAGAGGTGTCCTTACTTTCTGAAAGGCTACGGTTACTCTTATTAAGTTTTCTAGTTCACCAACATGTAGAATGCCATAGGAATTCTACTGCAGCATAGGGAAGACAATTTTTTTAAAAGGTAGTAGCACTGTATTTTGATCTTGTCCTGTCTTAAATCCTATCAATTTCATTCAAGAGCTTTTCCACTTAACATTTTTAGGATTTCTGATCTTCTCAAAAAGAAATTTCTTATTGCTAAACTTTCATGGAAACTTCCATTTTAATTTTTATTGTATTTCATTTAATTTTATTACTAGTTAATAATTAGTCCTTGTGAAATCTTTTGAAATACTGTTGTACAAAACCACAAATCAGAATCACAATATAGTTTAGATTTATACATCTCAAGATCATCAGGTCTTAGCCTCTTGCTTAAACCAGTCTTGTAGGCCTAATGCCTCTGAAGTTAGACAAAGGCCTTGTTTGGTTGAGTTTTGATTATGTCCAAGGGTGGAGATTCTAGTTTGTCTCTAGTGCAGTGTCCAACCACCTTCCTGGGGAAGATCTCTTCCTAGTGTCTAACTGGAAAGTCTCTTCCTGCAGTCTATTGCCTGTTCTCTTCCCTGTTTAAACTGATCAATCTGCAGCGACCCAGATCTGCTCTTCCTGAAAACAGGTGTGACATCTGCCCGTCTCCATTCCTCAGAGAGCTCCTGCACGTGCTAGCCTATTCAGTGACTGAAGAAGTGTACCTCAGCGAGACTTGCTGGCTCCTTCAGCTGCTTCTGAAGATCAGTCTGGTTCCATGGATCTGCATGTTAAATTTGCTTTGGGTCTTCCATGCTTCATATTAACACAATACATGTCCCAGTGTTGTTCCCCAGTATTAGGGGCTGACTTGAAAGAAGCCTTTACAAGTTACAGCAAAGCAAAGTAGATATCATGTTCCTCATCCTTTTCTTGTCTTCTGTCATTAAGTTCCCTGGCCCATTCAGCAATAGGTCTACACTCAGTGTTCGGAGATAACAATAAGTTCTTAACTGCTCCTTTTGTACTTCCTGACAGCCGAGCTTTGGTTTTACTAATTTTATAACTGAATGCCCAAGAAATATTTTTGGGTAGCTCAACATTGCTTCCAATTTCTGTACAATTCCTTTTAGCATTTGAGTTCACGCAGAAGTTTCCTATTCAGGCAAGCTGGCTTCCTGTGCTTGACCTTTTGGCACATTGGAATGGACAATTCTTTTTCTTCTTCTGTTGTTGAAGGTCAACCAGCTCACCTGGCCTCCTTCAAATCAGTTGCTCATGTGATTCTGCCTAGAAGTTTTACTTGACTATTTGACTTCCTCATGTCTCTCAGGATTTTAAACTCTGTCTCCTTCTCAGTTCTGCCAAGGTTATCCTTAACTATTGCAATTCCGACTAGTTCTTATTTCTGAGCAGCTATACCAAGAAGGTGTTATTCTCCCCACATCTTCGTTGCTTGCACAAATAGTTTTCCCTGATGTACTCCATAAATTTTTTGTGTTTGTGTTCTGAGATTTCCCTACTCCAGCAGATTTCCATATGATTCAAGTTTTCCTTGACAAACAGGGTCTGCAGCTACAAGCCTTCTTCCAGGTTTTTCAGAAAGGCTTTGTCCATTTCATATCAAATGGCGTGTCATCCATCCATTGCAGCCCTCCAGTCATGGTGTCACCTTCTATCATGTCAAAGTGGGCTTGTGAATGTAGTCAGAAATTATGACCACGTCCATAACTTTTTTTTGCCACTGCAATGTAGAGCACAAATTCTTGTGCTGTTTGTTTACATTTGTCACCTTCTCAGAAAAACAGCTTACTCAGATTGGGGGCTTGTTTAAACCATCTGTGCATTCCCATGTTTAACACTTTGCTGTCTGAAATGCAGGTTAAAGCACAGTTTTTCTGTGGTCTGCATGCCCTGAGTTTGTAGTATAATGCAGTCTAAATATTCTGAGTGTTGATAACCCTCCAGTGAATCTTTAGTTCTCTGCCAAAAGGACCTACACATAACTAGTGTGAGACCAGGAAATAATACAATAGTGTCTTATCTTGGAGGATGCACTAGGTGCCCCAGCAAGCTCAGGGACAATGACAATATAGAAACCTAGATATAGCATTGCAGTTGGGTTCTGTTCAGTTAAGCCTGATGTCTTAAGTTTTAGCTTTTATATTTTTCAGATTCTGTGCTGCTTCAGTGTGTAACTCTGAGCTTCATATTAAGTGTTAGCAAGCTCCCATCTCAGGGTGGGTAGACAAAACAGTCCTTTTCCAGCTTGTCCAAGGACAACTGTTACAAGCTCCAGGTCTAAAAAGTATAAAAAAGGATGAATTGAAGAGTGAAAAACAAGGAGGATGGAACTTCATAACCTAGAGCTATAATTGGACAATTGACTCCAACATGCAAATGGAACAAAACATAAAAGTGTGAAACCTTGTGGCTGGTTTGTCTCTTTTTGTGACCATTTTGGGTTCACCTTGGGTATAGCCCTGGCCAGGCTCTTGTACTGCCCAGGGTGTATCCATTGAGGCCTTTGAAGAAATACCCACTTATTCTCTTTACCATAGAACAAAGAAATATCATACTTTATTCTCTTAGCTCTGTCTAGCCTCTGTTCTTGGTCAGCCTTCTCAAGGCATCAAGCCTGTACTGTCTGAGGTTCTCATTAACAGACTGTACTATGCAGGTAAATATTTTGCATTTTATGTATCTATGTGTAGCCATATAAGTATGGCTGTACTGTGTCTTGAAAAATAATACCCTCTCTTACATCCTGAAAACATAAGCTGTTAAGACATTGTTTTCATTTACTGAAATTTATTTTTTATCTCCACAATGAAAGAAAAATAATTGCTTTAGGTTATATTTCACAAAACAAGAGAAAATGTTTGTTCTGTTTTGAAGGAATAAAAAGACTTTCATAGTCTTAGCCTCTGTACATCAGAATAACTGAACTTTGAAGAAACCAGCAAATGGTGGTTTAATAATTGTGTGTTTGTTTTCCTCTTACCTATTCTGTTGCTCAAAATTTTCCCCTAGAAGTCGCTAAATATCTTAAAGAATACCTGAGTGATCTGGTGTAGCAAAAAGGCAAAAAGTTACTCAATTACATGGCATAGACCAGCAGTGTCTAAGAGCAAAAGCTGACTGCAAATCTTAATGACTGCAAGATTCACTTGTGAGCCTCTAAATATACAGAACTTGTATATGTGGCGTATATAGTATATGGTATTTCCATATATTGGAACTCAGGATTCTTGGACTCATAAAAGGAAAGTCCTTATATGACAGTATCCTTGTCATTTGCCTGCACTGAAGTGGAAAATTCTGGTTCTTTTTGAGCCAACTCAGCTCTTTAGGAATTGTCTTCTCCCTTAAATACTTCAAATAAAATGCTAAATATATCCTCAGCTTGCTAAAATTAGTGAAATCTGGCTGCTAGCAAAGGAGACAGTAGCTTGGTAGATATTTAAACAGATGACATGTATGTGAATGATTTCTTTAAAGACAATGGATTTATCCCCATTGTGAGAGTAGAATGTCTTTAAGGTTTTTTCTGCAACAGGGTTATTTTTTTTTAGAAAAATTTCACGACCCAAATTTTTGTGAGTACAAAAGAAGTACAGAAGGTACTACAGACAAAATAGCAGTAATTCTTTCTTCCCCTTCTGTGTAAGAAATAGCTCAATTAGCTATTTTTATTTGCTTGCTCCTATGTATGAGAAAGTAAGTACCATCCATGCAGAAGTAAGGTCCACTTAAGACAGCAAGTCTCATGAATTTCATCATCATCAAATGGTGTCTTTTTAAAAATGCCTTGAAACAGTTTTCAATATCTAGGATTGGTGAGCTGTTGCTCTATTTTATTTCTAGTTTTACAGATATAAAAGACACCTGAGGGCTTTGTTTGGAAAGAAATTTCCTTGCATTTCAACCAATATTTAAAAAAACTTTTTTTTTTTAATCCTTCTCACCTTCATCTGCATGGGATAGTTACTCAGGATGAATAGGAGCATACATTATCCATCTGAGCAAAGGAACTATTTTTCGTTAAAGCAGATCAAATGGGGTTCATAGACACAGATAAAGGGGGGGTTCTGTTCATCTAACATCAGTCAAATGAAGGTGGGACCCTGGATGTTTATATGTTGATGAACAACTGCAGAAGTCTGTATATAAGTTTATGATTACACTAATATTTTTACCTCAATGCTGTGTTTGACCTACATCTTTTATTTACTGCCTCTTTTATGACAGTGGTGAGTTATTCCAGCCTGTTTCTGATTTTGAATTGGAATGCATGTTGATTCAATCAGAAATTCAGGAAAATTTTGGAGTATATAACAAAGGGGTTGGCTTAGTTTTCTGGAACCTGAAGAAAAAACATGGTGTGAAAACTAGAAGGGAAGCTCCACAGAAGATGCACAAGAGACATCAGGGGAAATTTCTGACTCATTTGAAAGTTCACATCATTAAAAAATTAAAGAAGTGATTTACCAGAGCAATAAGGCAAAAATCAGAGGGAAAATTGAGGCTTAGATTTTGTAAGGATAGCAACAAGCTACTCAACCATTCTTGGTCTCGTTTCTATAGCTGCTTGTCTGGTATACTGTCTGGAACCCTTTAATTCAGAAACATCTGGCAATGAAACTTAGAGATTACCTTTCGCATTTTCATCACTTTCAGTCTCTAAGTCTTTGAGCACTCTGCTTCCTTGTCTTTCGAAAAATAAATATAAGGCTTTTTGAATATTTTTCATAAGTTCGTGGAATTGGATTTCACTTTTGTGTAACAATACAGATATTTAATCACTGCAAATGAGTTCCAGGTGCTGGAATTTTCGCTCCTTAGGCTAAGAATATCTTTCTGGAATAAGTGCACCTCAGTTATTTTGTTTCTATATAAAAATGTTCATTTCATCTCTCACCCCCAACTGACTGGTGATAGCATTTAATTTTTTTTTTTTTTCATCAAAGATGCCTCTCTCCTTC
Source organism: Taeniopygia guttata (assembly GCF_048771995.1). Taxonomy (NCBI): domain Eukaryota; kingdom Metazoa; phylum Chordata; class Aves; order Passeriformes; family Estrildidae; genus Taeniopygia; species Taeniopygia guttata. The sequence goes on along the minus strand of NC_133026.1, from coordinate 28,401,863 downwards.
ATACAAAGCTGTATTAGTTGATTACAGGACCAAAGAAATAGGTTCTGTTTTGTGTTTCTTTGAAATATTATGTAATTTTGCTGATTAATGTGTGGAGCCTTACATCTTCCAAAATCTTCCTGGAGATTTCTGGCTAGGATACAATAGATGTATCTCTTAAAATATAACAATCCTATACAATAAAAATATTATAATTTTGGAAGCCGCTAGGGGTATCTATGTTCTCTATTTTTTTAATTGAACATTACACTACTGAATAAAAACATTAATCCTTAGAATTATCTGCTACTTATTCCATCCATTTTGTTCCAGGATCAGCTGCAGATTACTTCCCTTCTCAAGCAAATATTCAAGAAATATATTGATTTGTTTGTTTTATTATATTACTCAGTATTGTTTCTGCCTTCAATTTTGACAATTTTCTTTGGTCACTGGGTGAGAGCTGAGCCTTGTTTTTCACTCAAGCTCCTGTCTACTGTACACTGCATGCTACACAGACACACATCCTAAAAAGGAACAGGGCTCCAAGAGAACTGAAGGCAAAGAACTGAACTCTAGCAAAGAATAAATCACGGAATTTGGTTCTCTTCAGTATAAGTGGGTTTTAGTTGGTGTTTTTTTTCCTCAGAATTCTTTTCTTGATAGAAGTTGCATTTTGACAAGCATCTAAAGTCATAACAAATTAGACAAGCTGCAACCCATCATTTTTCTCACTACTTCCTCAGTCAATGTAGAAGGAAAACATTACATCAACCCTTTGTACAAGCAGATTTCTCTCTGATGTACTTGGCCCACTACTGAAGATGTGAAGTGAGAGTTACTCCTTTTCTTTACCTCAGTTGTTCCTTTCCCAGCTTTTTGTCACAGGAGTTACAAATCGAATGCTCCTAAGGGAGGGGAAGACTAGTTCCCTCTAAAAAAGACAGCAATGATTTCCCTCTCTGGAATAAACAGTCGATGGTCTTGTCCTTCCTTGCATTTGTTGTCAGCCAATGAGAATCCGGGAAGGACAGGAAAATCATCTGTGAAAACAAATAACTTGGAGTTTGCCCTGAGCTTCTGTCAGCTCAGGAGCAAAAATAGGAGTGCTTCAGCAGCAAGCACGAGAAGCATTACTCTGTTTACTGTTTGTTCCTTGAGATACACGTATAATCCTGTTCTTTAATTTGGGAGGGAGATGTGTGTGGCATGTGTGAGAGGGCTTTTGCAGAGGGAACAATCATAAAGGCAGCTTTTCCCTCCGTGAATTATTTGTAGTTTGACTGGTCACACCCTGGGCTCAGGGAGAGGATAGGCTCCAATGCTGGTGGGAGCACCAGTGTGGCTGTGATAAGACACAGATATGCTCAACCAGGTAGTGTTTACTAACCTATTTTCTGGCATTCCAGCAGAATGGGCTTATCTATTCGAGTTACATTACGTTATGAGCAGCAAATAAATTTGCATTAGATTTCTCTGTTGCTTGGTTGGGTTTTTAATACATCAGTGCTTCACTTATTTTGTTACTCTATCTCATCTTACATCTATTATTGAATTTTCACTTTCCTAATCTGGCCTCCATTCTTTCTCAAGCTTTTCCTTCAACACATTTAACACATAATAAAAACACATTTTCACTCATGTCTGTCTTAATTTAGAACACAGTGTACTTTTGATCTTTATTTGTTCCTTTCCTAGACATAGAAAAATGAGAACGTTAAAAAAAAAAGAAGAGAAGATTTTGTGCTCTTTTTTTCTGGTTGTTTTTGGTTTTTTTCTGTTGTTTGTTTGTTTGCTTAATTTTTGTTGGTTTTTATTGTTATGGTTTTGGGGTTTTTGGTTGTTTTTCTGTATTTTTGTTTTGGCTGCTTGGTTTGGGAGTTTTCGCTTTGTTGTTTGGGGGGGTTGGTTTTTTTAATCTGCCTGTAACTGGCATTTTTTGTTGTCTTGACTTCATAATTTATAACAGTGTTTAGATGCTTGTCAAATAGTATATGCGTTTAGGGCTTGTGAAAAGAGACAAACTAAACCAACCTGTGAAAACAAAGGTATCTGATAATCCATAAAGGAGGAGCTCATAAACAGTAACAGAAATTCTAAGTCTTTTGCATATCCTTTAAGACTTAATTTTTGGGATATTTTTAAGGTTTATCCTTGGTATCTTGCTTGAGGACATTACATAGAAATAATGGCTGCTGTTACTGAGTCAAACTACTGTAATTAACTCATATTTATAACAAAGTCTTACCTCTGAAAAGGAATTTAGATTTTCAGGGCTTTTTTCCTAACAGCCAACTGATCTAAATTCATCTGGTTTAAATTCATTCAGCAGTTCAGGAAAAGATCATTGATTATTGATTCTTTAAAAATTCCCTAGAGTGCTAATTCTTGTAGACAGTTTCCACCTTGACCTTTTTTTGCATTCAAGAAACTGGTTTCTAAACCAAATACTGTATTGCTGGCAGACTAGGTGCTTTGGGGGGTTGGGTTTTTTAGGTTATTTTAACTTATAAAATTTTTTCTGGGTTTTACTAGAGAAAGAGAGAGAAATGTCTATTTGAGTTTATTGCACTCTAACATATGCACCAAGGTATCTGATAGTGCAGCCTACTGTCTCAGACAAGAAAACATTCAGAAATTGTAACAGAAGGCATCCAGCAGCTTTAACCTGGAGTTAATGATGGATAGTAAGTTGATGACAACACTATAAGAGAATTTAAGTATTTTACCTTTAAGTGAAATTAGAATGAAATACCAATTAAGCTTGTTTTAGAACCCTTATCATTGTTAATTTGCTTTGCAATCCAACTAAACCTTTCATATTTCTTAATGCTGCACTACATTGTGGTATCCAGCTAAATGATTTGCGTACAAATAGGAAATAAGAGCCATATGATCACGATTAAGCTTTCAGTTTGAGGGCATATACTGCTGGTTAAAATAAGCTTATGGAACTTATGGAGTGGGATGTCAACTTTGAATTAAACCATTCAGAAATGTTACGCATTTTAATGATAATTTCTGATACCTCGTTCAGAGTTTTTTATTAGATTCTGCTATATGAAAATGTATCTGGTTTTTAGAGCTCTTATAAGAACATACTGTGTACTTAAACTTCTAAAGCAGCTTTGTACAATGTAGGAATGCTCTATTACAACTCAGCAGGTTTATCACACATGTTTATTTACCCCAAATGTACCTATTCATTTAATTGGTTGAGACAGACTACTTTACTGTTTTTATCACTTTGCAGTGGCATCAACTGACTTCCTTCCTCCTTTCTACATCAATGGAATAATGAGTCAAGTTTAATTTTTACTTCCCTTTCTTAGTGAAAATGATAACCAAGGAAGACTTTGGGTTCCTGTCTGACTGTGTGGCATCTATTTTAGTTTGAGTCAGTACATTTGTGTGCAAAAGTTAGGGCATTTTCACAGTGTGCAGACTTAATATTTTCTTCTGTGCACCAAGATTGCCTCTTCAGTTAAATTGGTGGACTGCACAGATGCAACTCACATACTCCTAGTGCATATGTCACACAAGAGGTCTGCTTTAGTTCAAGAATTCTACCAGCCTGACTAATGTTTCTGAGAGCAGAAGTTGATGATGTGATTGTATCTTTTACAGATCTCCTTAGACAGGGTGAGAACATGCTCTTGGACAGCACAGGGGATTTTAATACCTGCTGTTGTGAGCCACCTCATGTTAAGGAAAATATGACAGCACTGGTGTGGTTGAGGGTGCAAGTTCCCTGGACATACAAAAGTTTGTGTGTGTCTCAGCACAGTAAGCACTCTTCACACAGTTCAGTTCCACTTCCTACATCAGTGCATCTGCTGTAAGTGTTGGTTAAATATAATACATAGAGCAGCCAAGGAAACTGTTCCTTAAAGCAGAATATCTCTTGCTTTGTTTGTCTGCGGAGTTATTTGGAGAACAGCTCGTGTCGCTAGCAATGCAAGGAAAGAGGAATTTCTTTTTGAAAAAGAAAATATGTTTTCCTGAGGTTTGTCTTGCAGTACATTTAACTACAGATGGATGTCAATGAAAATTCCAGGCACAAGATTTCTTATGATATTGTCAACAAAGTTATTTACATAACAAAGCTATTTATTAAAAATAAGTTGTTCTGATTATAAAAGTGCCACATAGATGTCACTCCTATTCCTACAGAATAAGAATACAATGGACCCAGAAACTTCATGAATATAACAGAGTCTGCTTTAAAGTTTGACAGCATTTGACAAATTTCATTCCCAGAGCAGGCACAATTGTTATTGGTCCTACAGTTCAAGTTGTTAGTCTTAGCTACAAACTTACCACTAAGAGTTGCCTACTATTGTCAAGCACCATGTTACTATTGCCAGAGAAGACATAAAAATGTAATAAAAATTAAACTTTTAAAGTAGGCAAAAAAATCCACCAAATCCATGGATAAAATAAAATTGTACTATCTTACTAGATGAAGAATAGAATTTTAAAATATCTTTTGTTTGCTCCTTGATATTTCTTAAGTACTTGTCCTCAGTACTGGGACTGTCTCAGATATAGCCTCTGAATAATAAGCTAAAAAAATTTGAAAGTAAATGAGTAAAGAAAAATTGGGTACTTATTTCCTATGATATGTATAACTGTTGATGAAATTGCTGACCTAAAACTAAACTAAATACCTCTATGTGTATATTCCATTTTAGAAGTATTAGTATCACCTAGTATTTCAGATGTCTGTGCATCTAAACATTTAAATAAGTTCTATGTGAACTTTACACTTTAAAAAGAACACTTACCTTAAAAAAAAAGAATACAGGGACTACATGTGTGTGTCTACAACACTTTTCTATGTTGGCAATATTTTTGTGAGCTTGGGCACTATTCAGCAGCAGGATGCCTGTACAGGACTGGAGGATGTGGCCAACAGAGATCTTACCTAGTAGCAATCAGAAGACATACTTAAACCCAAACTTTTAACTTACTTGCCGTCAGACTGACACATACTTGAACTCCATTTTTTTTAAATTCCACATATGTTTTGATTATTGTTATCTAATAGTCAGCATTTGATACCTCAAAATACAGATAGAAATTGCTCAAACCTCAGAAATATCTGCTCTGTGAAACTTCTGTTTCATAAAGGCCTGTGGGTTTTTTCTGCTTTATCTTGTAAACTTGTGTGTGCACTACTTGTATAAGATTTATTTTTTGAGTTAGAAATTTAGCAACAAGCAGGCATGATTTCTTTTTTTATTTAATATTTTTTTCTGTTCAAAGATAAATATTTTCTCCTTGATATTTCTTTCTTCACTATGGTACAGAAGAGGAATGCAGGTAGCTTTTTGTTCATATGAGTTTTGCAAAAGCAGAAGAGTCATTGCCTGTACTGTTATTTCATGTGTATGTCATGATCTTTGAGCTTTCAACCTTTACCCTGTTGCAAATCAAGTTTCCGCTAGCACAAGCAGCTCCTGAAGCAGCCACTTTGGCCATAGTCAACCTACCTGGGTTTCCTGAGGATGTTCACCCTGTGGTTTCATATATTCTGAAACAGGAAGCAATTTAGTGAATTCTATTCACTGGAAGGGTCAAATGCCCTCTGCTTAGAAAAAGACAACTGACCTAACAGGCCTTACCAAGTGGAAATAACTTCTTCTGTTTGCTGCTCAGTTACTTTATTGTCTTTCTTACATTGTTAAACATGTTGTCTTGTTTCTGCTGGGGCTTTACATTTTTCACAGCACTTCTCCATTCAATAGATGTATTATATGAACACAGTTGATTCAATAGATGAACATAGTTGGAATTTTTATTTAATATCTATAAACAATTTATACTTAAGGATGGACAGGTCTGTATAAAGCAGTACTTCTCTCATTCTCTGTTAATTGGGGAAAGGAAGATGTGCATATCAGGTGTGCAATTCCAATTTACAAGATCAGGACTCATTATCTTGAAGTTGCTCATTAAGCAATGTGAATGATGACAACATCCTTAACTTTAAAAACAAGAACAATTGCTTTCAAAGCTATTTTTTTCCTTATTACTGCTATGGGAATGAATAAAGATTGAGATTTTCTTCCAGAAGCACAAAAGATTGAGGTTTTTTCCAGTGCATTTTCCCTCTTCTAGATGCAGGAACAGAACTTGTAGAGGTTTGTAACTATTGCTTCATCACTATACTTTTCAGTGAATAAATATTGCTCATCGATAAAACCTCAGGCAGACGGTCAATAATGGTTGAGTATTAGGTAAGGCTACAATGAATGCCTGGATAAATTTATAGGTTGAAGGAAAAGACAACAGAAAACTCTGAACGCTAAAAAGAATATTTAAGCATTCTGTAGGGATTAGAGCCAAGTTATTCACTGGATAGCAGGTATCTTCTTACCCTTTGGGAAACCTAAGAGTTATGTGGGATTTTATTATTAGAAATGCTAAAGAACAGTTTTGTCAGCAGCATTGTCTTGTCCTAAAGATTCTTGCTTAGTTCCATACATAATTTTATTCAGTCCCATAGAAAAGCAAAATAGATGTTTGTTTGCTAGACATTTATAATTAATTATACCTTGCACCAGAGGAAGTTTCTTTAAAATTTCCAGATGTTACACATGATACCATAGAGCTAGATAGATGTGCCAAGCCATGCTTTAACAGATTATGAACTTGGTAAATACAAAAGCAGGGTAACAGCAGAAGTCATCCTCTGAGGTGGTTTGAGATCACATAAATCTCCTTTTTTCTATTTCTGTGGGTTGAATTTAATTTTCTTTTCTTCACTTGTAGTACTTGACATGCTTTTTTTTTTTTTTTTTTTTTTGGTGACGCTTAACAGGCATATTATTTATTTCTTTGATTTCTTTGTAGACCCGAGTGAGAGTTAGACAACTAAAGAAAAAAAAAAAATCTGAACTTCACCTGTTTGAAAATTGAGGCAAAAAAGGAAATTCCTCATTTGTCCCCCTGCATTATAAGGTCACACTTGAGAGCTTTATTATCATACTGGATTTTTCTCCCTCTCCTTGTGGGTTCACAGCCATTTACTTTGTCTGCCAAAAATATTGGAGAATCTTTATTTATCCTCTGTCTGCAATAGGTACAAATGTAACATTGCTAGAGCTCATTTATGTTTTTCCTGGAAATTTAGAAGCATAACAAACATACTGCAGAACAGTCTTTCAGTGCGTCTCTGAAATGTTTTCAGAAACTTCTCATTCCTCACCTGTTTCGGCTTCCTTCGCAGCCAGTTCTGGAGTGCAGAACATGAATTAGTGTTGTTTTGTGCCTGAGCAGCCTCCTTGACAGCTGCTCTTTACAGGTCCATCAGAAAGGTGTAAATGACTTGTGTAAGAGTGTTTTCAAGTGTAGAAAAGTCCTGGAGGCTGCTTGTACACCAGCACTAAGATAAAACTTTAATTTAGGTCCTGTAAGATGTATAACTCAAACTGATGTTGTAGGTGTCTTTATAATTATTTAGTTTATTAAAAATTATAATGAGACTTGACTCATAGGCACAGGATCCCCAAGACACAAGACATATAGTGGGAAAAAGCACCTAAACTCACCTTTTTTTAATAGGAGTGTGTTAAATCTAAGCATTCCTTGAACCTACATAATTAGAATACCCAAATATCATTTAGTCATTCACTATTGATGTCTTCATAGATATGTAGAAATGAAGTCCTATTCATTACCATTTTCTGCTTACGTAATACTCAGGGGACTTAAGTGACTTGGCAGCAGGGAAGCCTAGAGAGAAAGGTAATTTTGACAGAAGATAACTGTTGTGTTAAAAGAAAAATATTTCCAGAATTTGGATAGGGCCATTAAAGAACGTGATGCATTGGCTTTTATTTGTTTTGCAGATCATTATTAATGATTATCAATAAGGTTTTTCTGTACATCTCTTTTACTTGGATCTAGAGGCTGTTCAATGAAAGATATTCATGTTCATTTTCTTGAATATGAGGCATGATTTTTCATAGATAGAAGTAAAGTTATCTAGCCAAAAGAATAGTTTAGGAAACACAGAAATGGCTATATTCTAGCTCATAAAAGGCAGAGCCAAGGTGGAGTTGGAGCTGAAATTAGCAAGGGATGCAATGAATAACAAGAAGTGCTGCTATAGGTATGTCAGCCAGAAAATAAAGGTTAAAGAAAGCAGCACCTCTCTGATGAGCAATGCTGGCAGATTGGTAACAAATGAGGAGAAGGCTGAGATGCTCAGCAGTGGTTTTGTCTCAGTCTTTTATGACAGTTTCTTTTCATACCTCTCCAACGGATGGACTCCAAGACGGGGACTGGGGAAAAATGAAGGGGTACCTTGACAAACTTGACAAACTTGGTAGGGGAGTCCAAGGTAACCACATGAAATTCAACAAAGCCAAGAGCAAGGGGCAATCCTCAGTATCAGCACAGTCTTAGGGGTTGAATGGATGAAGAGCAGTCCTTCCAAGAAGGTCTTGAAGGTGCTGGTGGATGAGAGGCTGGCCATGAGCTGGCAGTGTGTGCTCACACTGCCCAGAGAGCCAAATATGTCCTGGACTGCACAAAAAGAAGCATGGCTCACAGCGTGAGTGAGGGAAGGCATTCTGCCCCTCTACTTCACTTTCATGACAAGCCAGCTGGAGAGCTGTGTCCACCTCTGGGGTCCTCAGCACAGGAAGGACATTGACCTGTTGGAGCAGGCCCAGAAGAGCGCCACAAAGCCAATTAGAGGGATGGCGAATTTCCCCAAAGTGGAGAGACTTGGACTGTTCAGACTGGACAAGAGAAAGTTCCAAGAGAGACATTGCAGCCTTTCAGTGCCTGAAGAAGACCTAGAAGATAGCTGCTGAGGGTTTTTTTTTGAAAGAGCATGGGGCAAGGAATAATGTCTTAAAATTATTTAGGGGAGGTTTAGATTAGATACTTAGAGGAAATTCTTTACCAGGAGAGTGAGGAGGCACCAGAACAGGTTGATCAGAAAAGCTGTGGAAGCATTCAAGGCCAGGTTGGATAGAGATTCGAGCAACATGGTCTAGAGGAAGGTGTCCCTTGGAACAAGATAATCTTTAAGATCCCTTCCAAATCAGACCACTCAGTGATTACATTATAAAAATAATTAACTTGCTAGATGTAACATTTCAGGATGATGATGTTTGCTTGACAAAATAAGTTCTTTGGTTTATCATTTATCTTTCTCTCCTTTTTCTCCCTTCCCCCTGCTTTGTGTTGTTGAAAGGCAGCAATATATTACACAATTTTCTGGTATAATGATGGTACTCTGAATCAATAAATGAATCCTCATGTTGCACAAAGGATACTGGGCAATTTTATTTCATAATAGGATGCAGAAAGTGACCATACTCTGCATTTCCTGCCCTCATAGTGGTTTTTGGCTTTCAAGTCTCCATCAATCTAAAGAAAGTAAGAGTCAAGTGAGATAGAAGAAGCAGTGAAGAGACATGAAAACTAGCGATAAGGTAGGAAGCAGACAGATCTATACCAAAGTTCAGGTTACAGTCATACCTCTGTCTCCATGTATGCTGTCACACCACCCCCAAATTCTGCATATTGAAGAAGCCATTAGCATCTGAGAGACAGATTCTCTATCTGAAGAAAAGACTTCCATTGAGCTCTGCATCACAACATTGCATTTAATTAACTAGCAAAACACCCTGAAGTAAAATTGAATTAAAGGTCTCGTTTAAGGAAGGTGAAGAATTTCAGGCTTAATTTGCCAAATGGTATTTCATTATTTCAAAGGCAATGTGAAATTCCTATATAAATGGCCAAATTGGTCATTGACATATGAAAATTCTTGAATGTGTCTGTGTCTTAAGCAGAATTTCTTCTCTTTTGGACAAAGTAAATTGACGTAATTTGCAGAAATTTTGTACAAGAACTCCATGTTGGCCGAGATGAATTATGTGCAATGCCCTGGGAGCAAAAAGACTCAGTGTTTCACTCTCTAATTGGATGAGTGAGATAAGTTGTAAAGTTCTTGCTCTTCCTTTACTCTTGAAAAATCCTAAGAAAGATGTAGGAAACTGCTTTGGAATGCAGAGGGATGTTTTTCTTACCTTCTGCCTTCAGAATTACCAATGTAATTTTTTGTGTGTGTGTAGTACATATACAATCTATCACTCAGTTTCTACTACAGAAGCAAAGCATCGCCTCTTTTTGGAACAAAATCAGCACCGGCTATATGTTCATAACTGACAGAATACAGTTTCCATACAAATTTCTCCATTCCTGTTGTTTCTATAGACTGTTACCAGCCCATATAAATATGCCAGACATTTATATTTTAAACATGGAATGGATCTAAAATGTTGTCTTTTTTCTTTCTTTCATAGTAGCCAAATGACACATAAGCTTTTTCTATTGACATAATAATAGTTGAGGAGTCAAAGGAAGTGTATTAGACAGGAATATTCACAATATGAATTCAATCTGTATTTTTTTAAATAGATCAAAAATGCAATAACCTCTGATTCCTTGCCATTATAACATCCCAAATATTGTCTTCTAAGAAAAGAGTTTAGAACATACCTTATATCTATGTAATGCTTTAAATCCCATATACAGCTAATGCTGATCTTCAATTGAATGTAGGGACGTATAAATACTTATAAGTGGAAAAGAAGTTACTGTCATTACACTTGATTTTGAACTTCCATTTCTGCAGTAAGGAGATGGTACCTGCACAAACAATAAAAAAATGTGGTGGAAGTTGTAAAACTGTTAGGGAAGTTGGCATTTCCCTTCATGGAAATGAACATGAACTTATGCTTATATAATTATGGCGTGCTTTCATTATTATTCTCAAAACCTGACTGTAGAACATACATCTTAACATTGGAATTGTTACTATTTTATATTTCTATCTGCAGTATCTCCCCTCATGTTCTATCCGGTTGCCTTTAATCTGTGGGCCAGAGGATGAGTTGTGTGCAAAGATGAAAGATTTGAAGTAGTTTATTATGGAAAACAGAAAATTCTGAAGAAATGTTAGGGCTTCTATACACAAAAACTTAATGCCCAAAGAGAGAGGTCTCTGGATACGGCAAGAAGTATTGTGATTAGTTTGACCATTAAGAACAATAATCTTGCTCTAAGGGACAGTTAAGCAGTGGAGTAGTTTGCTATGGCTGGATTCTCTGTTGCTAGAGGTTTTTAGAAAATGGTTAGACAAATGTTAGGTGTGGGGTTTGTGCCACTTGTTACTTGGAACATAGGATGCACTAGACAGACTCCTGAGGTGTGTTCCAGCCCTATTTTTTGGTTTCCTCTATAAAGGTTTCAGGACAGACTACATGAAAATCATTACTAAAAATCTATTAAAACAATTACAATCACTTTACCCAACAAACCATCTCTTAATTTTTTTCAGAGATGTCTTGGTTTATTGTGGCCTGTTAGATTTTATTAAATTGATCCTTGCCATTTATCATTCACCATCTGGTTTCTCCTAAGTGTTTATATATTGATTCCTGTGTTACTTAAATCTGACCGGGTAAGAAAAGGAAGCAGTTATCTTCTGTTCAGAGAAAACAAGAAAAGTTAACCAACACCTGTAGCACAGGACCTGCAATTCTTACCATGTTTATATGTTGATAAATCTGTCCAGCATTTTCAGTAGTCTAGTCAGTGCTGCTTTGCTGTCCTGAGTAATCCCTCAAGTCTCACCCTACAGCAGCCTTGTGCCATGCAGCTGGCATTAGATGCCCTTGACAGGATTTACATAACCTCCACCACCCCTGAGAGGAAATGTTTTCTTTAAGCTGCACTTGAGGCCCTTACAATGTCACAAGTTTTAGTCCGTCTCACATGGACATATGTCACACCGACGTTTGTTGTTCTCTCTAGCATTAATATGAATGCCTTGAACCCAGTAGTATTGTATTGTAGAGTGATCCTATGAAAACTTGAAAGGGGTAAAAAGACAAGAAAAGTTTTTCTCAGCTAGCTACAAGACCTTGAGAATAGAAGAAAAATCTCAACTGAAATTGGCTTTAGATTTTATAAACCATTCATATGAAAAACATTTCTTAAGAATCTTTCATACCATCAATTTTTTGTACATAAATGCTTATGTGTACAAAATGCTTATGTGATAAGCATTTTATATGAAAAATGCTCAAAGCAATTTCTGTTCTGAAAAAGGAAACATTCATTTAAAAGACAATAAACAAAAACTTATGAGTAGTTTATGATATTGTTTTATTTTGGCTTTTTTTATTCTCGTCTTTTATAGTTGGAGTAGCCATTCATTAAGACTGACATTTTCAATCCTGAAATGTATAGTTAAGCATTTCTCCAATTAGAAAATCATATATATATTACATTTTTGCCTGAACTAGACATTTCTTACATCATATGTGTATAGTAACGGTTAATATTTGCATTAGCAATAAAATTTCAGTAGTTAAGATTTTTTTTTTGCAAGGTGGGGGAACTTTAGAAGCCCTTATTGCCATCAGACAGTAATGTAACTGAAAACTGAGTACATCCTGTTGCAGATCCTTTAAAGAACTAAAGAAATTCTTGTGGATTTGTCATTTACAATTGAGGAGTCCTAGTTCCTTAAACAGGCATTTTACAGGTGTTTGATTGTTCTAATACAACATAACCTTCCAGGAAAACTTGTTCTTCTGAATTGAATTACAGAACTTTCAAATGTTAAATAATAGAGATTTGCTTTAAAAATTACTGTGGCACATTGCTTATCATTAATTACTGTTATCTATACAGAAATCAACTACATTCCATTTACTTGTGTGCCACAATATTGCATGTTTTCTGAAGACACTCCAGGATAACTGGTGTAAAGCAGGAAAATGGAACATTGAGAATAGCGACATTGAAATTTGCAATGAAGAGTATTGACATGGTATAAGGTGTATTGATAATAGTTTGCATCATGGAGGCACCCCTAGGATAAGAATATATAGGTCTACAACAGCTATACTTTTTTCATGATACCAAAATATTGTTGCAATGGAGTTCAATTCACTTTCCTCTGCATATCCTCAACAATTACTATGAACTTGTCCAGTGAAACAGAGGGTCATAAGGCTTTGAAGCCAGTTTGAGGGAGTGCATCTTGAGATGATCAAACTCTTCTGGTGCCTCAGACCCTGAGATTATCTGAAAAATATCTCAAAGTTGCCTGACATCCCTTCATTTTAGCCCTGTTTTTCAGGGAAACAGTAGTAAATTGGATTCTTAAAAATGCCTCTGTCACAGTGTGCATCCTTCCAGTGAAACAGTAAGAAGCTTCTTATTGTGACTGGTTTATATGGTTGTTAAGAATTGCTGGAAACATGTTAATGATATGACACAAGCCAAGACAGTTGAATATTCAAAACCAGTGCTTATGCTCTCTTCTTTGACACGTTTCTTTTCTAGATTTTATGGTTAAGGGAACAAAACACAATTAAGCTCTATGTGAGACTTAAGTAGGTAACCCTTTATGCCAAATTGCTAACATACTAATAATGTTAAATATTTCTAGGGAAATATAGCTTCCATTCTAATTAAGTTTAAAACAAGCAGCACCTTTACATACAGAATACTACAAATTTAATATTCAGTTATGAAGGCAAGTTTTACTCTAATGATTTCACACCATTTTATATGTGACATTAGGATAAATATTCCTTAGAGAAGATGTAGTGGAAGGGCGTAAAAAAGTGGGATTTAATGTGATTAAATTCTTCTGAAAGTAACAGAAAGGTTTCCACCAAGTTAATACAGATATAGGTGAATATTTTGAATTGAATGAATAGAGAAGCTGCACAGTGACTGCAACAAAGCTTAATTTGTGTCCATCAGCTATGTGTTTCTGCCAAAGCAGTGACATGCAACCAGTTCAGTAAACCTTCTTAAGGCTAAAACAAATGGAAGTAGTCTGAAGTGCAAAATCTTTCATGTATTTGAAGGCCCCAGTTGTCTACAGTGCACTGAATTTTTGAGCACTGTAGTCTTTTAGAGAATTAGACTTGATATAGATGGGGATTACATTTTTTCCACAATCAATATATGAAAAAATTTCCATCTGTGTATTTAGTGGCTACAATAAAATTTTAATTATCCAACAATGGACACTATTTTGGTATGCAATATCTATATGTGGAAGTAAACTATTTGCTTCATGTGCATTATTTTGCAATTATTTTTAAGATGAAGAGGTGTTTTAATGCTGAAGGTGAGAAGAGTTACACTTTCTCAAGTATTACACAATGACCTTTTTTCAAAGTCCTCTTAAGTCATCACTAGAGAGTTGATGATGCTCTTACAAAACACTCAATTATTGATTTTTAAGCACTTTTAAGATTCTTGAGATGAAGCTTATATGCTTGTATAGTTTAGAAGATGCACCACAACTTATGCTTTGAAAAAGATTCCAGATATTTATGGTTGTATGTCACACATGAACTCCCAAGGAAGTACTCTTCTAGTTGAAGTGCAGTCAAATCAAAAGAATAGGAAAAAAGTGAAAAGCTTTAGCAATAATTAACAGTACCTAAAAACATCATATTTAAAACTCGATAGACGTAACAACATGAAGTAAAAATGGTACTTTTCCTTCCATGTAATTTATTTATTAAAATATTTCTCAAAATCCATAGAAATTTTGGTGGAAATTTCCTTTAATTTATCCATGGAGACAAATGTTAAAACAGAAAATGATGTTTAGTCTGTGGCATATTGTGAATTACTTTTGTTGTTATTATTATTTAATAGGAGCAGGTTTTTTTTAGGGGATTTTTTTTTTTTTTTGCATTAGGGAATTTAGCATACAGTACTGCTACTGTATAATGAGGTTTTTATGAGGAAGTGTCTATGAAGTAGTGGCATTTTTACATGCTTGAACAGATGTGGATTAAATTTCCCAAACAGGGAACACAATCTCATTCACATAAATGGATAATAGTTTTCTTTCAAAATGTAGACATTTATTTTGAGATTTATATTTGTCTTTAGACTTCTGAATATTGGTAATGCGTAGCCACTATTGATTTCAATATGGGTTGGGAGTTAGTTGTCCATCTTTAGGCATTTTTATATCTGTCAAAATCATAGTTTTAACTCAGAATAGGATTTTTCCTTTCAAAAGCATAAGGGTTAAATCAATTTTTTAATTTGTAAGAATGCATGCTCTAAGCAAAACATTTTACACAAGTACGTATCTAAATAAATTTCTCCAATTTACAGATACTTCTGAGCTTCATTTTTAGACTAAAATTCAGAGACTGTAGGCAGATACACTTATATTAATTTATGTGTTTTGTGTTGAAATTTCAGACACCCATAATTTATATACCAGTATATGAGGTGTACTTACTGAGGTGTTAGTACTGATTGTACTTACAATTTTCAATTTCTCTTTGTGCTAGCTTTCAGAAATATTTTAATAATTTTCTATTTCTTTGTTGATAATCTGGTCCCTAAAATATTTTTAAATAGAGTGAGCTGTAATTTTCGATCACAGAAACTAAATCTAGTTTGGTTAGAATTGCATAGACAGGACTGAAATGGAATCATTTACTCAGGAATTTTTCTTTTATGAATAATGAGAATTATAAAATTATGACAGTTGTTCTGCAGATGACTAAAAACACCATTAATGGACTAATTACTATTGTAATTACTATTATAATTATTAAATATGTTACTTCTCTTACAAAATTTTTGAAGTTACAATGGTCAGTTTTCATCAATAAAGTATTCTAATGTTTTGTAAATATCTTCATACATAATTATTTTCACATTGCATCTTTTTGGCAGAGAATAGGTTGCACATTATATCCAGGTGAATAATGAAGATAGCTCAAAATTGGGGAAATTTTAAATTGGTCAACCCAAAACCACGACAAACAGATAATGTGATGTCACATGTACAGGCAGAATGATCCATTTCATGTCCATATGTCTAAAAAATTGGATGTTTCTTCAGAGATTTCAGAGGAACAACCAGCCATATGTGTGATTTCATGATTGAGAAATTTCCCTCACAGGCTCTTATCTGTCTTGTTTCTCTGTAGCCTCTATGTTACAGCCTATTAACAGCCATGTAGTTTGGAAAAGGGACACTGCTGGATACTGAGCAGGGAAACCTTCCAGATAAGAGGAGAGATTTGTCCTTTCCCATAAGCAAGTCATCAGGCATAATTATAGTAATAAGGCTGGCAAGGACTTCTGGGGTTCAGCAGAGAGTTGCTGAGGTTCTCATTTAAATAATATTGCTGATTACAGACATCCCCATGTTTAAAAATGTAAAGATTTTCATTTTCAAAGAGGAGACATGAAAAGCACTCACTTCAATGAAAAGTTGCAGGAAGTTAGCCTTAAGATATTCGCAAAATCGGAATGACATTGTGCAGATAAATAACAGACCATTTTGTTAGATTCCATTTTACAGCTGCCTGTGTTGTTAAAAAATTATTCTACTGCTTTACTTTTTTAAAAGTATAAGTGCTTAAAAGTGCTTTTAAAAAAAATGAAACATACTGAAGCCTTTTCCCAGGCTTTTCTATTGAAAAAAACCAACAAAAAACAAAGTCAACACCACTCAACTCAAAACCCCTCCACACCGAATGTCTGTGTGGTGCTACCAAGGGTTGATCTCTGTTCTCACAGCTGAACCTGGCTGGGATGTTGAAGGGCAGAGGGAGGTATGATACGTAGCACCCTGATTGTTTTTATGTTATGAAGCAAGGACAATCTGAATAGTATTACTAGACAAGGGTGACATTCTTCTAATCCTCCTACTTCTATGTCATTTGTCCCAGTAAATCACTCTCTAACTTACCGTCTTGCTGAATCTGTGTGGTGTACTGGTTCACCACCTACAGAAATGAGGAGCTGGCTGAAGTGAAGATTATAACTGCAGGGAGTGGATGCTTGTTAAAATTCTCTATTATGCTCTATTGGCATTTCATAACAGAGAATGGATGGATTAAAAATGTGCACTGATTACTATACAGCTGGGACTTTTTAACAAAACGGCTGCATACTTGTGGTACACCAAAGAGCTAAACTATGTTCTCAGAAGCATTAAACTGTGAATCTATGAAGACTCTTACTTGCAGGGATGAGGTTGCAGCTTCTGTCCCTTAGCATGCTGGGTTATGTTCCTTGTGTGGGTGATGCTTCTGGGAAGCATGGAAAAGTTCTGAGAGTCTGGTTGATGCCCTAAGTTTTAGCTTTCATATTTTCCAGATTCTGTACTGCTTTAGTATAACTCTAAGCTTCCTATAAAGTGTTTACAAGTTTTCACAGTTTAGTTAGACAAAACAATCCTTTTCCAGCCTGAGAACCAAGGACACCATTGCAGCTTCAGGCCCAAAAACTGTAAACAACAGCAAATTGAGGAGAGCAATCTGGGAGGATGGGACTTGACCTAAAGCTGTAATTGGACAATTAACCCCCAATATGCAAATGGACCAAAGCTTATAAAAGTGTGAAAACTCGTGACTGGTCCTCCATCTTGGGTCAATCTTGAGTGTAGCCAAGGCCAGGCTCTTGTACTGCCCAAGGTGTATCCTTTGAAGGCCTTTTAATAAATACCTACTTTATTCCTTTAACAATGTCTAGCCTCTGTTCCAGGTAGCCTCTCTAGGCATCATGGTTTGATATGGTCAAGAAGAATACAATGCACTCTGCTGCTTTCTGTCTCTGTTTTTTCACACACATTCTGTTCAGCTGCAGTAAAGCAAATTACACAATATTGCATAAAACTCTCACAGATATTTGAATAGCATTCACTTTTCAATTTAAGGGCTTTGTTTACTCAAAATACTATGTCAAATAGGTGAACTGGAACTCACAATTAACACAGCTTACCAAGCCAAATCGAGCCCAACTCTAAGCAGTCATTGCTACCATCCCATCAGTAGTGTGTGCTGTGTGAATTGAGACCTAACAAAATTCACTCTGACTTTAAAGATGAGATAAATTTTTTCCTGACATCTCCATCAACATTTTACATTTCCTAACATCTCCATCAGTAAAATTTTCACTGATATTCTGAAGTCTTATATGAAAGTCTTACACGAAATTTCAGACTGTAAAAATATAAATTATCTGTTATTTTGCCTATGCCGATTTCTTCTGTTTATCTAGTGTTGATGTGATGATTTTATTTTTTACTGCACATGTTTTTTTGTTTTGCCCACCTCTCTGTAACTCCTGTAGATGAGACCTGTCAGGTGATACTCAACATCTCCCCTTCCCTCTGCTCTTCCCACTTTCAGTGAATATAAAGGTTGCACATAATGTAAAGATTTGCCTTCTGTTCTTTGGTACAAAACTAAATAACAGTATGTACTTTCCTAGTCCCATAAAAAGACCTCTAGACCCCTCTAGTATTACTTACACCAAACATTACCCAGAACAGCTCTTTTGTTATCGTTCCAGACAATCTTCCTGAGCTCATTCTACATAATTGCCATCCCTATGGAAATTTTAGTCAGAATAAGAAAAATTATATGAGTTAGACTAATTAGACTACTATCAATAAATAAAATAAAAACGGGAAGTTTTGTGTCAAATTCTTATTGACAAGGTAAATTTTGATTTAGAATTAGTGAAATGTAGTCTGCTCTAATAGCGACTCACAACATTTGACCTAGCCTTTTTAGTCTCTTAAATTTTTAATTTCCTAAAAGTTTCTTAAACTTTATTTCTTATGTAAAAATAGAATATAAAAAAGAGAACTGAGACCATCCTTCGTTGTCATGTTGAAAATCACTCAGCTGATGACTATTGAGTGAATTGATCAGCTCTTGCAGTTTTCCAGATCTTGTCTTCAGGGGTGCTAGATGTGGCTTATTTGATGTTTAACACTTACAGTAGCTTTCTCTTTTACAATAATGGTTACTATTTCACTATTAAAAAATCCTGCTATTAAGAAATAGAGTGTGGCACTATCATCATTAGCCTAAGTAAGTAAGAAAGCTTTTTTTCCTTCTTGTTATTTACTAATTTATCGTAACAGTGATAAATACGATGAATGTGATTTTCTAATCATGATGAGGTGAGTTATGTTTGGTGTTTCACTCTAATGTGATGTGTAGTATTTTCACAAGAGCTGCTTCTGGAGATGTTGGTATCGATAAGACATGTCTTGTGAACATGCTCCTGTTACATTACACTATTAAGCATTCAGAACAGCAGATGATACCCATATGGAAAGCAAGAAAAAATATAAGAAATGCTATATTCAGACAGAAAAAAGAAACTGTGTTTAGTGGTATTGCAAAAGCACCACTATGGTTGGCAAGAATACTTTTCATGTTGACAGTCTTTGCTCAGAAGTCTAAGCCTAAATGCTCATCAAGAGTCAACTGCACTCTTCCCATAGACATGTTCCTCTTGGAAAAGCTGAGGATGCTTGTCAGCCAGTACTGGCAGCACAGATTTCTCTGCTATATTAAATCTAATATAAACTGCTACTTTTTAAAGTCACAGTGTAGATACTTCTTTGAGTTGCCATTCCGGCATTTTCCTGAAATTCCCTACAAGATTATGTGTTTTCATTTGTTTGGGGTTTTTTAAAGAAAATGCCAGAAGTATTTGGTCTCTCTTAGCTCTCTTTAGGGACATGCTTGTGCTTTCAAGAGAAAACTCTGAATTTAAGCTCCATAAGGGCTTTCTAAATGAGCTTGCAAAATTTGATAGGCTGCCCAATCCACTAAGTCACATTTAGCTGACAGCATCACATGCAATAAAAGAACTATTGCTAGAAAGAGCCACAGGATAAATTAGAAACCCCTAGAAGTTTTAGTAAATTATCTCTAATAGTCTTTACTTACTACACTGTTGCAGCGAAGTGGCATAGAAAGATTACTGAAGAATCTAAGCTAGTTTATGCAGAAACTATTTCTGTATCATCAGGAGCCCTCTGGAGATTCACAAGCCACTAGGAAGCAGCTATTAGTTGGTATATGGTGAAATCACATCCTTTTGCTAAAGCTCTTGAAAGAATTTTACAGACACAGGCTCATTTTTTTTTTTTTGGTGACCTGCGCTCTAAAAAAGAAATCTGTGCAGCCTACAGTAGGTCTTTTCTAGTAAGGATAGCAGCTAAAGCAATCAGAGAAGCACTAGTTCAATCATCCTTTGTTACTTTACTATTTACTACTAGAAATTAGGCCAGCATCCCTGACATTGGTAATCTCTAAGAGGTAACACCTTCTTTTTTAGAAAAATCATGGCTAATTACATTTTCTTTAATTTTTCAACCTCTCAGCATTGAGGTTTAGTTTGCTCCCTTTTTTGAATTTGCTGGTGTGGATAAAGTATTCAACTCTAAAATATAAATATGTATTTTACAGACATCCATATATTTACTGTGTGATTCAGCCAAAATACTTGAATATTTTCTCTTTTTTACCATTGTAATTTGTTTATGTTATTTTTAAGTAATTCGCCTGTATATAAATGTAGAATCCTTGTGTATGAATTTAATTATGCATGGCTGTAACAATTTTCCTTATTGCTTGTTTTTGAACATTGCCCAAGAATATTCTATCAAACTAACCAATATATGTAATGTACACCCCTTTTACTATCCTAAGGTAAAGCTAGGAGTGGAATATTTAGCTTCTGAGTGATGTTAGGTCTGGCTGAGTGCATAGGTGCTTCTTTGTGTGTATTACTTCTCCTTTTCATCTATGTCATTCAAGGAACGTGTACCAAAGATGGCATGTTATGGTCATGACATGGACTTCTCAGGAAGGCAAAGGTAATTTTCATTCTGTACCTTTTAGTTTTTAAAATTAATAGATTAATTAAAAAGGTTTTGACACTTTGTTAAGAGACCTTGAAGGTAAAGAATGGCATCCAGGCCAGGCAATAATGCAAAAAAACCTACTATATCAATTTAGAAGTCCTCCTTGGAAGGTTTTTCTTCGACTTGTAGTAAAGTGCCACCCCCAAAAAACTTGGTAATTTTTTTGTGCAATGAATTGAATTTACACAACTAAATTTAGTAATCAGAGTTGGTAAAACAAATCAATGTAAGAAGAAAGCAAGCAAGAAAGTTCCATAACTCAAGTATGTTGTCATTTGTATCTTCCTTGCCTGAAGGGGAAAAAAGTCACAGTGACTCAGGGGACTGTGTTTAGTAAATTTTCGCTTTCCTTTGTAAAGCGTGAAGGAAAACATCTTTCTTCCTTAGGCTATCATAAAAAGCATGGAGATGATAATATAAAGATTCAACAGTGTTTGCAATGGGAACATCCTGAAAAAAGTACCAGATTGCAGGGATTGCAATCTTAGATAATAAGCAGCCTTATATTTTTGGGGTTTTCTGAGGCAATCTATGATCTGAGGAATTTTCTGACATTCTGAGCTTCTGTTCTTATCTGCACTGGATTCTAAGTGAATGAGAAGAATTTTTTTTTTTTTTTTTTTTTTTTAATGTAGTTTGGCCCTGTTCACAATGGGATTCCAACATTTCCTGTTAGAACTTGATTTATCGGGAATTTACTTAATCTCCAGTTCAAACTGTAGTACAGGCCTCTAATTTAAAAACAAAAATCAGCTTAGCACTCAACACTGAAATAAACCTAAACATAGAATTTCAGCAAATAAAATAAGTAAAAATACAAAAAATAAAGATAAACCCAAACCAAAATTGGAAAAAGGGATGTCAGTCAAGCCTGTTATGCTCAAAAGCCAAATATGATTTCTGCATTTTATATCTTTGGTTAATGGTATAATGTACATAAATACTCTTTGTCCTAGCAAACATAAACTGTAGGTTTTATATTGCTGTTTTTCTTAGAGATGTTTATTTCTTGTCCTTCCCTCTTTCTCTCAAGCTAGATATGATTTTGAAACACAAGCAAATGAATGCCAATTCCTTTGGCCTCTGTTCTGCCGTTCCATTGCTGAAATTCTGCCCAATTGGAAATTTCCATTCAGACTGAGTGGCATTTGTTGAACTTGTGGTTGTTGTTGGTATTATTATTTTACGTTATTTTAATGCTCTTTTGCAAAAGTCATGGACTTTGTGCAACCCCTGCTGTGCCTATGCATGACATTTTAAAAGCAGCTGCTTCTGTGGATCTTTTTCACAATAGTACGTTTTTTTCCTGAAGACACTCTGACCCTCACAAAAAGTCCTTTAAGTTACTTTTAAGCCTTGGTCTGTAATGTTTCCAAACTTGTATGTGAAGTAGGTACCACCCAATTTAATACTGTGCCAACCTAAGGAATACAGAGACCAAATAAAAAGGTACAGTGAAGAGTAAATAAGATCAGTGGAAGAGTTTTCAATGTCTCTACCATCTTCTTCTCCTTTAAAACAATATAGGATGTTGTACAGACTTTGTCTTCAAAATCTCTGCTCTACATTACACTTTTCATGATCAGAATTAATAGGCAGAATAATGTGCACATGGAAATAGATGGAGCAGAATGGCTTATGAGGGTTTCTTATGTAAAAAGTGTTTTTCAGATTTACAGTAATTTTTTTCAGCCTGCAATGTGTTAGAAAGGAAGACTAGACCATAGAAACTTACTAGGCTGCAGGAATCCTTCTTGCTCTTTGGGACAGTACACCTGCTGTTTGCTTATTAAGGCAGCAGACAGTTCTCAGAAGATGTCTTATTTTAGTTATAGAAACGATTTTTTTTAATATACATTAATGGCAAGTGACTTGAGAATACTTCTATGGTTCTACAGTCCTGAAAAGACTAAAATTATGTGAATTCATAGCAATATATTTCAGAGAGCAAGAGCTCGGCAGCTTCCTTTAACCTGCAGTCATTTTACCTTGCTTGCTTCACTATGGTGAACCTGTAGCAGTAGCAGCAGCAGTTGCAGATGGAATTAGAGCATATTTGGCCCTTGTCACAGATATCAGGGCTTGAATTCCACCTCCTGCTTTCAGTAGCTTTTTTCTTTGATTGATTAATTGATTGAATGTGGGACATTTTAAAATATTACTCTTCAAAATAGGAAAAAAATCTTTATGACAAAATAAAATCTAATAAGAACCAGTAATTTCATGCCTTATTAAAACATAGTACTTTCAAAAGTGAAAATCCTAACATTCAAAGATTGTATTTTCTTCCCTTCTCCCCTCTTTTTCAAATACTGAAAACTAATGAATTGCAAAATTGTGAATAATGGTAACCTTGCGCACTCTATGTGGAAGAAGTCTCTAACATCAGAGCTGAGTTTGGTGACCCAATATGGGTAGGTCAAAGAAGAAATGAAGTCCTGGAATATTACTGAAATCCTCCCAGCATGCAACATTTGTCCCTATTATTGATCCTTGGTATACTCACAACAGTCTAATTTTCCTTTTTGAAAAACAGGTATAATTATTGTCTCTTATCTTGTGAGCAGATTTTGAGACGTGCAAATACAAGTTTTTAAGCACATTAAATTCACCAAATGAAAAGATGACTTCCTGCTTCTAAATGTTCTGTGTTTTATAATTCTAAGGTTTCAAATGATATCTACTTTGTGGCACTTATTATTTCAGTAAAGACTTGTACAGTTTGTCTGGTGGTGCTCTGATCTATAGTTCCTGTACATCCTATTACATCTGTACATATAGTTTTAGTCTCCTTTTTTTTTTTTTCCTACCTCACATTTCCACCCAGGGAAGAAATTCCTTACCACATGATTCAAAATAGCTGTTTAGCCCTCAATTTAAACCTTGCAAAAATTGTCTTTTCTTAGTCACTGTCTACCTGCAGCTTTCTTGTATCTGAACTTAATTTTCTCTTTTGTCATCTCTGCCTGTATGTGCCATGTAGTGCTACCAAGGACTAGCTCTTTGTCTTTATTGCTGTCCTTTCCCAATTTCCATGCTCTCCTCAACCACCTTTCATAGATGCACCCCATCTTTGGCTCTTTGCAATACAGTTTATCCTGAGTGTGAGATTGGTTGATCTAAGTAGCTCTCTAATAACTGTATTAGCCATAAAAACAGTAACAACAGCCTGCAGTGCCCCACATTTTCTTCTTACTTTTTGCTTTGGATGGGAAAAGTTCTCATGGAAAGCTCAAGAACCTCATATATTGTGTTCTTTCAAATGCTGCTTTAAAACTTCTAATTTAAAATGTATCTGCTAGTCACAAAATAGAAATGATACATAGCTACTGTCTATTTTGTTACCTATGCCTCTCAAGGATATTGGGCTTGGATGTGAGGGAGAACACATTTTCATTCTGTTTTGGTGAACAAACACCATCTTTGTTCAGCACCTTCACAGGAAAAACAAAGCCCAGCTATGAAGGCTGGCATTCTCAGCAACTAAAAGCAAAGAACATATTAAATATGCCAAAAGTGAGAACATAATGTATATGATCTCATTATTGTCACAGAAGTTAACATAGTCTATTGTTCTGCATTATCTACTCTAAAACAAAATACACACCCTACTGCAAATGGATAAAAAAATTTAATTCCTTGCCTGAACACCAATGGCAGCACATGCATGCCTCCGCCTCTTAATAGCCAAGCCACTTCCTAATTAACTGGAGACTGGGGCAGTGTTTGCCTCTGAAACAACATTTATAGTGCGCTTTTCAAATAATGTCTTGGTTTATTTAGGTCTTTTTATCATTTTACAAAGTCTTTGCTATTTAAAAAAAAACCCTAAAAAATACCGTTATCTGTCTTTTAATTTTTTTTTCTCTTAGTAATCAACATCTGTTTTTTGGTATCTTGTCATTTTCTGTGCATAGAGCTGTGTTTAGATTTTGTCCCTTTTCTTTGAATCTTCGTTGCTTGTCTTGGAATTGGTGTTGTATGCAGACATCTAGACCTAGGGGTGGTACACAGTTGCAAGTGGATGGCTAGGTCCCAATGGTTATGCATGTTTACTATTTCAAATGTACATATATACAATATAATATCAATATAGCCGTTGCCTGCTAATAGTAACAGCTTTGATTATTGCTGTAATTATCACAATTCATAAATGAACAATTGTAGAGAGAAGTAATTTTTTTTACTAACCCAGTTGATGCAGTTGCTAAAAAAAAAAAAAAGGAAATAGGCTTAAGGCCCTTCTTTGACTCTGCAAGCTTGTTTGCATTTTTTGTCATTATAGCCAGTCATTTAATAAATGGCATTGCTTTTTCCCAAATGCAATGCTTTCCGACCCCTTGCTGCTACGTTAATATCTGTGCTCAAGCTCTAAGCATGTCCAATAGTGATCTTGGGTGAGAGTCTGTAATTCTGAAAGGGCATCTTTGTGTCTTCTGGGTTTCAGGAGGGCTTAAAGGATGACCAAAACCACTTAATGTGCACTGAACAACTTCTAAATGAGACATTTTCCAGCAAACTTAGTAAACACAATCTTTAAGCATTTCTCTTCCTGTTCCTTGCTTTATGTTTGCCTTAGACTGTAACTGCATCAAGAGATTTTAGGTTTTCTACAAACTCTATGAACCACAGTAGGGCAGAAATCCCATAAAGTATGTGAAGGATTCTGAAGTGTTTGTATGATTCTCTCTTGGTATCCATACAAGAGGACATGCAAATTAAAGCCATCTGTGAGATTGTGCACAAATTATTTTACTGGCCTGATATTCAAGTGACTTCTAAGCTACTTCATTATCACTTTATCATGTCTGGCCATTTCATTAATTTAATTGCATGGAGAGAAACCTGGAAACTCCACTGATCCTACAAGAGCCTATTGCAATTTACATTTAATGTTTTAACTTGGTTTGTTCTTCCAGTGACTCATACATTGCTATATTAGGTCCTGGACTAGTAGAGTTTTTATTTTATTTTGATTTTGGTAAGGAAATTAGTATTACTGTGATGGGATTAAGATGATTTATACAACTCAGTCAAGCAGACTTTTGAGTTTTCTCTAGTATTTTGCACTAGAAGACTGCCTGATGCTTTGATTGTTTTGGCACAGAGAGCTGAGAATTCATCCTGATCATGGATTCAGTTATAGATTATTCACTCCTGTTGTGTAGTAATTGTAATTGAAATTAATATATATGAGTAGCATTTTTGCTCCTCAAAACTTCAGAAGGAACTAGATTAGGACAATCAAAGGAGTTAGATGCAGCCGCAATCTCCACAATCAATACTAATAGACAATTATTGTCAACAGTAGTTCTCAAGTTAAGAACTCAGTGCTCAATATCTCACTTTATAGGCACAAAAACCCCAGTGAGATGACAGAGGTTGCCTGTGTTGGAATTACCCAGAAGACCACTAGGAGATCCAGAACAACACTGAGGTTACTCTGCTCCCACAACTGGACCAGCCCTCTAAGTGAGTTGCCAAGCCTTCTCCTTTCTGAAGCTTTTATACTTTGAAGTCTTGAATATGATGAAGGCTGAAAATATTATTAAGCTTAACTTACTTTTCATCTTTCAGAGAATCACAGAATGGTTTGGCTTGCACCAGGCCTTAAAAGGCCCAAAGTTCCAATCTCCCTGCCACAGACAGGGACACCTTCCACTAGGCCAGATTACTCAGCATTCCATCCAGCTCGGTCTTGGACACTTCTAGGGATAGGATATCCATCACTTCTCTGCAAAACTTGCTCTAGTGCCTCATCACTCTCATAGTAAACAATTTCTTCCTCAAATCTAATCTAAAGCAGCCCTCTTTCAGTTTAAAACTGTTCCCACCTTGTGCTGTCACTGTATGCCCCTGTAAAAACTCCCTCTCCATCTCTCTTGTAGGCCTCTTTATGTTCTGGAAGCTGCTATAAGGTCTCTCTCCCTAGAGACTTCTCTTCTCCGGTGGAACACCCCAAAGTCTCTCAGTCTATCTTCATATGACAGGTTCTCAAATCTTATGATCAACTTAGTGGCCCTTTCCAACAAATCTACATCTTTTTTATTTTAGGGGCCTTGGAGCTGGATGCAGCATTCCAGGTGAGGTTGGCCAAGAAGAGTGTAGAAGGGAAGAATCTGCTTTGATCTCCTGGTCACACTACTTCTTCCTGGAGCCCAGGATATGGTTGGCACAAATTGCAATAAAAGATTCATCTGGAATTTTAATTTTTTGCACTCATTGTGAAATATTTTAATTTTTGTTTTCCTGTGTAGCATAATTTTCTAGTACATAAATGTTTTCTGAAAACTGCCCTGCATTGCTTTATCAGGAAAACAGACATTGAAATGCAGTTGGTTATGGAGGCCTCTAGGTTTGTAATACTAGGTCTAAATGACAATGATGTATGCAATGTGCTGTTAATTCATACAGTCAAAAACAAACAAGACTGTTATTTTCTTTCCTTTTTTTCATTGAAGATACTTGTTTGCATGTACTTTTAATTGCACATCTCATAGTTTTGCATATGAATATAATCACTGTTTTTTTAATTCCTACTGGTATATTCCTTTTTCCTTATTTAAGGTTTAGTCCTTGATGCTGCATTTGAAACAAAGGCTTTACAGAAAGCCATAATGTTGGGCAAGTATCTGCCCTATTAATTTATCTGTTTTTTGCTTTTTAATTTTGATATTATATACTATTTTTTTATATGACACTATGACAGATCATGATAAAATAAGCACTGTTAATCTTCTTAAAGAGTCAGCTTCAAGAGGTTAAAATGTGGTCAAGGGTTAATTTACCAGACAGAAATCTCATTAGGTTTTCATGGATTTGCTGTAGTCAGTCACATACGTAGTTGTTATTTTAATGAGTCTTCTATAGACTATGTTTTAAAAATTGCTGCTCAACAGCTGTTTGGATGGAGGGCATCCTTTTTGTTGTCTGTCAGGCCCATCAGTGACATCAAAGTTTACTGGGGAAATGCCTGGAAGGAATGGATAAAGCAAAACAATTTCTAAACACCAGTAAGGATTTTTAAACTTAGCTTTGAAATGTACCTGCATATTGTGCTCCAATTGTGACTGTCCCTTTTCTGAAGGATTTTCTTTGGTATAAGCATAATTTTATGAAGGTGTCCAAAAGGTTTATTTTTGTCATCACAAAGTATTATTAAGTGTATTTCTATGTCTTCTTTTCAAGTAAATTAATGATCTTTATTTTTTTATTCTTTTTTATTATTATTGTTGAACTTAGATTTTATCACATTGGATTATGATGATTTATTTCCTGATTTGAAAATGTGCTTAAACTCTTCCTACATTTTCCAGAAGAAACCAATATTTATTGAATCTCCTCTTTGCTCTGTCTGGATTTACTTTTATTTTTTATAGTACAGCAAATATTTGTAACTCCATAGTTTGTCAAATTGAACAGAAAATATGTAGTACATAATTTTCAATATATAGTGCAGCTTTATAGAGTACTTGAACACGTCTCTTTGTAAAGGAGAACTAGTATCTTATTTCTAAAGCAGTATTATTAGAAAAGTTGATTTAAAAATAATTTCTTATAGTAATATAAATTCAGCACATTTTTTGGGGTATTTTCAATTTGGTAAAAAACTCTTTCACCTTTTCAACGAAAAATGGAAGTGATTTTGAAGTCAATTTTTCAGTTTCTAAAAGGATAATTTAAAAAGAAAAGATATTTAATAATACAGTACTATTAATAGTCATTATGTTTTAACTACTTTTTCCAAAAAGAGTAGTAAAAACATAAAAACTATAAAAACCCCAAAAGTTGCAAGAATTTTCAACAAACATGTAATATTACAAAGTAATTACTATGCCTTTACCAGTTAACATATGAGACAGTTATGACTGATGATCATACAAAATTGCAATTCAGCACACAGAACTACATCTACAGCATCCTCCTCTTAATAGTTAATGAAATTTTTCTGAGTACCACTCAACACAGTGGATGAACAAAGATGAGGAAAAAGAGGGCTTCAAAACAGCTTTACTCTTGCTTTCCTCCCTAGCATGTGTAACAGGCCCAGAGAGAGGGAGGAGGGAAGAAAGAGATGTGTGGCATGAGGAACAGCAAGCAGTACCGTGCTTCTCCTGCCAGGATGCATTTATTGCACAGCTTCTCTTGGAGTTACAGCCCAGCCGGGACCACAGAGAGCTCGGCTGTTTGCAGAGTCGACCTCCTACAGCTCAGTAAAGCAGGATGCCAAACCTGTGCACATGGAGGAGGGCTGGTGGTGTGTGCTGGAAGGTGGCCATGGGGCTGTGCCAGACTTTGTAAGGTGCAAGTTGTGATGTAGGAACGTGCAAGGTGTCAATTTCATAGGTGATTCCTAATATGTGATGGCTCTGAGGTAACTTTGGAAACTTCACTTGATGTTGGTTTAATTGCCTTGGCTGACTGACACACCAACAATTTTTAGTGCAGTGTTTAAAGACAAAAAATCCATTACTGATTTTGCTTTAGAAGAATTTGTGGTAAAGTCTAGTGCTTTGGGAGCTGGTTGATGAGTGGCTCAGCATATCCATCCAGTGGGGTGGGGTGGTCAGCTGGAGACAGTAGCTTCATCGGCTCTGCTGGTCCAGGGGTTAAAATTGCCCCTTGCTTCCCAGGGTAATATGTGTAGCCACAGCCTTCCCATAAGCTCAGCAGCTGCTCCAGTCTGAGTATGGGTATAAATAAGAAAATGATGGCCTCGTTAGAGAAGCTGTGAACGCCCCATCCCTGGCAGTGTTCAAGGCTGGGCTGGATGCGGCTTTGAGCAATCTGGTGTAGTGAGAGCTGCCCATGGCAGGGGGTAGAATTACCAATTATTTTATCACAAAAGTGGCTTACAGGAACAACAGCTGAGAGATGTGGTCAAGAACAGAATAAAATTATTATAGGTTTTTACATAGAATAACATTACTCTCTTGTAATTGCAGGTATGCTGGGATGGGTGTGTGAAAACAGAAGGAATAAGAATACAAAAAACAAGCTGCTGCTGGTGGATGTTTTCCCTGAGGAGGCCATAGGGGAGGGACAGGAATGGTGGGAACACAGTGCTTCTCTCTTCCTCGCTGGACTGGACAAGTGAGTATGGATAGTGTGATTGGAAAGGAGGACAATCAAAGTGCTGTGGCAGAGAGCAATGTGCTCCAGAATAGAGTGTAATGAAACAATTATAGTTTTTGAAACAAAGTAGTACAGAAGAAGTGACCTGAATATTGCTAAAACCACCAGAGGGAAATTATGCAAAAGCAGGTTTCTTTAGCTGGCTTTACACTGTCAGCTATAAAGTGAGCCCTCAGAAACGGCTGAGTGATAAGCTGGACTTGCTGGCTTTGGGACTTTACTTGTTAGATGCTGAACTACATCAGATCATAGAAACGTTAAGCTTTGTATCCCACAGCAAGACAGCGTCATGAATACCTAAATTTACCACCTGATTGCTGTGGTACCTGGAATTTACTGCTCAAAGAGAGGACAAATATAGCTGTTATGAAACCACACAATCTGCCTTGGTGCATCTTGGCAGTTCAGAAATGTAAGAGTTTTTGGATACAGCCTTTCAACAGCCACTCTGTCCAAAGAACAGAAAGCTTGCTGTCTTTGAGAAATCCTCAGAAGTCCTGACCTTGTTAGGTCCTGGCAACACTACACCAAAAGTTCCCCTAGATCCGGTGTATAGATGCCGCAAATTCTGAAATTCTGTCCAAAAAACATAGAAATTATGCCATCCTCATGGAAATAAAAATTGCTTTCTATGATTCAATGAAAAAAAAAAAATACAACCCCCCCAAAAAACCCCAAACCAAAAACCCACCCCAAAACCACTAACCAAAAACGCCCAACAGAAAAAAAAAAAAAAGCAAACAAAAAAAAACCACCCACAAACCGAGAGCAACCATAAGCCCTGGGATGCCACCAGCTCCGGACAAAACGGTACGAAGTGTGTCTCGCCGCGCTCACCTCCGGGCGCCCGCGGCGCTTTGCGGGGCAGCTCTGCCGCCCGAAAGGGCGCGCGTGTGCGTGGGAGGTGCGTTTTGCATTACGGAGTCAGAGAGGCGAAACTTTTTCTTCAAACAATTTTTTTTTTGTGAATGGAAGGGGCTGCCTCGCCACCTGGGGGGGCGTAGGGGACACGGCGTGCCCGCGGCAGGATACCGTCCGGGACACCGCCGGGCACCGACTTCCGACGCGCTCCCCCGCCGGCGGCGCGGGTCGGGGCAGCGGCGGGATCGCCCCCCGCGGGGCCGGGCGGGGCGCGGGGCCGGGGCCGGGGCCGGGGCCGGGCGGGCGGGCGCGCGGCGATCCGGCGATCCGGCGGGGGGCGCGGGGAGCCAATGGGCGGCGGGGATCCGCCGGCGCGGCTCGGGGGCCCCTGGAGGAGGAGGAGAGGAAAAACCACGGGATTGAGCTCTGTCAGTGGCGCTCGCGGCTTCCAAGGGGGAAGTGCCGGGGAATAATTAATGTTTTTATTAAATTTGGAGGGAATTTTTTGCAGCCGATCGCCGCGCGTGGCCTTCAGGTGGGTCTTACCCCGCAACTTTGCCCGCCGCCCCGCAGGATTGCGCGGCGGCGGTGGGGCTGCGGGAGCGATCCTGTGGGAGAAGGTGGCTGGTGCGCGGGGCGGGGGGGCCGTGTCTGTGTGTGCGTGTGCGTGTGTGTGTGAGGGCGGCGAGTGCGCGGCCGCCGGGCGCCGCCGCCGCCGCGAGGTGCGCGGCGAGCCCCGCGTTCGCCATTACGAGTTGAGCGCACGCTTGCGAGAGCCGGGGCTGCCGCCGGCGCGGATCGCCCGCGGGTGCGGCGCGCAGTGTAAATAAAGCCCTGCCTCTCGCCCCGCCGGCTGCTGCCGCCGCCGCGGAGTGCTTTTGCTCCGCGTTTTGCTGGCAGGAGCGTGTAACCCAGGTGAAGGCAGAGAAGGGAGGGTTGTTTTTATGAATGGGACTCTTTGAGGTTAATTAGCTATGCAAATGCAAGCAGTTCATTCATGCTGCCTTCTTTTTTTTTTTTTTTTTTTTTTTTTTTTAATCTAAAAGCCATCTTGTATTCCCCTCTAGGCTGATTGGAGTCCAGATCCCGAGGAAATCTCCAGATCAAATGCCCAGTAAATAAAACCACTGAGCTAAGACTCGTGGAAGAGCTGCAGAATGGATGGATTTTATGACCAGCAAGTGCCTTACATGGTCACCAATGTGAGTGATCAGTTCAAAGTTGGTGTTTATAAACTTGACTCCGACTTATTTCTGTGGGGGAGTTTTACAGACACAGTCTCTGCTTTGTTACGGCTGTAGGGGCGACTCTTCATCTGGGAGCTTTGCTTGCAAGATGAGCCTGTCTTCTTAGTTATTGCAATACAGCATCGTGTTCTTTTAAAGACAGTTTTGGGATGATTAAAAAATCATGCACATGATTAGCGGATGAGGGAGGCGAGAGCAGCAGCAGCTGCATTCAAAGTTTCTGGCTCCGTTTGCCTGCAACGTTCAAAAGAATGAAGTTGAGGCAAACATTAACCTTTTTTTTTTTTTCCCCCTTTTTTTTTTTTCTTTCAGGACTTTGCAAACAATTCTTTAAGTAACACAGGGAAACAAAGCAGTCTTATAATTTCATGTCTGGGTTCTCCTGCATAGCTTGTGCTATGGGGATTTATGGGCTATTGTGTAGGTCTGTATACTTTAGATGCTAAAAATATGATTGGTATTGTGTTGCTGCATGAGCACATTATATATGTATTGTACAAATAGATGTCTACATAGATAGAAATGTATTGCATTTAGACATAGGAATCTTTTGGGGGATATTAGGTGCTCACCAATATATTTTGTTAGAAATTGAAGGCTTGCAAGAAGTCCCTGTTTGAAAATGTAAAGAATTAATGCCAACTTTGCATATTGCTGAATAAATAAAAAAAAGCCCAAAACAAACCCAACTGAATCTCAAACCTCAGATTTCTAAAGTAACTGATCTTTCCTGTTTATAGAATCCGCGTGGGAGAAACTGTAATGAGAGACCGACAAATGTCAGGAAAAGAAAATTCATTAACAGAGACCTGGCTCATGATTCAGAAGGTGAGGGCTTGTTGTTCCACCCCCCCTTCTCCTTTTCTTACTAGTGCAGAGAAGCTTTTTGAGAGCTCTTTATTTATTTATTTTGGAGATAAATATATCTAGATCAATCTGAATAAGTAAGACAAGAAAACTACATTTACTAATGCAAAACCAACTGGCAAAGGCAATAAATTTATAAATTTGAAAGTCTTTCCTTGACTTACCCTGTTGCATTTTGTGCACATGTGGCACATGGGTGTCATGCACTGAGGCTAAGCTTTTGCGGCATCTGACACAAGTCATGACACCTGGTTTTTCACCATCAGGCCTCTTCATATTAAGGGCATTCTTCATCCCTCCCATCTTTTAACGTCCTTTTCCCTGGTATGTCTTCACTAGTGGTAGCAGGAGAATGTGGGTGTGGAGATTTGATTTTCACCAGCTTTACTGTATAGTCAGGGTTCTGGTACTTGCTGGCCTGTTTCTCTTGTTGTATAACATTAACAGGGTTAAAAATCTAGGGAATTTCAATTAAGGGTGCCTAGAGTGGAGAAAGTTTTGGGGGCCCAAAGGTTTGTAATTTAGTCCCATCAGTAGCTGCTCAGGACTGTAGCTTGAGAACTGTAGGCTGGTAATAGCTGTTAACACTTCTTTAGGTTACAAGGTCTGTATTATGCTTTGCCTGGAGCCCTGAATGTACATAAGACATACAGGAAGATATGTAGAGGCCTGTAACTTACCCCTGTGTAAATCTTTACCAGAGTAAGAACACACTGACACACTTTTTAAAATCCATAGTTGCCTGTAAAAACAGATTAAAAAAAAAGCAACTTCTGATTTTCAGTTCTATAATTTCCCACTGTGCATGTGGGGTATCAGTCCACTGGATAAATGAATAGCCTCTGTCATTTAAGTATATGTAAATAGTTATCTGTCAGCATTCATAAAAGAGGAAGTCTCTCTCAAAATACAGTAAATTAAAAATAAACCATTTGTTAGTTCAAATATCCTACTTAGTCTTAACAAACAGAATTTTTGTGACTGAGTTTCTGGGGCTTGCAAGTAAGCCAAATGCTGCTCTGGTTTGCACCCATTATAGGTAACTGATTTCAGTGCATTGCAAAAGATAAGCTGCTGCAAAATTCAGTCCATGAAGAAGGTGGTTTTAGTTTTAAAGAAGCTACAGTGAGTACAGCATAGAGGAAATAGTGGTGATTCTCATGTCATAACGAACTAAAACATTAGGGGAAGTACAAAAGATTTCACATTTCTCTTTGCTATGCAGCATCTCAGGTCATGGCTTCAGAATTTTTGTATGATAGTTGTGACCCTACTATTAAAAATACTCAGTTGTTGCTCAGGCAGAACTGTGGAAGTCCAAGCAAGCTTTATCTGGGGCAGATATTACAGGAGGCCTGAATTGTATAAGAAGAACTTGTTCACCTGTAAGAAACATTATGATTTTTAACTTTTCTATGTGTTGCTGAATGAGCCTTTTATACTACAGAGCTCTGTTAAGATTCTGGTTATTATTTCAAGAGCTGAAAATACAGTAAGTGCTTGGGTTTTTATTAATAGGTGTAGAAAAATCAGTAACTGATGCCTCATAATGCCTGCTTTTTTCTGTACACTTGACTGCCAAAACAGAATTAATGTATATTGCTCTTAAGGAAAAACATGTTTTTGAACCTGTTTTAATCTTTTGAAGAGATTAAATTTTATCCATGTCTTTATCTTTTTGCAGAACTCTTTCAAGATCTGAGCCAATTACAGGAGACATGGCTTGCAGAAGGTAAGGGAAAAAACTGCTTGTAAAAAGAGGAAAAACAACTCTGGAGGGGAAAAAAAAAGTCCTGAACTTGCTGTCTTAATGTTCAGCCCAATTAATTGAGCTCTAAAAGAGCCACCTCATGTGTCATGCATACATTAGAGCCTCTGATGAGTTTGTCTTTGGGGACTCTGGGGCTGCTCTACCCAGTGTCATCACAAATTACCAGGAGAAATTGCTTCCAGCTCACAATCACATCTGCTTTTGGCAAGAACTAATGCACCAAGACTTCAAGTTCTAAGCCTCTGTTCAGATTTTAATTGCAATTGATCAGGTTTATATTATTGTACCTCGAGAGACTACATACAGCCAGAACTGGGCTTGCTGTTTCCTTTTCAGCAGCACATATAATTATTTGGTGTTCTGGTGGAGTACTTTTCTGATGGCAGAAATTAGTTTCTCTGGGTTCATCGGGACGGGATGCTTCAAGATTTAAGTGCAAGTGTCTTCTTTCCACCTTGTTCACAACACAGAACATTAGGTGTGTATGAAATACTTAACCAGTACTTTTTCTTTCTTTCTTTCTTTTCTTTTATTTTTTTTTTCAGAAACCTTTAAATATTTTGCATGTTATTTTTGTCTTTGTATTTGTAGTCATGAGATTCTGTACCGGGTGATTAGAAAACTACCATCGGTCTGTTTTACACATGCATGCTCTTTTAAGTATTTCAAACAGTGCAGAGCATATTCTAGTGAAGAGACAAGGTTTAAGAATAATAATGTACAAATCTGAATTTCGAGTAGTTGTTGAGATATTCATTTAACAGTAACAAAAATGAGCTGCTGCAATAGAACTTTAACAAGTTTCAAGGTACCTTTTTGCTTGTTCAAGTCCATTTATTTTCAGCAACATTTTCTGATTTTTTTTTCTTTGATATTTGCAGTACAGTTTATTTAAAGCATAATGATTTTTTGTGCATTATATCTTCTTAATATTTCTGGTTATTTTTTTATGTAAACTTCATCTGAAATAGACATAAATTTGATGCAAGTTAAAATAATCTCTCCAGATTTATCCTGTTTTCAATGAATGTGATCCTGATTTAAATTCATGTATGTTTAAGTTTTTTCCTGTACAGGACTATGCACAGCTGTTTATAGAAGAGATGTTCTATGTTTGGTTTTTTTGGTTTTTTTTTTGTTTGGTTTTTTTGTTGTTGTTGGGATTTTTTTTGTTTTTTGAGGTTTTTTATTTGTTTGTTTTGATTTTGTTTTAAAGGAGGGATGTTGGGGTGAAATGCTTGCTGTTGGTGTTTATAGAGAGGGAACTATTGCTGACTACTTGTTTATGCCCTGATTCTGTTTTAACAGCTTTTTGTGTGGTCTCTTTACCTATTAGTAAGTTGTGAGGTATTGTCTATTTTGAAGACATATTGTTCTGTTAGTATTAGTTTTAGTATGGGGTTATTCTGTCTATAATCAAAAACCCTTGAAATTAATGGAACTTAGGATATATTTTTCTGAACTAATACCATTCTTCACTAATAATTGAAAACAGGCTGTCCTGATCTAAGCTGATTTCTGTAGTATAGTGGTCAGCTGTAGCTGTCTCTCTGTGCTGATTTTCCTAGGGAGCTCTTTATATTGTATCATCTCATTCATGTTAGCAAATCAGAAACATGTTAAAATGCTACTCAAAAGATACTATATTTTAATTTAGAGGTTAACTTTCAGCTTGATTCACTGGCAGGGATGGTTTTGTTTCTGAAAAATGGTTACATTTGTTTGATCTTAAGTTAGAAAAAATACAGGCAGATTCATAATGCACATGCAGATAATAATGGAAGTTTGAAAAATAATGCAGAATTTAAAATGAAAATTTGATAATTTCCATAGGTAGATAAATTAATGTAATGGCAATTTTTAATCTGAAGGCACTGCTTATTTTAGACTAGAATCATTTGTCTGAAGCCTTTTAACCTCTTTATCAGGGAGTATTTCACTGAATAAATTTAGTTAGGTTTTGAGAGAGAAGTTGTCTAGTCCCATGTCAGCTAGGTTGAATAACCTTTATATAAAGGCAGATAAAATAATCTGGGAATTATTTAAAAATTAAAAAAAAAAAGAATCTTTTTTTTTTTAATCTAGCAGAAAGAAATAACCAAAATAACGCTACTTGTCCACAGTATATTGCAACTAAATATTACAGGTTTTACAGTGTTCTAGAAATACTTCAAGAAATCTGTGTTTTGGGTCATGCCGTGGTTTGAGCTGTTTCATGAAACAAACTTTGCACAGCTTTTCATAAGGCTAAACTAAAATTGAAATAAAAAGTTAAGATGACAACATCAAATATTGAGCTATTAGCTTGATCCCAAAGTTTTATGGAAAAAAAACCCCAAAACACCCATAACAACTTCTGTTAGTCTTTATAATATGCTAGTGCTTGAGGACATTGTAGCTCTGCTCAAATGTCTATATGGATGAGCTTAGCCAGAAAACAGATTTTGAAATCAGACTTGTTTACCCATCGCTAGATGTGTCCATTTATGTTCTTCTGGACCTTCCTAGGCTAGAAGTCTGCCAATTTGGCAGCATCAGTACTGTTTACGTATTTCTTTTCATAAGGCTCTGGAGCCAGGGAAATGACCATGAAATTTTAAAACATCTTGACCCTTTTTAAGAAAAGCAGTGGCAGCTGACCAGGTTTCTCCCACAAGTTCAGATCCTTACTGGGGAGTAACCAGGTCAAAAATCTACGTATTAGTTAGTAGAAGAAAGTGAGTTGCTATTAGTTATTAGAAGAAAGTGAGTTGCATTTTATGACACACAAAAATAATGCTTATGGATTGTTCTTCATTTTGCTTTTCCTGAAGCTGTCCTTACTGCATCATATATTTTAGCCTAAAGATTTTTACAGTTAGTGTCACCTGTGACAAGTTGGTGGTAAACAAGTATACAGAAAAGAAATGTATTCTCTTCCTCTTGAAAATGGTGGGAGGCTCACTTGTATTAAAAAATTAATCCAAATGTAAACAGTTTGTGTAACCTGTTTAATATTTTATTACTACATAATTAACAAGCTGAATACTACTTACAGAGAGCTCACAAATGTATTCCAGTAGCTGCATAGTAGATTTTTATGGAAATGAGTTTTACTTACTCTTTGTAGTGTTATATATGTAAGAAAGACTCTAAATTATTTTGATGTAAAACAACTCTAAGATTGCCCTGTGTCAATTGTTATGCAAGACAGAAGATAAGAGTATAACAGTTTTCTCAAAATGGGAAGCCTTTAATAATTTTTTCAATGTTCAACCTTGAAATAGTTAAAGTTGCCTATTGCTAATCAAGACAAATATTATTTGGATTTTATCTTTTATATTTAAATAACTCAGTGGCAATATTTTGACATGATAATACTATAAAGTGGCTTTATTGATTTCATGTATTTGGAATCAGATCGGTTCTGTCAGGTGACAGTTGTTCGGTGACTTGAAAAAAGTGGTTAAAATATTAATCTAATGTTATCTTGTCATGGTAGCTCTACCTACTTGTTGTGGAACAAAATGAAGAGAGAACAAATTGGTAGTGAGTGAGTGTCTCCTTTCTATGGTGAAAGCATTTGGTTTTGGGGAATACTAGATGAACAAAAAAATCAGATTTTTAAAAAATATCATTTAGATACTAATTTCACCTACAGCTTGTTTAAGATACATAAAAGGCATCCCAAGCGAAGACAAATAATACGTTTATGCACTAGATCTGCTTCTTGCAGCAATAGTTAATAAGATTCTCAGATGGCAATATACTAAAAATTAAAATACAACATTCTTTGTGTAATTTGAAAAACATGCAAAACGATTAAATAAACAGTAAGGGGTTTGAAATAACAGCTACAGGTAACGGGTTCGTACCTCTGCCACAACTCTGCTAAATTGAGTGGATGCCTTCTTCAGGCTACTGGTATTCATAAGCCACTTCTTAGTATGTGAAAGTAAGTAATTTCTCTCAAATAATTATTGGCCAGCTTTGGAATGAACTTGAGGAAATAAGTTTTTTCCTTCTGTTCTCCTAATGTGAAGGTCCCACCAGTGTTGCAGTGATGTCTAAGCAAGTGTTGACTTGTAGTTTTTTCCTTGAATGAGGTGTGAAAGGAAATAGTTTCTAGGTCTTGAAGGATTGCTTTTAATAAGAGAGAGTACTGGATCTTCAAATATTAGTCTAGTTAGAGTGGCTTTGTTTAATCTGGCTAACTAGCTTTTTTCTGCCAAAAAGTTGTAAAATTCAACCAGTGTAAGGCAGATGGTATGTAGCCACATTCAAGAACTATCCACGTTTTATAGGAGCAGTAAGAGTCAAGAAATTGTAATTTAATACCTTCATGACTGAAATCTGCCTGACAGGAACAAACATTCTTAAAAGAAGTGAAAATACTTTCAGTTTTTAGTACAGAGAATATCTTCTTTTCTTTTTTTTTTTTTTGTGGACTCTAGTGATCTGATAGATTTTATTTTCTAATACTCATAGCTCATGATCATAAATATCTGCACCAAAAAAAAAAAAAAGAGCAGTTAGATTAGGCAAAAAGGAGGGAATGGGATGTTATTAAAATAAAAATCCAAACAAAATAAACCCACCAAAAATCTACAAGTCTGAAAGTAGTAATAAATTTTTTCATGTTTTTCTTGTTTGCTGGTAAAGTAAATTATATTACTCAAAATCATAATTTTCAAAAGCGGAGAGGGGTTTGCTAACCACGAGGCATGTAGCAAAATATTAAATGTGAGTACATTTTTAAAGCTAATATTTTTTCTCATTTTTAGTATAGCAGCAAATGAAGAGCAGATTCTGCAAACCCATCTTCATATTTCTAGGGATTATTCACATAAGGAAGAATTTTGAGATCTGGAGCTAGTTTTGAAGTGCATTTAAGTTTATTAGTCAGAGCATCTCATGTTATGTAAAAAGGGTTTGGGGTTGTTTTGACAGCAAATCCAGTGCTTATGGGAAACAATATTTTTTACCATCTTGAAATTTATCACTGTTTTACCTTTCCAACGCTTCTTTGTTAGAAACATTTGTTCCTGTGGAAAAAGTACACCCCCCCTGCCCCCCCCCCCCCACCCCAGCTCTTGTAGGAATACTTACAATTTACCCAATCTTTCAGATACTCAGAACTGACAATGAATCAAAGAAAACTCAATAGATCCATTACTGTTGAGGCCCAAAGTCTTATTTTAGCTGAGGCCAAAATACTACTGCTCATATAGAATTTCCTGTCAATTTCAATTTCTTTTGCCACTTTGAATAAATGATGGATATTTTAAAACTAATTGCTCTTAGCTCTAAAAGTGAAGCATGAGGTCAGAGCACACAGTACTGCAGGAAGTGTTCTGCTACCCAAAATAAAGTTTTAAGTGAAGCATTTTCAGCTTCTTGTTTTTCTGGACAGTTTCCAGTTTTTTTTTTTTTTTTTTTTTTTTTTTTAACCGGAACACCTTTCTCTGGAGTGCAGCTGAGCTTTTGGAAGCAGTTTGTGAGTGGGAGAAGGAAGAGTTAAGTTTAAGCCCTTTATAGTTTGCTTAACTTTTCATTTATTAAATAATGTTCCTCAGCGTGTCTGTGCTGCATCTTGAGACAAAGCAGTGAAATCACTGTGTTTATGCCTAAAGTTCAAGTTTACTTTGCTGTAGCTTTCTGGAAGGGTGTGACATGAAAAGCTTGTGGTTGGGGCCACATGGTTCATGCTGGACTGTGTTTTTGTGAATGGAGGCAGAACTCCAGTTCTGACTGCTTGTCTTGAGGAATTGCTTCGGAGATCAGCTGTCTCATTCACTGGCAGAAAGAATGACTCATACATCTTCTGCCTTGTTTGGCTCCAGGTCATTGTTACAGTGGATAGAGCTGGTTTTAATTAAATATTAACTCCTTTTGTCCTGGATGCTTGTTAATGGGGACTTTTTGTTTACTGGCACTGAAAGCAAGCTAACAGGCCCGAGTTCTGAACTTTTTTTTCCTCCAAATTGCTTTGCCTTTGCAAAATGAGCTGTCAGTTCAGCCTTTCAAAGGGTGTTTAAAGCTTTAAAAACTACAAACAAGTATTAAGTATTTTTGTGCTGTGTATGTTTGCATATCTCAGTAGGTAGTGAAACTGTAAAACCTAAACTGATAACATCTTCAAGATCGTCATTTAAATTTCTGCATGCTTTCCAAATCCTCTTGAGACATTATAGCTATAGTCAGAAGGAAAAAAAAAACTTTTGGTAATATTCTAGGCTGAGCTGGATAGCTTATGCTGCAGATGTTGTCTGCTTCAGGAGTCTGAGACTTGATGGCTCTGCATGTGGAATGAACTCATGTAGCTGCTTCTCCTATAAGCAGTAAAAGCCACGTGGTTAATATCCTTCAAAACCTTTTATCTTTTGGAATATACTTGCCTTCTCAGACCCCCATAATTAAGTAGCTCAAGGAAATGTTCTCATTCAGATGGGTGATCATTTCAGATATCTTTTTTCAATTTCCCTCTGAATGGCAAAGTAAAAAAAAAAAAAAGTTTTGCTGATTTCTGCGTTGTGTCTTGTGTATGTTAATAGAAGTTTTCAGCAGTATGATCATGTGCAAGTTTCAGTTTTGCTTGTTAGGGATAATATCAGATTAAGTGAAAGAAAGAAGTACTCATTTCCACCAGTTAGAAGGTCCTTTTAGTTTCTCCATATAAGCTGGTGGGCTCATTTCTAAGGTACTGATGCTACTAAATTTGCATTCCAGGTGGAAATGCATTTTCCTAGTTTGAATGTTTTGCATGCTGTTTTTAGTTTTGTTTATATTTGGTAGGGTTTTAAACACTCTTTAACTTTAGTTGTCCTTTCTCTACAGAGGCTTTTAAGGCTATTTTAATATTGCATTGAAGGTAAATTTTGACAGCATAGTCTCAACCTGTTTCTAGTGTACCGATAAAATGATGCGCTCTGTCTCTATTAAATGTGGCTTCATAAATTTTGAGGATCCATGAATAAAGTACATTATTCTTGTTTACTCCATAAACAAGAGCAAATCAGGAGTAATGGAAGTAATGTAGTGGTTTCTATGACAGTTCAACCAGATGTATTTTATTTTTTTCATAGAGTACTCTGGCTTGGGGAAAAAAAAAGGCCCTCACTTACTGATATATAGATAAATCTCTACAACAGATTTTTTTCTGCACTAAGTCAAATTAAACTGATAAAACCAGAAGGAAGCACTGGTGAAGCTGTCCAGTGCGCAGAGGACTCTCTGGAAAGTTACATGAGATTTCTATCCCTTCAACCACTAAATGTAGCCTCTTTATTTAAACAGAACGGGGTTTTGTTTTCTTTGAGGCTTTGAAAGATATCCCAGATTCACAAATTTATATATATCTCTACATAGACATGTATATATAAAATGCAGGTGCATATTAAAAAAACTAATTCTGCTAGCCTCCTTGCTGCATTTGAAAATGATGGGTGGCTTAAGAAAATTGTGTGGGATGTGTCTTCTGTAAACAAGAAGTTACTTGATTAAATTACTTTAAATCTGAATGTACTCAAAGATGCTTCAAAAACAATTGGAAATATTAGAAATCTTAGGGACTGATTTTTAAGCAGAATACCTTGATTTCATAATCAGTTTTTTGTGTGACAGTCAAATAGTTGGCATTTTTGTAAGGAAAATGCCAAACAGTCCCATGTAGTCAATTGCATGAAATGTCAGAAATGGCAGAGTATTAGTATTTGGGCTCATTCTGTCCCTGAGTTCACTCTTAGTAAAACTTCTGTGGTTTCTCTGGAAGAAAGAGAATTTGAATGCCTCAAAATACTGGGAATATTTGGATTGATAGTGTTTTATACAACTTCAAACTTCGAGGAGCCAATATATCCTCAGAGGTACTGATTTATTCTAAAATTATGGGTTACTGTCAGGCTTGATTTTGTTCTTTTTTTTTTTAAATTAGAAACCTGGACAACAAAGCAACAGTAGCTATGCTTTTTTTTTTTTTTTTTCAAAGTAAGGCTAATTACACTTAGTGTATTTATCTCACACTTCTTTTAAAATCTGTATTTGCACATTTCCAAGGTCATTTGTTTTTAAGGGGTATTCGCTGCAATTAAGACAGTAGGATTTTAATTTTATTTTAAAACCCAGAGCAAAAAATTTTTCAGTATTATGAGCCTGATTCTGAACTCTTTACCCAGGAAAAAAACTTCCAATTAAGTCATTAGAAATATTTAGTGAGTAAAGGAGTGGAAATCTGGTCCATGAAGAGCACTGTAATGCACATTCAAAATAATTATGACTAATTTAAATTAAATATATATTTTTAATTCAAACAAATTATGTAAAAACTGGTAGAAATTGCACATATATAATGGGGAATTTGCATTTCCTATACTAGAAAGTGTTCCGAAGGGCACGAAAGTTACATTTTATCAGTTAATGTATTTGAGAACATTTGATAGTCACAGTTTCGATAAATGATTATATAAGCAGCATTTACCTTTCAAATCTTGTTGGGTAACCAGATAATGGCAGATGTTAACTTTTAATTAAGATCATATGAATTATTTGCTTGTCTTTGGACAAGAACTGTGGAAAGTATT
Organism: Taeniopygia guttata; assembly: GCF_048771995.1. Lineage (NCBI taxonomy): Eukaryota > Metazoa > Chordata > Aves > Passeriformes > Estrildidae > Taeniopygia > Taeniopygia guttata. Next base: position 28,358,669 of record NC_133026.1, on the reverse strand, counting down.
TTTAAATGAGAATTTCACGCAGCTTTGCTGTGGCGATTCCAGTTAGTGTGGATGTTGAGGAAAAGATGACAATGTTAAGAGAAGATAAGCTGGATCTCTCTTGATGTACCAGAAGCAGTCATGCTCCGAGGACGCTGCTTCTGTGTAATGTTCTGCAGTTATTTGAATGTATTCATCTATAATAAACGTTTAGTGCTATTTCAGCTTAAATGGTTTAAATGAGTTTACCACACAGCTTGAGAGATGGATAATGTCTTAGATATACAATGAAAAGGAAATGTGGTACCAGTTGAGCAAAATTATCTATCAGCAGACCGTGAAATGATTGTATTTAATAGCTCAGGTTTGTGATGGTAGTTTCCTAAAAGCGAAGGCGATCTTACAAAAGACAAATGGATGTTAATCGTGATTTTTGTTTTAAGTAAACCTTTTTTGATGTCTGAAATGTTGTCATTGAACCAGGAATTCTGTGGTCTGGTAAAATAGGTTTTTTTGACTATTTAAAATAGCAACAGAAAATGCCTTCTGTGTTGGCTGACTGCCACGAACAATTGGAATCACTTTTAAGTAACCCGAAGGTGTGGTAGTTTCATGTTAAAGAAGCATTAATGTTAATCAGTGGGATTTGGTTTTAGGTGGACTTTATGTGCAGATATTTTGAAAATAAGCACTAATGATTTTTACCAGTGGCTTGGTAGGTCCAGGTCCTGGTACAAGGGAGTGAGGCAGGGCCAGTGAGTCCCTGCAGTCTCCCATTCCCATTGTTCTGTGCCAGAACTTCTCTGAACTCACTGTGCACCACACAGCTTCACCCCAGGGTTTATCTGATATTAAAATGATGTGCTTGCCTGATTTTCATACTCAACAATGAAGGAACAAAAATCATAATTTTAAATTTGACTGTTCTTTAAATTAAGCACAAGAGTCTTCTTTTATGCTTTAATGGCTTATTTTAATTCTTGGTTTTTGTTTGTTTTGTTTTTGTTTTCCTTTCTTCAGCTCAGGTACCTGACAATGATGAGCAGTTTGTGCCAGACTATCAGGCTGAAAGTTGTAAGTATACTACAAATCATCACTTTCTTGAAATATACATATTTGTATATTTATATCTACATCTTCGTATTTGTTATTTATTTTGTCATATTGTGGTCATGTGATAGCTCCTTTTGCTGATCGGTGACATCAGCGTGATGAGTAGATAAAGCAAGTGGCATTTTGACATGCAGCCAAAAGAAATACTTTGTGTTGAAGGTAGAACCTTTAGCACGGGGGCCCTTCCCTGTCATTTCCATCCACAGCCCCAGGGAAGACTGGAAAAACTTAGGTTGTGGAGGTGGAAGGAGTTTCTTTGTCTGTAGAGTGTGCAGAGGAGCTTTTTAGCCAGTACAGATCAGATGCTGTGGGACGTAGGATGCATCTCTGCTGAGCAGAGGGTGCTCAATGCATTTTATGTATGAATAAATAAATAAGATTCTACACGTAATCAATCAAATACAGCCACTGCTGAAGCATTTTAAAGTTGTCTTAGCATGTGGCGTTTTCTTGCTCAAATAATGTTTTCCTTTGAGTTAATCGGTGTAAACAGGAGTTATGTTAAACTGGGTGCTTTGCATTGTTTTCTACTTACTTAGAGTCTAAACTTATTTTTATCAGCCTATATTCCTCAAGTCTTGCCTTTACCCATTAAAATGCTCCTTTTCTGTTAAATGCTGGCTCCATTTTGCTGTACCTGATGTTCTGCGGTATTGGATGATTGCAAGGGCATAGCATGAGAAACATCTGACAGTCACAGACTTCTTGGAGCTTCTTTTTGTAGTTTTATTCTTCATGGCAAGGCTTCTCCCTGTCATCAGAGGTCTCTTCTAAACAGTGTCTGCTGGTTGTAGCAGAGCACATGGTAGCTTTTTCATTTTGCTAAATAACTTAAATAGTTTACCCTATTGGAGTGAATTACTGCAGTTCACTAAACCAGATAGCTGTTAAACATGGCGTTCGTATACTGAAATATTAAGATTATTTTAGAGAGATTACGAAGAATTGCATTTAAATTGTCTTTAAACAAAAAAAAAAAAATCACACTTACTGAATTTTCCTATAAATCCTTTAGATTATTTTTTCCAGTTATTAAGAAGCTGTTTTAAGAAGAATTCGTTGACAGTATTCATAACAGCATTTTGTGAGGCAAAAAAAAAGCCCATGCTTTTTTTTAATCCCGCGGAATTGTTGTTGTGCAGGATAGTATTCCTGCACAGGTACAATTTAAATTAGTTTTTCTCTCAAAGTTCCTGTACATATGCTAACCAACAATCATGGTCACTTTTAAATTTGAAAATTGCCTTTTATAACAGAGGTTTGTTTGTTTGTTTTTTACCTCTGTCTTCAAAGACATTTTTTAAAATTATAATACAAAAGACAAAACAATCTATAAATTGAAAATCAGATATGTTGCTTTACATATAGATCTGTGTTCAAATATAGTCATTCATGCATATGCTTTTGTGTAAGAGTACAAAGTTCAACTGGGGCTTCTATTAACCCACAATTATCGTTACACAACAAGTCAATGATTCTTGGAAAATAATTTGTGGACTATGAAAAGCCCCATTGAAGCTGGCCACTGCTTTTGGTGATAAAGAAATTCTCCTAATATGGCTATTTTATTAATGCTGTTGTGTTTCAAAGTTCCTTAGCCGCAGCTTACACAGTATTATCAAAGGAACATTTATTTCTTCATTTCAGTTGGTTTCTTTATCTTAAGTAAAGGTCAGGAGAGCTTCCTGGAGAGTTTCTCTGGCAAAGGTTATGGAGTTTCAGACATATACTTGGATATAATGTATGTAGCTGTGGGCTCTGCAGAACAGGAACGGAGATCAACATAACCAAAGCCATGGGGAAATTACTGCTGCAGAAGTAGCACAATTGTGACTGTTTTCTCTAGATCCAAGCTTGCCTTCAAACTCCATTATAATGACTTGTTCTATATAGTCTATAACTGTGCAGTACTGAGCCCATTACTGGCAGCAATCTGGCAAAAGCACTTGATTTCTGTTTTTTAATATCTACTTAAATTTATTTTATTTATTTTAATTTTTATTGTTATTTCTACATGGGAGAGAATAGACAAGGTGTCACAGATTCAGTGTTTAATACATTTAACTGAGACAAAAATGAAGAAGGACAGAAGTGTAAACCGATGAAGGGGGTCACAGCCACTTCAGTTTAAAGGCATATAAACTAAACGGTGCTTCGTTACAGAAATTTCATTTATGGAGTTGGATATAGATAGGGGTGTGTAAAGAAAACTGAAGTGTTCAGTGAAACAGTTACAAACTGCTGTCCAGGTAGAAAAAAAATAATGACATTTTATTTATAGCTTAATTTTTTGAGAAAGGGGCTTTAAAGCCGAGACAGCTCTGTACTGTTAAATTGAAAGTTGTGATGTTAAATCTAAACCTTGAAAGGAGACTTAAGAAGCTTCAGTAACAGTCGCAGTTCTGGAGCAGTGGGGTTAAAATTTTCTTGCCTAGAAATCACCAGCTTGGTGATTTGAAGAAATCAGCTTTTGAAGCAAGATGTGGAAGGTAGTGGAGCAGCTGATACTGCCAAGATCATGTGCTGTGTCCTATCTCTGAGCAGGATTAAATGCCCCTTAAAGTGCTGTGGCTTTTGCATTTATTTTCTGTAATAATGATTTTAACTAGTGAAACTACACTGGTATTAGTAACTAGGGGAAACATTTAGTTTAGATTAGATATACAGTCCACTTTGTCCACTCAGGGATTTAACTTCAAAGCTAGCTTGGGACCATGAATATTTCAATTATGACTTGCTATTAAACTTCAATCAGTTTTTGAAAAGCAAACATAATACGTGTATTTATAGTTAGGTGTGGGCTTTAGATATTATGAGTGAGATCAACAGCTAGCATAACTTCATGTGGTATTATTGACGTTATTGGAATTACGCATATTTCTATTAGCTAAGGATCTAGCACGTCAAGTTTTAAGCTGTTTAAAAGTAAAATTTGTTTTGTTACTCCTTTATGAAAGTAAAGGAGTAAAAAAACGATTTTTTTCTTCTTTTGTCTTCTGGAAAGAGGCCCTTCCTACTATAAGAATCTTAGTAATGCCTGCACTTTCAAACCTTACTTTTTTGTCATCAAAGCCCCATCTTCTCTTACCTTTTTATTAAATATTTTTTAATTTGGCATACCTATCCCAAGAAACCTTTGTGTAATTTTGTTTAGAGTAAGTGGAATTTAGACTAGATTACAGCTAGCTTGTTTGGCTGAAATTTGAAAAACAAAAGACAGTTTGGTTTCTTGTACCTTTCTACTTTCTTTGAGCACTGAAATACTGGAGTTCTAAGAGACAACAATGTGTATGAAAAAGATTATTTTTTTGTTTGAAATTATACTGGCAAAATATTGAATTGCATATTAAATAGTGTAATTTTCTTAGTTTTTCATTTTCCTTCTTGCAAGAAATAAAAATTCCACAGAAGGAGTGAGGAATCACTTCTGCAGGCTTTTACGCAAAACTTCTTCGTTTCAGGCAGGTTGGTTTTGTCTCTTTTTGAATTTGCTTCTATAATGCAGTTCACTTGTTTGCTGAACATTCAAGTAACTTCCTAATGACTGTTCTTTAACAATAACATGAAAAGTTGTGTAAAGCAAAGATGTAAAAAATCTGTTTCCTCTAAAAAGGTGAATGTTTTGGGGTGGTTCTTTTTAATCAACATTCTGTATGTGACACTTTTTCCTAATTCTTACCCAATTCATAAAACATAATTAAGCTGTTTTTCCCTCAGTGTGAAGTTAGTATTCACATTTGGAGAAGCGTGACCTGTGCTAACTTCCTCAGATAAGGTTTCCTATTGTTTCAAGCCCATTTTCATATACCGAGGAGGAGCCAGATCCTGAACTGGTTGTAATCAGTGGCAAGGCTTTCAGATACTGTAGAACAGCAAGGACTTTTCACTCCAGGAGCAAAAATGAATAAAGTGTTCAGTTTGCTCGAAGTCAATAGCTGTTGAGGTGAAGATTACTTGCTCCCATTGTTTGGATGGTTTCTGTGACAGACACAAGAGGAAGTAGGTAGGATTTGCTGGTGTTTAAAAGATGTAGTTGGCAAAGAAAACTTGGTATTGTCAACAAAACACTGAATTGTAATGCGACCTTGGTACGGTTGGTTATAAATGGGGGTTGCTCTACACCAAACTAGATTGCCTGGTGTCTTAATAGTATAATCATGGGTTATTTTGTTTTAATATATTTGCATGGGTTTACTTTTTCAGAGTTTTCTTTTTCTTTTTTTTTCTTTTGCCTTGAAGTGTTAGTTACATATTTTAAATTAATGATAAATTCTAGATTTTGGCTTTTATTTGCTGCAGAGTTTCTGTTAAAGAGGAATTGTCTTGTGCTTCACCTTCTTGATCAGTTTCCTTCCTTCTTGTTTATTTTGTTCCTGTGTTGTTTCCGAGATCGAGATCATCGCAGCCTTACCTTACCACTGCCAAGGGGTAAATGTTAGTGTTAGACCACATCTGTTGACAGTAAATTGAAGGGCTGACTGTAAAAATCCATGCTTTTCCATGTCTGATTAAACCTTAAGATAGAAAAAATACGTTTTTTAGCAGTGATTTTGTCACTGATCTTTCATGACCTTTATTCTTTCTCTTACCTCTTTTTTTTTTTTTTTTTGTTCCTCCAGGTTTAGTAAAGGGGCGCTTTCAATGTAGATGCCAGGAATCTTAAATTATTCAGGGATGTGCTTTTTAGATGCTCTGGCTTCAATCTTTAAAAGCCTGTTAAAGAGAGATTCTTTATATAGGCTTCAGGTAGCTGTATTCTTCTGTCATTTTAACTAATGGTGTAGGATATTCCAAATGCAGTTTAAATGAGGAAAAGCTTTAATATTTATTTATATATTTGCAGCATACAAAAGAATGACTTTTTTGGTTTATTTTCTTTCTCTTTCTTTCTGTGATTTAAATTTCAAAAGTGAATTTCAGAATTAGGAGAGCATTTTCTCCTTGCTTTAGTATGACAAGAGCTGGTGAGAAATTGATAGAGATTAATTGTGCCTTATTTTGACATATTTTGGGAGAAGAAATCCCACACAATAAAAGTAGAAAACACCAGAATTCCAGGAGTTCTGACAGGTCTACTTGAAGTCAAAATGAGGTGTATTTACTGGAACTGGTTTTGGTTTTGATGCAGAATAGTTTAATTTTGCAGCTTCTAGAAAAGATTTTAGTGGACTAAAAAAAAGTCATTTTTTTAATGTGATGATTCACTTCATAGGCAGCTGGTAGTCATGTCTTGGTAGTGCACAGTGTTCTAGAAATTACAGTTGGTAGCATTTTGGTTGTCTGCGTGTGGCAAGTTGCACACACCAGCATCTTTTCAGGTTGTTTTTTTGAGATTTATTTTTTTTTTATTCTGCCTTTATTTAGAGCCTGTGTGTCTGGAATAACCTTTTCTTTGAGTGTAGCTCTGCAAGTGTGGTGCTACAGCAGGCAGTCTGAGAAATATCCTGCGAGATGGTGCTACTTATTCCTGGTGCTGAGCTATTCCCTGGTAGGGCTTTCTGCTGCAGCTGTGTTTTGTTTCTTGCCACTTGTCTTGAAACTACTTCCTTCCATAGGTCAGATGTTGTCAAATACAGAGACACATGCTTACTTCTTTTAGTGCCTGCCCGACTGTGATGGATTCTTTCTTAAGCGCTGTGCCAGTCTGGGCTCTGTGGTTTGTTCCTGCCTTTAGCTTTGCATGACCTTGGGCATGTTGCTTAACATCTTTGTTTCTGGTTTGAAGTAGGTACAGAAATGCATGTATCACTCTGCTGTGAGGTACACAGCTTTCTTAATGATCACTTATCTGGAGATCTCAAAAGCGTTTTACAAAGACAGTCCAGTGCAATTGCTGTTGTAAGAGCTGAAGAGGTCAGACTGAGGAGTCGATGCTGACCATCTTATCTCCCTTCATAGTTGCCTTAGATAGCCTTGCTTCTTTCATTGTATCCCTGAGCACTTGTTTCCTTTGTTTAAAGCGGGACTGAAACTCTTACCACCTGTTAACTTTCTTTTTTTCTTTTCCTTTTTTCCCCTTAATTCACATTCAAAAGAAATTAGGATTTAGTGTCTTTAAGAAAACTCATTTTGTGACTCATTGATGGGCATTAGCCTGTGCTAATAAGGGTTTTGTTTTCCTTCTTTTTCCTCTAGATTTTTGGAAATATTTAAATCTGTCATATAGTTGTGACCATAATTGCAAAATTTGATTCTTGAAAAAGCAGTTTCTGTTCATTTGGTTATCTGCTTGTATTTTTATACTAAATTTCCAGCTTTGAAGGAGCAAAGATTTAAGATTCTCCTGGACTGCAGTAGTGGTAGCGTCTCACAGATTATGTAAATGGTGGCAGTAGCCTTGTGAAACAAATTAGAAGACCCCCATCAAGAACATTGCTTTTGATTTTTAAAACTTCTAAAGCAGAGGCTTTCTTTCAGAGTGCCCAGCAGGCTGTGATGTGAATTTTATTGCTAATGGAAAGATACCTCTGGGCATCCACAGAGACAACAAACATCTCATGCAGTCTGGTTTAACTGCACAGGACCAATCTGAACCTGATGGTCTCCAGCAGTGTGGGGCATGGGGGAACCCAGGCAGCTGGACAGGGCTCTTCTTCGGGGCTTTGTGCCCCTGTCTGCCCACTGTACTTCCACCACCATGTCCCTGCTCAGCCAAGCTGAGTTAGTTTCCTTTCCTTAGAGCCCCATCATTGTTTGCTGCTTTATTGCAGATTAAAGGCTTGGGTTGCATGTGAAGGTTATCAGCTAATGAATAAACTTCAGTCATCCTGTCCTGTGATAAATCTGTCTCCTAGATCAAAGATGAAGCATGTAGATCTCTTTTTCTTTCAAATGGTAATTTTTTAAGGCTGTCAGGTCACTTCCTAACGTCTGTTTGCATGAAAACAAAAACATTGAACATATTTTATTCAAAATATTGAATTCTCAGTTTTGAAAAAACCTATTTCCTCTCTGAGGAAGCCTCCCATCCTTCCTTCTGTGGAGGTCTCCTCTGTGGAAATACAAGTGATCCTCACATTGTAACTTGTGGTCACGGCGGTATTTTCTTAACACTACTGTTATTTCTGTTTTAAACCAGATAGTAGTTAATTTCATCAGGAGCATGTATATGTATTAAAACATTTTTTTTTCAGTTTCAATAGTATTAAAATGTGCATAAACTTCTTTTAGCTGTATTTTCACACTGAAACCAAGCAAGGCAGACTGAAGGGTCTTTGTGATTCTATTTTGATACAAAACCCTTATTTTCCTGAAGCTCCTTTCCATGCAGTGTTTTCACAAAATGAGTTTTGTATTTCAAGAGCAGAGTAAATACTGATTTGAAAATCTATACGCTCTGGAATGGTCTAAAATAAGGAGGCAGTCTGCAAGCTGAGTTCATCCACTTTTGTATATCACATATGTTGCTTTATGTAAAATGTGTTTGCAGTCTGTATAATTTTTTTATCTTTTTATTTCTGCTTGCTGCCTCAGCAACTGGAGATAGAAATCAGGCTCTCCTACAGAGTGCTGTGAAGTTTTCAAGGGATATAGCAGTTAAAAAAAGGAGGAGAGAGTGAAACTCCTCAAGATGCCAGTTAAGCACTGACATGATTGAGACACATTTGTGTCATGTAGGACAGAGGTAGCCCTCTGTAAGTTTACAGGAAAAATTGTTTCAGGTTCTAAGTCCTTTTGTTTTGATCCTGTGCATTTCAGTACTAGGAAGTATTTACAGTGAAGCCATTTATAAGCTGATAAACATGCATAAATTATTATATTTATTAATTCTTTTGAAATTTAGAAGTCATCAGTGTTTTTTTAGGAATGGTCTAAATCTAGTTTAAACTTGTAGATGGAAAACTGATTATTTTATCAAGGCATGTGCTTGTTTTTACCCTGAAAAGGAGTCTTTTCTTTTCCTTTTACTTATTCTTCATTCTCTCTGTCTTCAAGACATTACTCTTACCAGTTCCTGGATTCTAGTATGACCTTGCTGAGGTGAATGGAGAAGTGAACTGTCTTGGTAAAGGATATCTTTATTCTAACATATCTATTTCTTCTGTAAGCTGAGGATTATGCATGTTAGAAAAGAGTGAATCATTATCAGCTTTATTTCTGGTTGTCTTTTTTCTTGTGGCTGTTTATGAACTTATTCAGCAAATGTGGTTGCCAGTAAGTTAATGTAGTGAAATATTTTCTACCGGTGACATTTACTGCCGAGTCCTGCAGTCACTGAATAGGAAGGTTACTGACTGGCCAGGTTTTTGTCTTTGAATTTATATATTATGAGTCATCATCAAGGACATTTGAAAAATTACATGTGCAAAAACAATTCCCAGTCTTGCTAATTTGATCCTCTTTGCTCAAAGGTTGTTTCCTTTCTGCTTAGAATGTATACCTAGAAAAGATAAACAGTTTAATTCTTTTTTTAATACTGTGTCTTCATGCTGTAACTGAATGCAATGTTTCCTTACAACAATCTGTTAAAAAATTTCACATGACCAAAGCAATAAGAGAAATGGAGACAAGAAGAACGTTTTAAAGTGGCAGTGTTCTGTAAAGACAAAATTTTTCAAGCATTTGGCATTAGAATTTGGGAGCTGGATAAATTCAAGTCTATATAGTCATTGTATGTGTTTATATATGTGCATATACACATACATGGAATACAATATGTAATTGTCAGTCCTACTGATTGCATGCACATAAAAAATAATCATAAAACTTTAGGAATGCTTGGCTTTAGAAAACATCAGCAAATGTATTGGTAATGTATGTTCAGCGAGTCTCATATACATTAGGAATGCTTTAAGTAGCAGCAGAAGCCTTTAATATCTGTGCTGAGAATGAGCACCTGGTTGCAGTGGTCAAGCTTCCACTGGCTCCAGAAAGAGCACTTTGCTAAGAGTCTTTGAAAATCAGCCTACTTAAATATAGTCTTGACTTTATGTTCCCAGACATAACCACTTCTGACAATGGCTTCTTTGTTTCCCTGTTGAATCAGTGATAAAAATTGTGGGCTGAATTTTACTGTTGACTTATTTCAATGGCCCGCACCTTTTCCACTGGAGACTGCAGGTTTTGCAGTAGTTTTGGTAGTGAACTAAAGAATAAGATTTCAGCCTTGCTTGAATGATCTGTAAAAGCAAGCTGTTAAGAGTTATTACTGATGAACGTTTATGAAAATTGGACATTGAAGCATGGAGGACACATGTATTTAGAGTGGTGACAGTCCCTTTCTCCACATGAAGTAAACAAACATCCCATTAGCTACCCTGAGTTAGTGTATACTTGTTTTATTAATGTATACTTATTGTTAAAGTCAAAATTGAATTAAAAATAATCTCAAAATGCAGTTTTGTTCTATTTTAGTGTCTAGCATTGAAAGCTGCTAAAATAAAAAAAAATTGTAAATAATATTTTAAATTAGTTCTTTAGTTCATGCCAGAGAGCACTCAGTGTGGAGTCTATTTCATTATTTATGTTTTTTCTTGCTTTTGCATGTACTTGAGTAGCTATCTGACAGGCATGATTATCCTTAAGGATAAACTTTTATTAGGATGCTCTTGTATTATGAGGATATTCCTGCTTTTATAGGGACACAAACTGACACATTGGTTATGAGGCTCTAAGGGTAGGCTCCTGAGGCTGAGCTGCTTCAGACTAGAATCAACCTTCTGACACTGGTTATTTGGATTATGGCAGAACCAGCAATTAAATCCAGTTTCTTTCACATTTTGTCCAGCTGCAAGAACAAGATCGGTGGCCCTCTCATGTATAGATGGCTGTTAGCTCTTTGCATGAATACATCAGAAAAGAACAACAGAGATAATAATTATATTGATGTAACTTGAAACTTTTCCATAAGAGGGGAAATGAGGCAGAATTAGTTCCTGTTTGTTTTCTGCTGTGGGCATCTTTCCTAAATATCAAGGTGATGATACCTTTAAAACAATAAATAGAAAATACAAAATTGTTTATTTTAGAGTTTTTTGTTATGTTTGGGAAAAATGCTTGTTACAGTTTTCAGAGTTTTGTTCCTAATTTTGTTTCTACAAAACCTATTTAAATTCAGACCTGAAATGTCAAACTGCAGAGTTATCTGAAGAGGAAAGTGTGTATGTGTAAAATGCTGGGATATTATTGGATACTTTAGTAATGGAAACTGCGCAATGCTTAGCCATTACCTCTCAGAATTTAAATTAAATTTTGAAAATTGCTGCAAATGGAAATCCTGTCCTCAGAAAAGCACACAGACCCTGATATAGTGGCCAGCTCTTCTCTTTGCATTTAACTTTATTGATAATTCCCAGGTAGGAATACAATTTAAGTTTTCTCCCAGGCTTGATTTTACATTAAGAACTTCCTCTTTAGCAGAAGCTCTAAAGGTGGATTGCCTCTTTTTGCACTGTGCCTGGGAGCCTTTGGAGCCAGATATATTATCAGTAAGTGTAGGAACAAATGCCCCGATCTCCTCCCAGGATTTTAACAAAGCAAATGCAGGTGAAGAGCAGCCCTGTTTCTCTGTGTGGACGTGGAGGTTGCAGATCGACTACAGAGGGATTAAAAATTCTTTGGAATTTTTTTTTCCCTCCCTATAATCATCTTCAGCTCTCCACGTGTTTTAGTTCAATTGCTGCAGAACCCAGCTGTTTTAATTTTATTAGGTTACCGCTTCCTCCTCCAGAGAGCCCTAAGCCTCTGTTTATTTTGGGGGCAGGGAGAGCTCTTCGTCCAGCCTCACCTGCTCTCCTCAGACATCAAAGTGAGCCAGTTCACTCCTCCTAGCTTAATCCTTCCCTTCTCACTCACACCAATGTTCTGCAAATTTCCTTGTATTCTTCTCAGTTATCCAGTGCCCGTGGTATTTGTCAGCAGGTTCACTTTTACCCTGGAGGTACTTGCTAGGAGGCAGAGACCCTCTGACAGCACTTTCCACTCGACTGCCTGCAGCTGTGAGTCTCCTACATCTGGACAGGTAAATTGTCTGGAAAGGAGAGCACTGCAGGAAGGGGACATAAATCGGAATAAAACAGTACGCCTGTGACAGCATTTCTGTGGGATTGCTTCTTTTGGAGGCTATGCCTGAAAATACCTTCTAGACAGTTCTTAACGGAAAAGTGGAAATCTTTTGGGGATAGAGGCAAAGAAGGATCAACTAACCAAAATTGTGCCAAAATGTTCCATGCTTGGGGGTAGAAGAGTAAAGACAGTTTTCTAATACCGTGTGGCAGTTCAGCCAGGTAGCAGCTGCCCAAATACACTGTTAGTTTATGACAAAGGACCTATAGTGCCTTACATGGTTATTTACTAGAAGCCTCTAGAATAGTTTGCCTTGGAATTGCTCTGCCTTAGCGTTTTAGTGAGTAGGATATATTTTATTGATATTTAGTGGAAGTTACTCCCCCCTACGTCCCAGTCGGGTGGCTTACCTTTTTGGGTGGGCTTTTTACTTTTTGTTATACTGGATATACTCAGTGAATGTACTCTGAAATTTTCTACTGACATGGTCCTTTTAAATGAGAAGCCAAGAGGCTACAAATATCTGAATTATCTCAGTGGTGCCTTCAGGACTTCTACTGTCAGAAGGCTGCAGGTGTACCCTCAGTAACTAATAAGCATTTCAGAAATTGCAACTGCAGAGACAAGCAAATCTGGGGTATCTTGCACTAAAAGTGAGGATTTATACCAATGAACCAAGTATTAAGCTGAATGGGTACAACCTCTAATATTGTGCTTCCTCTCCCGCACTAACTGGGAACCCCTCCACCTCTCAGAGGAGGCTACATCTGTCTTGGCAAAGGGATCTTGGGTTAGCTGCCCAGAAATAGCAATACTGGCGCAATTTCTTCATGTCTTAGCGCATTATCTTTAGAAAATTCAAGTTAAAGAATGACACTTATTTTCTTTTGTAAAGAAGCTTCTAGAAGTATTTCTTTGCTGAACAGGGGCAGGACCATCATGTTTAACTGTCAAATAAGCTGTCCTGCAGGAAAATGGCATGTGCCTGCATTTTAGTGATGTTTTTGTTAGTCACCTCTTCCCTGTGTATAAATGCCCTCTTCCAAACCTGATGCAGACTTGGTGTTCTATAGGTGTAGTGAACTTTTCTCTGTTTTCTATTTCAACACTTCTCAAAGACTTCATGTTAATGCCAGATCATTATCATCCAGGATAGGGAAAATTATGGTGAATATAAAGAATTAACATAATCTAGAGACGAACAGGTAATTTGATTAATTTAGAATTGAGTTTCATCAATGCATTTTTTTGTCTTCTAGTCATTAGTCTGTAATGCTTTTTGCTTAAAAAATTAGGAAAGAAAAAATCCTCACTCCAAAGCAAGAGCAAGTTATTTTAGCAAACAATGCTGGCTAAGATGGATGCATTACTTTAGATCTTAATGTCTAGAATTTTCCAATATCAATTGTAGGAGAATGAGCTGTTATTTTCCATTTTGCAGCTCATTGGTAGTAAACAAAAATAAATTCCAGCTTTTGCTGCAGTTTGTTTTCACCTGCTTGCTACTTTTTCCTAAGTCAAATTCAAAATCAGTATTTTTTTTTTTCTATTCTCATACTGTGTCATTTGTGAACAGTCTGTGTAGGCTTTGAGGAAAAAAAATCCCAGAATTTTGGGCTGTCTTTTATTCTTTACCTTCCCCCCATCCTTTCCCACCCCCTAAGGATTGTAAAGGCTATACTATTGCATAGCGTTCATGCGATTCAAGTAGGCCATTAATTGACATGCACAATATTGTCAGCTTTAGTTTGGAAGAGAAAATAAGCAATTAGCTTCATTTTGCAGTGTAAGTTCTAACTGTTATTAAAGTGCATTTGTAGTTGCATATTTTCCAGTAAAGGTGACAGATTACTTCAAAGCTGGTATTTTCTTTTTGTTAAACAAGATTCTCAAATAGATCCATCTTGCCCACGTATTCTATTCTTGCCAGTTGGCTTTGAAAGCTGGTGCTTGGGCTCATCGTTCAGAACAAGCTTCCAAAAAATGAGGTCCCATGCTGTTTCTATCTTTTGAGCTAGTAGGGGCTGGAAGGATCTGATCTGAAGCCAAGGCGAAGACTGAATTGATGGAATCATATATAACGGCTTTGCCAAGTGCTGCCCAGTCATGAAGTCCCACTTTCTGGGAAAGGGCACTGAGGCAAGGGGTGGCAGAGCATTCTCTGTGTTAAGGGTTAAGGGCTGTCCAGAGATTTTCTTTTCAGGACTCAGAGTCATGCTGCCGCATAAGAAAGAACTAGCTTTTTATTGAACACTTTTTCACACATTTACAAGTTGTTATTTTCTTCTGCATACTGCTTACCCATTTTCTCCCCAGTTATACATATCCATTTGAAGAGGAAAAAGCTTCTGCTCGTTATTACAGTATTACACATATTTTGGCCATATGTAATGTATCATTGCAGAGGCATGCTTGCACATTCAGTATGCTTACTTTCATTTGACTCCATGTGCACACACAAATACCCAAATACACATGCAGACTGTTTCAGGTGAACAGTCACTATTTGGTATGTCTAGGTGGAGCCCAGCTGTCTTTAGGTCTAAATTCTGTATCTTGAAGGAGTTTTAGTTTTCTAGATGCAGCTGTAAAATGGAGAATAATATCAAGATCATGCATTTCTTCAGAAAAGATACTTGACAGGAATGCATAGATTCCTCCCATCCCCACCCTCCCTTCCCTTTCCAGCAGCTTTCATTTGTAAGGTAGTGAAAATTCAGGACTCTTGTCTATGTTCAGCTTTTCTATAAACTGCTGGGATAGTCTCTGAAACCACAGTGATGATGTGTGTCAGATATCCAATTTATCACCAGCTTCTTCCAATATCTGGCAGAGAGCAGGACCTAAATGAAATCCAGTTGACTGGAGCTCAGCTAAGATCTGATAGAGGTGACTTTGATAGATAAATGGTTGAAGAACCTGGTGGAGTCTCTGTAGATGTAATCTATTCAGCCACTTTTAAATCAGTCCACAGCCTTCAAGACTTGCTCATTTCTGCAGCTGTTGCAGTGGTCAGAAACAAAACGGTGTTTTGCAAGAGTTCACGTAGGGTGAAAACAACTGCAGATCTTGCCTCAGTCGTCCATGCTTGCAGTCACTTCTGTCTTCAGCTGTAACAGTCTTAGGTATTTATAGGCTTTTTATTCAAAATCATTGGGAACAGTTTAGATGGAAATACTTGATTACTAGCCTTTACTGTCCCAGCTCTCTTAATCTGTCGTCTCTCCTACATTATGTTTTTAATTCAGGTTCTGTTAGAGTATAGAAGGTGGCGTACCACATCCAGCTGCAGCACAATAACCTCTGGAGTATGAATGAATGGTCAGCTGTATTGAGTGCCTGCTTCTAGTGACTCCTGAGCATCTCAAAGTTACCAGTAAAACTTCTCATCAAAATATATAGTACAATGAAATAGAAGGAGCACACTGCTTTGGCATCCTGATGTCTTTAATCTGATGCTTATTAAATGATTGTTGAAATTCAGAGTGCAGCTGTCTACAAAGGTCTAAAGCTCAAATAATAATTATCTATAAATAAATAATCAATAAATGCCTTCCAGAATGCAGAAGACTAGTGTTTCATGAGTTAAATGCACATTTTTGAAACCTCTTTGGAAAATATATGTAAAACCTGGCATTCCCACCTAGAAAGCTATAGAGAAAGTCTTTAGTTTCATAGGTCATTGCTTAAGATACGCAAATACCTATATGGAATGTATGATTCAAATGTTAAGGTGACTGTTGCAAAAACAAGGCATTTCAGCACTCATGAACCCACAATGTTCTGCTTGGGTTTTTTAAAAATCTTTTCTGATAAGAGCAGCTAGGTCACTACTGTCACCTAAGATATAACTAGCATTTTACACTCTTTGATGAACTGTTCGATAAACTGTTTAAAAGCAGATTTTTTTTTCACTAATGCCTACCTGTTGTACTTATAGCATAAATAATTTGTTTGAATCATCAGGTGAGTGCTGTTAAGTTACAGTGAGCGAGGAAAATGGCAAAAACATGAATTAGGGTCCCTGTCCTTAAGTGTATTTCAGTTTGCATTTTGATAGCAGTTTAGAAATGTTATCGCCTGTTTTGTCACAGACATAATTCACATCTTTCCTCAGGCACTGTAAACAAGAGAAATGGTTTAATGGCTCCATAAAAGGCACTCTGTGCTGATAGCTGAGATTAGACCCTTTAGTAATGGATTTTTGTGTGTTGGGGGAAGGGGAGGGCTTGGCAGAAGTAAATGTACTGGAAAAGAATCTTGGAGAGACTCTGATGTTTCTGAAGTGCCTACTGCATTGCTGTATGTATCGAGAGATAGATTTAAAGTGTGACAGTGTTGCCTTTATCAGTACAGGGAAGTTTCTTCTTGCATCTGAATTTTTACCAAGTATTATCTTGGTTCACCTCAGTCAGTCTAGTACCTAGAGTTGCAGTGGTATCGGCTTAAGTATTTTTACATTTTCTGTCTTTTCATCTTGCTATTGAGTCAAGTCCCCTATATTGAAGTGTGTTCAAGAAATCTCTCAAAACTTATGTTGCATGTTAACAATTTTGCCGCAATTGATGATAAAAATTAGTGGATTTATTTACTGAATTTTGTTTAGAGAATGATTTGAGAGCATTAATTTTAAGAACAGCTCAGAAACAGCATGTTTAGGCCATGACTTACTGTTACTTTCTTTTCTCTTCAGATGCTCAAAGTCCTCAAAAGTAATACATGTGAATATAGTATTACTTAGGAGACATCAGAGTTCACTATCAGGAGCAAGTATGGTACAAAATCAACTGCTGTCAATTGTTTTTATACCATACAGTAAATGTTCTTGACCCACAAGTGTGGACAGGACATCTTTGTCTCTTTGGTCAGTGGAGTAAGCATTGCTTGCCATTAGCCAACATCACTGAACTACCAGTTATATTTCTTGGGTTTTAAAAGTATGTTTAAAAGCATTCTTCCTCAGAAATAAGATTTTATCATGTTTTCTGGGAAAGAATATGAAGTTTGAAAGTTAAAACATTACTTCTTGTTCGAGGGAGAAATGACTTGCCATTTCATATAACATATTCCTAATTTCTTCTTCATCTTCAATAATCATCTCTAGACTTGAAAAATATTTTAAGCCATTGCTTAATGCAGTGCATTTCAGGGCTTTCTCAAAAGAAGTCAATTCAGTTCTGTCTGTATAGAGGTGGTACACTTCCTGTTTCTCAGGCTAGAAAGCGTACATATCAGACTCCTCTGAGACAAACCAGTTCCTCCTTTGACTTCAGAGTTCTTAATAAAGTTGTTCTTCATTTGAGTGGTGTAGTTCTTCATTCTTTGGGTATTATTATGAACAAAATGTTCAGGGATTGGGCTGTTGACAGATTGCAAAGTAGAACAGCACTTCTGAAGGATGGATGGCAGGTTCCACCTCATGGTTTTGCATGTTACATGTGAGTTTATTTTGTGGTGAAATCATTATTGCTTTGTATAAAATCTAGGTCTGTACAACAGCACATATGTATAATATGCAAGCCCTTTTACTCTGCAGATATAAATAGATATATTTATGCACAGAGAATATGCATACAGTAACGTATTATACCTTAATAATTTTGCTACAAATGGTATCAGTCCTGCTTGCCTTATATCTGTGTGTTGTTGGCTTTGGAGATGATCCAGACAGGTTCTGTGGGGCAAGGGTCTGTTTCTGATACTGATAAGCCTGACTTGGTGTAGTAGTTGAGAAGAGGTGTTGAAGCCATCTAGCTAAATACATGTTGTAGAATTGTTTGCATTTCAAGTTCAGGGGTAGTTATCTGTAAGTAATCACTCGGGATGAAATCTTGGCCCTTGGTCACTGTTTAATAAGATCATTATTAAGGCAGAGAGCCCCTTACTTTAATAGGGTTGAGACTCTTGTTCTGGGTCAAGTAAAATGAATTTACCATCAGGAAGAAAGAAGTGGTAAGGAGCTGGTTGTTTAAAATGTCATTTTGTTAATATGAATGTGTTGGTAGCTGGTATGCTGCACTAAAATTAGATTGTATAAATAAGCAACCCTGCTCTCCTCAAAAGAAAGAGGTTTGAGAACATAATATAAAATCTAGTTTAGCAAGAGTGTATGTTTAAATTCCTTTTTAATAGGTGCCCTATAGAATGAGTGTCATAGTAAAATCAGAAGTGACAGGCAGAGGGTTTCAGTGACGATATGAAAACTGCTTTGAATGCTTGAAATTCTATTGTTAAAATAAGTCTGTCATCTTCAGCCACACTTAAGACATGTCCTGAAAGGGCAAGTAGCCTTCAAGAAAGCCCCCCAAAAAAGCAGAAAGTTTTTCTTTCAGCTTATCTTTTTTTCCTTTCTGACTCTAAAGTGTGCACTTAGGGAGTTACAGATAAAGCTTAGCATGGTGACTCTGTCAGGGGACTGCCCGAGGAAGGCTTTAAATTTTACAGCTACATTATCTTTCTGGCTGTAGTTAAGATAAAAATCTAATATAAAATCACTTTGGTCTGTAATGCTTTCTCTAAATGAAGTGAAGGTGTTAACCTACTTGATTTGATACACTTTACCCTAGCTTATAAAGCTGGGAGGAAGGTGAGGTAAACTTTAATTAAAACTACAGCACAAATGCCTTCTAGCACTGTGCCCTGTACCTAGCTAGGACTGTACAGTAAGCAAAATAAAATGTACCTCGCAGTTGAGGCAGCAGGCTGGAGCCGTGTTCAGTGAAAGTAATTTAATTAGTGTTGATCATGACTCCAGATGATGGTGATTTGATAAGGAATAATTTAGTACTTAACAGCCTTTTACATGCACCAACTCCATGTGGGAAGGTAAAGCAAATTGCACAAAATGAATGTGCTGCTTTCACTTGTGCCTGTGCCAGTGAGCTGGAAAACTGCCTGTTAGCAGACGTTCAGGCTCTCAGCGCTGTGATGAAATACCCAGCCAGTTCTCCGCACAGGGCTGTAGTGTGGGAGTCTCTGTACTCCCGTTATTTAAAAATAAATAAGGGAAGTAATTTTTCATAACAGATTAACTCCAAGGAAGTAGCAAAGTAAAAATAAAAAAAAAAAATAGAGCAGCATGTGGCCTTT
This sequence comes from Taeniopygia guttata, assembly GCF_048771995.1. Classification (NCBI taxonomy): domain Eukaryota; kingdom Metazoa; phylum Chordata; class Aves; order Passeriformes; family Estrildidae; genus Taeniopygia; species Taeniopygia guttata. The sequence continues at coordinate 28,339,484 of NC_133026.1, read as the reverse complement.
GTGCAAGTATGTGATACTGGCTTTAAAAAAGAGTCTTGTTGCAGTGGTGTTTTAATTTTTTGATTCAAGTTAAAGACATTGCCTGCCTTAGCATCAGAGCCAGCGTCCCACAGTTCTGGGACCCATAATATACATTAAATGTGTGACATGCGTTATTTGACCAAGACGTGCAAAGGAGAGTCAGCAGTAAAAGTTCACTAAAAACATCCTGAAACAAACTACTGGATATCAGCCTTCTTTGCAGTTGCTTTGGAAAGCTGACTGAGCTGCATTTTGCCATACTATTAAATCTGAGAATCACTTTTCAAGAAGTCCATGTGGGCTTCTTTTTACTGCAAGTTCAGACACTTTTATTCAGGAAGAATTATTTTCTTCTTGTGATATTCTCATTTTCCATCTCTGTTTCTTAAGTTGTTGTGCTGTGCATATGCATTTCTATATGTTTTATTGTCTGCTTCTCCTTTCTAATCTTTCCACATAACTGATAATTACCCACAAAACATAATAGCTGAATAGGAGTCTTCTGCTAGCTCCTGTGAGTTTTGTGAAAATACGTGTCAAAATAGAATAGTGTTGGACATGACTCAACCGGAAGGCAATAGTAGAAGCTGTCATGTAGTAGAGTGTGAGAGGATCTATTTGTGAAAGAGTTGTGTGAACATTGCCTAACCATGAGAAAACCCATGGCAAAAGTCTGGAATCCAGATCTAATTCACAGATGCCAGAGTTTAGTGGTTCTGATGCTCACTTCTTAGACAGCATTTCATTTATCTCCCCACTGAACCCTGGCCTGTGTATGCAGTTTCATTGGTATCAGAAAATATGCAGTCTATAACAAATCTTCTTTCCCAAGTTCAGGTGCAAGAGAAGGGGTAAGATGCTACTTGATGGTATATAATGATAGCCTGACTTTCTCTAACAGAAACTGCTGCATGTACATGGATTTTTATGGAGATACCAGTGTCTATGTGAGGCCAGAATGTGATGTTCATACTTCAGTGTTTTGGTGACAACATCAAAATGATAAAATTATTTCTGAATTCTAGGCATCTTGCATCTTGGAGTTCAAAAATGCATTTTATTTAAAACTTGACAGGTGTGCTTTCAAGCCGTTGCATACCTGTCTTTTAGTCCTTTGTCCTCCTAGACACTTACTTAGGTTTGTCAGCATCAGGTGAACTTTGAATTTTCTTCGGCTTTAATTTTGGTTTAGATCAGATATGAAATAAAGAAAGTTGTCTGGCTTAAACTAATTTGCTGGTTAACCTTGCCTTTACCTTTGGCCTTTCTCTTTAGTACAGACCAACTTGTGCTTCTAATTAATGCTACATTTCTGTCACACCCCCTCTGGGGGTTTTTTTAGCTTTTAAAAAGCATGACTTTTTTTTTTTTTTGTTTGTGTCCGTATCACATCTGCTACTGAATTTGGTCAGCCCAGGATTTTATCTTGTTTATTTTTAAGAAAAATTACTTGAGCCATTTTTTCTGATTTTTTTAAGATGTTACTTATAATTAAAAGTGCATATAATTATCCAGTTTCAAGGGTTTTGCTGCAAATTTTCAAGGATTCTGTGGGACAAAAACATTACTGATCATATACTGGAGGCTGAGATATCTCAAATTTATTTTGGAGTCCTTCGTGTGACACTCTTTGAAGTGGACTACTATTGCATTTATAGCTAAAAGCAACCTCTGATGTTACTTAGAAACATTTGGTGCCTGGGAAGTATTTTGCCTCTGACAACATTTACAGTAGTTAAGCCAAATATAAGTGGGCTGTTATTTTCCTGCTAATGAGATGGGATGCTGGCCATCATTCTATTAAACAATAGAAGTGATAATAGCCAATGTGAAGGATCTCTAGTGTCTATTTTTCAGTTGACACGCAAGGAAATATTTGAAATGTTTATTTCCTATATTGTTTTTATTATTACAATTGTTTAATTAATCATGTGTTTAATTAGCAGTGTTGAGCTTACTTGGGAAGGCTAATTGTTGATATTGTACTTGGGTTTTAATTGCATTCTCCTTCTCTTTCCAGTGGCTTTTCATGGTCTCCCTGTGAAAATCAAGAAGGAACCCCATAGCCCATGTTCAGAACTTGGCTCCGCTTGCAGTCAAGAGCAACCATTCAAGTTCAGTTATGGGGAAAAGTGCCTGTACAATGTCAGGTAAAGTAATTAGGAGCATGTTTGCAGTGAGAACTGCTGGCTTCAATGAGGACTGACGAAAGAGTAATAAAGCCATAACTGAGATCTTAGAAAAGTTACCTCTTCAGCAGATAACAGACTGATGAGATAATGCATTTAGTTGATGAACACTGATGGATTTGTTTACAGTTGTGTCAAACACTTACATAATAATTTTAAAGCAGTGTTTTTCATCAAAATGCACATCCTCCATTCCTCCTGCATGGGAGCTAGCCAGAGTTTAAAAACCCAGGCTACAAGCGTGAAATAGAAGAAAGGAGTATCTTGTTTTCTGTGAGCTGTGTTGAAAGTACTTTCAAAATGCATTATGCACATTATGAAGGAGAGATCTGTGTAACAGGCAAGGGATTGTCAGGTCTGAGCAACACATTAGGTATTTGACAAATTGTGCAGATGTTGTATGTGTATATTCCTGGGTGATTACCTTTTAAAACAGTGTTTCATTAGTTGCATTCAAAAGCAAGTTGTCTTCTTTTATAGGCATAGATAATAAAAGCTTATTTATTTGTGGGTGGTGGAGGGGCTTGATACCTCTTCATTCCTTATTGACTTTCTTTTGGTTGCATTTATGTGCCACTCCTTCCTTTAGTGTCAGCAGTGAAGGACTTCTTATTGACATTTCAGTCTATTTTAGAATCTTTTATCTAGCTTTGATTCTCATTAATGTAGTATGAAAACTGTTAGCACTTAAAGCATTATAACATTTAACTTTTTGGATATGAATGGGGGTAAAAAAAAAGGAAAAGACTGTCACTTTTGTTGGTTCTAAGGAGTGGTTTTGGTTTCAAAAATCAAATTAATCCATTGATGGATTTGATGTGTGCTAAGAGACCTGACTTAGAAAAGTATGCAAGCTTGTGCTTACTATATTCCTAATGTCTGCATTTCTCTTGGATAGAAACAGGGATGATCAAAGTGTTCTCAAGTCTTTTCCTTATGTGAGACACTCTTGAAAATAACATCTATGTATTTGTAGGACCAACAGTTTTTTTTTTTTTAAAGAGAAGAGTAAAAAAACCTGTCTGGAGAGGCTGCTGACATGCTAGTGTGGGTAGGCGTGGGAGGTGCTCCTGGGGAAAACTATACGGGAATGCCCTGGGAAACGACCAAATTATAAGATTCCCACCTTCCTGATAATAATGAAGGTGTCCATCACCTTTTGTGCCCTCCCCAATTCATGTCTATCATTATTCATGCCATCCGTTTGTTCTAGAAAGTTCCCTGTTCTCTGTTTTTCCCATTGGTTCCCCTCAGCTAACCACTCCTTCCCCTTATTCTCATTGGGTCTGTTCCTGTCACCCCATCCCTGCTCCTCCCCTGTGCCTTTTTCCTATTGGTCTCCATGTACCCTGACTCCTTCTGTCATTCCCCTGTTACATGCTTTGACCCTGCCCTTGGAGGGGGTTCCTAAAGCTGGCTCTCCCTGAGTTGAGTTTTTTCCCACTTCCCTGCTTCTGCCTTCCCTCAAATAAACCCACGTGAACTGCAGCTGCCTGGGTGTCCTCCTGTCCTTTTGGTGGATCGCCTGATTACACTATCCGGGGCTTCTGTTGACCAGTCTGAGTGGTCAACAGGAGTTGTCCTTGTGGGACAAAGGTCCAGGGTATCCTCAGGTAGCTAAGCCAGCATACCATTGTTTTTCTGGGTCAGATCCCTTCCCTCTGGCTGTATTGTTTTACTGTCTCACTTTGTGGCTTGTGCAAAAGAAAAAGAGCCTTGACAGGCACTGTCAGCTCTTTGTGCTCTAGTCCAGGTGCTTCTACTTTTATGTATTTTGTACACCTCCTGTTAGAATGTGACTGTAAGACTGAGTCCTTTAAAAATACATTTCTGTGCCTCAGATAAGGAACTGCGGTGCTGAATCACTTGCCTCTAAAATGACTTGTGCGTTGCTGTTCTTTGGGTAAAGTTGAGAATTCTTCTGCACCAAACTGATTCATAAGTTAACTATAATCAAAAGCTTCTGAACGGGGCACTTGTGGTTTTTGTCTGGACGTAGATGCTATGGTTTTGTGTTTTCTTCTTTGTTTGGAAAAAATAACCTACCTTGCTTTTCTCTTGCCTTACTAATAGTGCCTATGATCAGAAACCACAAGTGGGAATGAGGCCCTCCAACCCACCAACGCCATCCAGCACTCCCGTGTCACCGCTGCACCATGCCTCCCCAAACTCCGCTCAGACTCCTAAACCTGACCGGGTTTTCCCTACCCACCTCCCTCCATCCCAGTCCATTCAAGACAACAGCTTCCCTATGGATCACAGGTAAAACACGTGAAGGACCCATGCAGAAGGTGTTTCAGTTGTGGCTCTTATATAGGGTAGTACTGGCTTCCTGCCCACAACTCTTCCCTTTTAGGTTGGGGATTGAGGTGGAAACCAGCAAGGTTCATAGTGTCAGAGATGTGTGCGTTTATGAAAGGCTGTCACCCAGCTTGATGCACTAGTGTATGAGTTCATATTGGCAATGACAGAATTTAAATTACATGTTGGTTCTGTCTTTTGAGGATGATTACAGTATGCTGGATAATCTCATCTAGGCTCCCTTTCCCACAAAAGATTGGACCCGATGGTCTTTCAAGGTCCCTTCCAACCTGGGATCTTCTATAGTTCTGTGATTCACTTGAGGCTAGAATGCCCTTCAAGGTGATGAAGTCACTAGCAAGCATGTTCCTAACTATAAATATCTGGCCTCTTGCTAAGCAGTTCACCTATCTAAGGGATAAGTGGCCATGTTACAGTGTTCCTGCTTCAGAATATTCTTTCTTTAGAAGGCTGGATCATTTTTCCAAACCCTTTTGTAATGTAGTGTTTCAAAAAACTATGCCAACATAAACTGAACTTAAATAACATTATTCTGAGTAAAAGCCGCAAGAGTTAGAGACTAGAATTAAAGCTTAAACTGTCCTTAAGTTACCCTGTTTTGTTTTGATGTTAGGAATCCCCAGACAACTGTCTATCTTAGCTCAGTTTTGCAACAGATATGCTCAGTGGATTCCCCTGTTTTTTTCAGTCCAAACACTTGTTTGTGGAATTCTGTTTACCCTAGCTTTTATTGCATGAACCTGGTTTTGTATGCTGAGTTTTGATTGCTCTTGAACATTTAAAATTCCAGTGGTGTGTAAAGAGATACATGTTCAGAAACTTGTTTTATCTCTTAATCATTATCAAATTAAGAAAGACCTGAAATGAAAAACATTTGTTGGGAGTGTGATTTGCATGCTTCTGCTCTAATAAAGGCCGTTATCTCCAGGGATTTGTGCAGATCACATTTGAGGGAGGTTGCTAATGTTACTATTGCTGTTTTGTACTCTGCTGAGATAGCTTTAAATACCACCAAGGTTCTCTGCAAGCCCTTCTGGCCATCAAGAAACACTGAATTGGCCCCTTCACCTGTCATAGTCCCCATCTCTTCCCCAGTGCTGAACTGTGGTCTAACCACAAAGGCCCCCAGTGAAGCCAAGAAGTGGTTTTGATTACAGAATAGTGGGATATATATGTTCCTGTGCAAAGACCAGTCAAGCTGCCAAAAGACTGAAATCGGCAGAAGCTAAATGGCTGATGTGCAGAGAACAGTAGTAAGATTTTTCAGATGAAAGAAATTGTGTTATAAAGCAACTTGTAAAGAGAGCACTGAACCTGTATGCCGGCCCTAACTTGACTACTTATTGTTATTTGCATACATCCTAGTATAGTTTCTGTACCTGCAACCCTTTGTCTGTGCAAGCTTTGTAGGCTCTTTAGATGATTTCTGCTCCCTCCCTATCCTGTCTTTGATATCCATGCTCTTTAGAGCATTTTGCACTAATGCTTCCCTTCTATTATAGAATATCATGAGTTCTAGTCAAGTCCAAAATAGCTGACTCAAGGAACAAAGAATAAACAAAATCATCTCATTTCCCTCCATTTTTAAAGAAAGGTGGAATTATAGTGGAAGACATTTTTCCCCATTTTCTTATTTATTTTTAATCTTCTGTATGAAGCACGTGTGTACTTCATATTTTTGTGAAATCCAAATTTTTGTGATTTACAAGGTGAGATGCTACTGCAATGAGTGTATTCAGAAAATGTCATTTAAACAAATGACCTGCCTATGTGAGTTCATATATGCATCTATAACTCAAGGCACAGGTTTTTTGGAACATGCATTGGTGGCATAGGATAGCATTAGTATCTAGTACATACAGCCCATACATCTTTGTACAGGCCATGAATATATGAACGATAAGTGGTCCTAACAAGTACCAACAGGAAACAAATCCACTTGTATAAACAAATGGCTTGATTCCATACAAAGCTTCCAGTACAACAAGTATTATTAACTTCCTTTGAGGCTTTGTGAGTGAGCCTGTTTCTTATTTTATCTTCAAGTTGCAATTTTCTGATTCACTCCTTGACAGTTCTTAATGATAATTTCTGCTTCTTTTTTTGGCTAATGAAAAAAAGGAAAAAAAAGGAAATGAATGCAGCGCCAGTCAGCCTGTTTCATAATACATTTGAGTTTCTAAGTTTATTTTCTGCAGGTGTAGGTGGAATTGCAAACCCCAATGTTACAGCGCAGTACTCTTTGTACTGCAAAAATTACAGTATTTACAGCAGCATTGGAAAAATTCATTTTGTCTCCACTATTGCATTGTAATAATTTCTATCTCTGTAGTTTCCACAGTATTTATAATTAAGCTATGATAGTAAATATTTGTCAGAACAAGTTACAGCAGTATTATGACAGATGGTAGTAGAGTTTAAATTGTTGTAGAAACATGTACTACCTATGAGTTGATAGTCAAGAATTTTATTCCTTGTGAAGTCAAACCCCTGTGTTGTGCTTCACTCACACAGTTTTCTCCAAAAGAAAGTCTTTTGCATGTGTGAACCAAAGGTGGTTCAGACCCGAAGTACAAGCATCTCAGGAATGATTAGGTCTCCATTTTTTTTTGTGTGTGTGGCAGTAAGAAGCTTCCAAAGAAAAGCACAAGTGATTTTTTTTTTGAGTGTCTTGTTCATAATAAGTGATAGCAGGACTAGTAAGCAGCTTGTTGCAAGAACATTGCATTTGCTAGTGTGGACACAATATTACTGCTGTGGTGATTACTGCTGTGGTAATCTGCAGGAGATAACGGGAAGACACCATGTAGTTCATCAAGGCCCAGTGGGGAAAAAGCATCCTGGTATTCTTCTGTATGATTCTGAACCTGCAGATGTCCAAGTAATTACGTTCAGGCCTTTTAGTTTAGGTAGATAGGTTTTATGGAAGAAAAAACAAACATAGATTCTTGAGAGTAGCATTGCATGTAAATGCAGATAATTTGAAACAAAATTATCTTATTTTTTGCCTGCTGAAGATCATTTGACTATAGAAGATGGCAGTGTGGCTTGTACAGATTACAACTTTCATGTAGAAATGACTAAGGGGAAAAGTTAAGGCAGGAGAGTAATGAATTGTCATAGCAAAAATTTGTACCCACTCCTTTTACTGGGGTGCTGACATTCCCTTCCTGTTACAGCTGGAATGCAGTGCCATCCTTGTGAGTCGATCTCTCATGACACTATGCCTGAGAGGACAGAACAGTGGACTTTTACCATGGAATGTTTCCAAATGTTAGAGCAGACAATACTCTATTAAAAACATGTTTATTGTGGTCGGAATGGTTTCTGTGTAACAGTAAGATGGGTAAGAGTATATTACAGTGCGAGCTAGCATTTGTGAAAGAGCAGAGAACTCTTAACTACACCTCCTTCATGTCACTGTGGTAGAATGTCAGTCTTTCTACTATTTTGAAGCTGGTGCATTTCTTGTTTGCCTCTTACGTTGAGGGAAGATACTGAAAGCAAAGAAGATGTGGTGGAGTCAGGTCTTAGAGCTGGTATTAATAGGTGGGATTTTTGTTTCTTTGCTTGCCGCTGTTGTCCAATGACAGTGATCCTGATGGGAGCACTTGACATGATCATAAGCAAAATGTTTGTTATTGAGAAAGTGATACAGCCAGTAATAATGACTTCTGAAGATCGTTGGGAAATGGAATGTAGCTGGAGTCCTTTACATGACCTCTCTAATTTGTGTTCTAGATTTCGCCGCCAGCTCTCTGAACCTTGCAATTCTTTCCCACCTTTGCCTGCAATGCCAAGGGAAGGGCGTCCAATATATCAGCGCCAGATGTCTGAACCAAACATCCCTTTCCTGCCTCAAGGTTTTAAGCAGGAGTACCACGATCCAGTTTATGAACACAACGCTATGGTTGGCAGTGCAGCCAGTCAAAATTTCCCCCCTCCTCTGATGATTAAACAGGAACCTAGGGATTTTGCATATGATTCAGGTAGGTGACATTCTCCTTTAGTTCTGCATAACAAAACAATATGTGGCTCCAAGCCAGTGCTATTGATGTTTTGTTCATATGAATTGAAAGTTGCTCTTTTGACACTTACATCTCACAAATTATGTCTGAGACAGCTTACAAAGTATTAAGATTGCTACATAATACAGTGTGACTTGTGCCACCATTTCTTGCTCTTTAAAGGGATTCATTTTCTACAAATCTCTGTCCAGAAACATTAGGAAGTCGAGGAAGAAAGTAATGGGTGCAAATTTGCTTTGTTAACAGGGAATTTGTTGGGTACTATCTCATCTTTGACCTCCGAATTTGTGTGCTCCATTTTATGAGTTCTTCCATTTGTGTGCCAGAAATAGAGAACTCTTTCTCCTTTTGCTTGCATTACTTTAAATCAGGAGTAACTCCACTCAAGTGGGGTTTATACAGCTATAAAACCGATGAGGGAGAAGAATCGGGCAAATTGGTGTCAGCTCCTCAGTTTGTGCATACTGCTGTGTTTTGTGGAGGTACATAATCTGAGATGCCAGGTTGCTGATGTAGAGAATACACTGTTGCTATTAATAATGTTTATTATGATTGTGCTTATGGGGCAACTGGAATGGAACCTTACTGCTCTACAGACAGTACAAAACAGAGGAGGTGGTGGCAGAGTCTGCTCTCAATAGCTTCTGATCAAAATAGAAAAGATAAGCAACAGGAAGGACAGAAAAATAAATCAAGGGCATAACACTGTAAATGTTTGACAAAATTTCAGTGTAATGTTTATATTATACTTGGGAAAAGAATGAGAAAATTAAGAAGTCAAAAATGAAATTTAGTAATGAGTACCAAATAACAAGGTGAAGGAAGCTGGCAAAATGGTATGAAAAGAAGCTGAAATTAAAACATGAGGAATGCTCTAGGTGGGGTTAAACAGTTGAATGGTATGGAGCCAAGATAATGCAATCAAAATGTTTTTCAGTTTTATTGTAAATGATTTCTGCAGCTCGTTTTCAGTGTCTGCCTTGGTCCTGCTTTGTGCATGCCGCAGTGTTGAAAGGGAGGGATTTCAGCGTATTCCAGCTGTGCTTCTGGAGCAATGTACATTGCTTTCGTACACATCCATGCTGACTTGGGCAGGGGGAAATGATGGCTCTGTCTGACTTCAGTCTGACTCCCCCTACTTCCTGATGCTGCTGTACTCCCAGGGCTTTCCTTCTGGTTCAGTCTCTGGCTAGGTGCTTTTACAGTTTATTTTCTAAAGGCTATGTGACAGCTGAGTTGAAGTGTCCTTTGAAATTTTAGCTCATGAAAGGCTATCTTGCAATTTGATATAGTGTAGAACAGTTTTTAAAATTTTCTTTCTGTAGCTAACTTAACACTGTCTATTTGGTGGGGTATTTTGTGGTTTCACTAATGTAAAGTGCTTGTTGAAGAGTTGATCTCAGTGTTAGAATGGAGGAATTTGGAAAGTAGTGCTGTTTTTTTATTTCTTATTCTTAACAAGCAAAAAAACAATCCCTAAGAAAATTTGAGTTAGCCCTTAACAGGGAGGGGACCAGGGGTGAAATATTTCTTCAAGCTGAAATAAAAGACAAGATGAAAGTGAAATGGAATGACAAGGATCAGATCCAGAACTCAACCCATTCATTGATGAAGGTTCTGAGATCTGTGACTTCGTGGAGTTATGTATCTCTGGTCCTAGAGCATATGGGACAGACTGTGTAGTTCATGTGGCAGTGGGTAATTAATGGGGGACTACAGCTTCAGGCACTGCCAGTCCCTTGCAAGCTTCACAAGCACTGTTATTCATTTTGCTAAATTAAAGGTCAAAAAAAGGCCCTTTTGTAAATATGCTTCTTATTTGGCTCAGAAGTGGGATCTCCTTATTATACTGTTACTTTAAATCTGGATTGGCTGCTAACATTCATCTTTGTTTGAAATATTCTGTATGGAAGAAAACAGGAAATTTTATTCTGAAATGAAGATGTACAAACTTGTATCCAGTCCTGTCATGTCTATTTATTTTGTGCCAGCAAGAACAACATTCCACTTTATAATAATTATCTTCAAGCAAAATTGTTGCTTCTTTTGTAGATGAATGATTAGTTTTTAAAAATGTAATAGCTGTGTAACCAGTGATCATGAAAAATTAATCTGTTGGTATCAGGAAGTACTTTTATTGGCCTCAGAATCACTGCATTTAAGTTGACACATCTGTACACTCCATAAATTGCAGTCAACAACTGTGGTCTGTTGATATTTTGTCTTGTTACCATCTGTTCTCTAGAAACCATCATTTTTCCATCTTTGCTAAGAGTACATTAAATAACCCCTTAGGAAACATAATGTATTTGTCACTGAATCATTGATTTCATTTTTCACCTATGGATGTTTAGGGAAGGAGGAATGCCAGAGTAAAAAGTCTTTTTTTTTTTTATTGTATTTTATTGCAGCTCAGTTAAGAATATAGAAACGTATTTAAAAAGTTCTTGTAATGGACTGAGATGTTCCTTTTGGGATGTTTTTGAAAGGGGCTCATAAAAGTTCATCGCTTTTGTGCACTGTTCTTTTATACTTTGTGGGAAGCTGATGAATGAAAAGCATTATTATAGAATGATTACAACTCTATTAAAACATGACATTAATTATGACATGGGAAATGGCAGATCAATTAGTTGTAATTGTAATTGCAGGTATGCAATTTCTACTGCAGAATAGAGATAATGGAGATGTTTGAGATAATGGAAAAAGAAAAATGTCAACAGAGTAGAGGCTCTTCTTTATCCATCCACACTTCTATAAGTCACAGTGCATCATACAGGTTCAATCAGACATTTTCTGCTGTGGATTTTTTTTTCCCCATGGCTGACAGTCAGATGTATTTAGTACTTGATGGTACATCTAGCAACTTTAATCACAGAAGTACAGCCAGGGACATACAGAGCTTTGAGATTTTGCATAATTAATGAATACCCTCCAAAACGCTTCCTAAGACCTTTGTTTACAGGGCCTAATAGTGGGTATTCCTGTACAGTTAGCACTTCAGAATTCAGTAATGTATTCAGGTACTTAAACAGAAAGGCCAGACTTAATCTAGCTTGCCTCTTCTGAGCTTTAGTTTTGAGCAGGATCTTGACAGGCTTAGCCCTTCCTACATGGTGTAGTGTATTTGTAAATATAGTAAGGTATGACTCTAGGTGTGTGTGTATCAATTAATATGAAAAATCAAGTTTTAAAGCAACATCTTTAATTATTAATTATATTTGCTTTTGCCCAATTACCCAATATTTGGTTTTGTCCAATTGAAAAACAGTTGTTTTGCAAAATTGAAATAGTTATTTTGTTTGAGAAATTTTTATAACCATGTCTTTGGAAACTGAAATTTGTCACACAGTGGTAATGGAGATGAATAGAGGAGGAACTGTTGTTTGCATATATTACTTACTGATTGCCAGGAATTTTTCTGTTGAAATTTAGATGGATTCAGTACCTCCTGAATGTGTTACAGGCATTAGCAGGGCTGCTATCACGATTTCATTTCAGGGTAGCCTTACAATTAATGTGGTTGAATGGACCTTAGAAAATTTGGATTCTCTCCTTGTTGCTTCTAAGACACTAGTCACATCACTTAAAGAATGAACTCTCCTGACAGAATTATTAGCTTCCGTGTCTTTCTTTCTGAGTTGGTCATCTCTTTAATTCCTGAAGCCTCACAAGCGAAGACCTTGTGTTGGCAAGTGAGAATGGGCAGGGACTTGCCCCTCTGTTGAGAGAAATGAGTGGAGGCTGAGAGCCCAATCAGATACATAAACGTGTTTGTTTTGGATACTCAGTTAGAACTGGGTGATTTTTAAATGAACATTATGTACCACATATATTCAAATCCTAGCTCCTAGGGACTTTCTTTGTATTTCTAGATGAAGAATTATGGGAACATAACATAAGGGTCTCAGTATAAGCAATATAAAAATATATAATACCAAAAATCTGGCAGAAGCAATGTGGCTACTTTGAAAAACCTTGCTGGAGCTGGAATGGGCTTTTCTGGGATCTAAAGCTGGCCGTTCAGCTGTATTGTCTTGTTTTTTCTTTTCTTTTCTTTTCTTGAAAACTTCTGTCTCAGTACTAGACAACTTAACAAATGAAGCAGGGGCTCCACCTGCTAAGCTGTTTGCAGTATGGCTCTCCTTCCCACAAAGAGTTTTGACCTGTGCTCTCAAGACAAGAGTGACAGAGCAAAAGGCTGTATCATATTTGCAGCAAAGGATTTGTATAAAGTTTTTGCAGGGAGTTATTAATTATGACATTTATGACTCCTGAGTTTGCTCTTACAGGTGTAGAATGTTGGTAGCATTCTGACATCCATGTTATAAATGTATTTACCTAATAGTGGGAAACAGCATCAAATGCAAGAGTCCTCTCAAATACCTGATGATGTGTTTTTTGAAAAGCAAGTCAGTGGGTATTAATGTGGAAAAAGACCCCTAGTAGCACATTCTTCCCTAGGCATTAACCAGTGTGTTCTTAAATTTGGGAGTTTGCAGAATAGCGTAAGAGAAAGTGTGGAATTGAAATTTCAAAGGGGAAAATTTTTTTTTTTCAGGTTATATTTATTTGCAGATTGATTCCTCCTCCTCGCCTCCCATTTATTTTTTAAACAGTTTGTTATTCTGTTGTACTTCTGAAGGCAAAATTCAGATATTTGGAGATGCTAGTTTGAAGAGGAAAAAGTCAGTTGGAGGCAGTACTGGTTTGCTTTTTCCAGGATATTCTCCAGTGCTGCATTAAATGCATTGACCAGTGCAGCATTTAAAGTGGCACAAGTCAAGGTGCTTCTACTACTGTTTGTGGTTATATTGGCTAATTTTTGTATTGTGCTCTAAAAATAAAAATTTCTGTGTGATTGCTAAGTATGATTACTTCTGGTTTTCCCCTGAGAGATTATTTCACAGACAAATAGACTTCACAGTTAAGAACTATTTCTTGATCATAAGCCTAAATTTTCTTTGTTCGGTTGCATTCCCTTGCTCATAGCTACATCTCATTGAAAACAATTTATTGGTATTAATGTACCACCTCTAATCGTTGTAGATGGATTGGTTGTGTGGATATGTCAGTGTGAGATTTTGTATCTTGCTTCAAAAGTCTTCAGCTGCTTACTCTTTTCCCCAAATTCTCTCCAAGTTTCCTTTTTTTCTTTTTTTTTCTTTTTTTTAATCAGGCTGCAAATACTTGCAGTATTTTTGAACACATTTTTATAAAATGCTTTGTGAAACAGAGCTGACTCCATCCTTTTCCTGGGCATGGTGCTTCAGTACACACTTCTCAAAACTGCATCTCCTTATGTCCTTAAAGAAATTCTTATACACAGAAGTACAATTGTTCTCAATGAAAATCCAGATGGCATAAAGGGAGAAGGGGAGAAGGGACAGGATTTTGCTCTTGAGTTAGGAAGTTTAAGAACTCTCCCCACGTCAATTTTGGTTTTGCAGTTTTCCCTGTGATTTAAAATATTTAATCCTTGTGTTTGGGAACTTGTCTCTGCTGTGTTGCTTCAGTGGAATGATAAAAATTTTGTTCAATAGTTAAGCTGCACTGGACTTTGTACTTGCTTTTAAAACATAAATCTGCTGTTGGACTGTATGGCAGCAGAAAATACAGCATCTGACAGGGAAACTTAGGAAACCTGGACCTCAGAAGATTGCTGTAAAGGGCAGAAATTTAACTTTTCACTTGCTGTCAATCTAGCTGATTTCCTCTATTCACTATTTCTGTCTGAAATAAATCTGTAGTTAGAAATTATTTCACTTTGCAGTGTTATCTGTGTGAACAAAAGACAGCCTGAATACCAAGTTAATGTGCGTATATAGGCAGGAGATCATATATGTGTTTTTGTTTTCAAGGCAGACAATACGATCTGAAAAATTGTCCTGCAATCCCTGTTTTTCAAAGAAATGGATAAATATCCTCTAAATCTACAGTTACAGTAAGTGGCACTGGCTAATGATTTGATTTGAGGATTGAGAGCACAGTCTGGATTTACTCTTTGTGCATTAAGGCAGGTCAAATGGACACAGGCTGCATTTTAAATCAGTAATGGAAGGCTGAAGCCTGCCTTAAACCAATCACATCAGCCTTGCCCAAGACCAATTGATCCCAAGAGACTGAGCCCTGTGAGCTTAGCTTTTATATGAATGGACTCTGTGCAGCCTGAAGTTTCATTCATAAAATGGATGCTGAAGGGAAAAAAAAAAAAAAAAGCCAACCCACACACGCCAAACCCTGGAATGTCCATTTATGCGGAGCTGAAGGGTGTAGTGTTCCCTCAGCTGCTGCTTTTGCCAGTTGCCTTAAAGTAATGATTAATGCTGCTTGGCCCTGCCTGCCTGCAACCTGACACCATTTATGGCCTTGGTGTGTTTCTAATGTATAGTGAATGAGAAGGCTACATTCTCAAATCAGAAACATAAACAGGAACTGGTTGGTCTGAATTCCATTCAAATATGTCACTTCAGCCGTGCAGTGTTTGTCCAACTTCGATTTTACAGGCAGGGAATGGGGCAGGGGAGAAAAAGCAACACAGACATTTTTGCAGTAAGATTACCAACAAAAGGAGTGAGGGAGAGAGAAAATATTGCTGTCTTTTGTTGAATTCAAAGGAGAGCAAAGTTTAAGATACATTCTACAGTTACTGAGGTTAATAAAAGCAAATACATGATTTTAAAGTATGCTCAAAAGATCAGCTCCATGTGGAATTTCAATTCAGAGCTGAATGTATGAGCCTTTGTTTTCCTGTTCTGCTGTACAAAAAGTTACACATCGCCTAGACAGGCTGTTGACATCTGGTCTCACAAAATGCATTAGATGTTGTCATAGATCTAAAAACCAAAGTTGTGGAAAGGAAGATGTTTGCTTAAGGTTTTTTCTGTATGTGTGTAATATTTCCACTTAGACAGAAGCCGGTGGGGCCAGACCTAATTCTCTAATAGTTTTTTGTGAAATGAGGTGTAAGAAATTAAACTTTAACAATTTTAATTATCTATTTTTAGAAGGAAGTGTATGTGTATCTATGAGTGCACCTTCTTTTAAGTTTGTTTTTTTTTCTTAGATTGCTGGCACAATGGCTGGTGACAGGGAAAATGAATAAAACCTTCAATTCTGAATGTATCTAAATTGCATAATGATTTCTGAAAATATTTCTTAATTTTTTAATTTTTTAGAGAATTTTATCTGTTTTCACCCGTGTGCTTTCAGTGCACTTACATTTTTTCATGCTGAGTCTGCTACTGAAAAAAAAATGCTGATTTTTGTATTGCTAGGACTTCACCAATTTGTAGAACTCTGTTCATTACATAGCTTGTGAGGGGATAAAGCTTTTAAAGGTGGTTGAACTAAAACTTGATCCTCCAGCATTTGAGTAGTGGATCAATTGCTCAAGCAATTCCAGTATAAGGTGTGTGTAATTAGTTCCAGTATTTTCACCTGAATATCTGCTTTTTGGGGAGATATAAGTTTGAATCTAAATGTGTTCTGCAGGTTTAAAAATCTAAATGAATAATTTGTTACTTCTCCCTGGAAAACACAAATCATACATTTTTCTTAATGACTCCTGGTGCTACCTGAGCAATTTGTTGCAACCTTGTTTGAAGAACTGCCGTTCTTACCTAAAAAGGTCCTGTTTTCTAGTGATTTCACTACTGTCTTCACCCTTGAGCTGGTCAGAACTTCTCAATGATGTTGCAAACAGCTGCTTTCCACCAAGAGGCTGAATGTGTTTCAGTGGTGGATGAAGTGTTCCTTTGTAAACTGTTTGTCAGTGCTCTTGGAAATCTGTGAACAGAAAAGTTATTTACAGTGATAGTGTGATATTTTAAGTTTAATGCCAAAAGTATGATGGGTTCTAGTTTGAACATTTTATTTTTAAAAGGCTACTTTTGTCCCTGCACTTGGTAGAAATCTCTTCCAGTACAGCAACCACCTGCTCATGTAGCAGAGAAGTGCTGGTACTGTGCAAGAGAAGCTCTGAAAGGCACCAAAGGGATGGCTGGTGTGTTCACAGGCTCAGGCTGGCGCATGGGTGTGACACCAGGTTTGTCCCAGCTACCTGAGGGACTTGCATGTGACCTTCTGTACCCAGTAGCACAATAGGAGAGAATCTGCGTGTGCTGCATTTCTTGTCTATGGGAAGACAAAGTGGCACATTTAAGTCTATCTGTATAGACACACAAACTCCGAATTAATGAAATAGGGGTCAAAATTCACATAATTACTTTTCAGTCCAAAACGACAATTTAGAAGGTCATGGCATAAGCAAAATTGCAGGATTTCCAGTGAAGCCCTTTCAAAGTTTTGGGGAACAGCTCCTTTTGAAACAGTTCCTTATGGAATCTGCTTCTAATATGACTCACTTGGTAATAAAGCGTAAGTGGAAAAGTGCGCTGGAAAACAGTAAGAAGGTTCCAGTCTTATTGTCATCACTTTTCTTTAAACCTTTAGGGAAGAAGGCATGTTTCACTGTGAGTTGAGTGTTTGGTGAATTTGATTGACTCGTTAACAGGCTCCCTGACTAAGCAACCTGCCTGCCAGTGCAGCACAGTTTCCACCTGAGCTGCCACATGGAAGGTGAGGCCAGGCAGGTAGTTCCCTCCTCCTCCCACCCTGTTTCAGATGGCCTGTGCCTTCTAAGGCTCCATCTCCACTTTTCTCCCTCTGCATGTGCACATGTACAGTGCAGTGCCTCTGTATCACACTGTGCCTTGTCACCAGCCCGTGGGGTGTGCCTTGGGCCTCCAGATCTCCAGCTGATGTTGATAAAGTGAACTGAAAAGTAATTCAGAGTTAGAATGTAACATAACAACCTGCCCTTCAGTTAGGGAGGCTGTGTAAAGTCAGGAACAGCAACGGCTGAAGAATAAATCCTGGTTCGGTTTTCCAGTTCCTGCTTTCTTCACTCAGAGAAGACAGTCAGTCACTTCATCCCATAGAATACAGTCTTGTCATTTCATCCCTTTGCCTGCAGAAACTCCATCTTCCCTGTGTCTATTCTGGCAAGGGACACAGGCTGAAATTCTGTTTTTTTCTCTGCGGGGTGAGATTGTAGGAATGAAATCTCATCCTTATCTCTGAAAAACAATCAGAAAAGAGGATTTAAGGATTCTTTACCTGCTCTGAGTTATATAGGGCTGAGACAACCTAACTCCTTAAATTCTGACATGATAATTAATATGAACTACCTTACCAAGGGACCACTCAAGTGTCTTACTTGATAATGAAACTTGATAATGATTTTTCTTGTCCTGAGAAAGTCTGTTCGCAGCAGTGACACTCCTGGATGAGAAGGCATTTTAACAGTGTCTAGATTACGTGTACTCTTTAAAACAGCACCTGTTGCGGAAGGAATGCTTTCATGGTCTATGATACAAAACCATATTCATTGTTTTAAGGTAGCTAATATGTTTCTGCTAATAATAAGAGCAATTAAGAATGACCGCTAAGTTTTCCAAAAGAATAATAAAAAATTATAATTTTTTTACATTTCCCTATTTTTAGCTAGTTTTTTGTTTTGGTAAAAAAGTGTTCTGCTGTTCTTGAGCTGATGTAACCTTACAATGTGAATTACTTCATTAACAGTCTGAAATAAGCTTGTTGCATGTCTAAATTCAGGCACATTTTTCTTCAAAGACCAAAACTTGCAAAAAGATGATAAATCAGTCATTTCAAACACTTGGATCTTGCCCTGGAAGTATTTCATGCCTGCTTCTGTCTTATTTGTTGTCTTGAAACAATGGTTTAAGGGGAAGAAAACATATAATTGCTCTGTAATTTCTACACTAAAATGTTTTCTTTTGAAGTAGCTCCACTTAGCATGTAAAAATACTTCTGGGTCTTAGTCAAGCATTTAGTACAATTTAAAACTGCAATACTAAATTTCATTGGTTGGACTTTTTATTAGATAAGGTAGAAATGAAATCAGCAGGCAATTTAATTAGCAGTAATTTTTCTGGGCAAGTCATTACTTTGATGAACTTCAGAGCAATGTTTATGGCTCCTAATTAACCATGTTAGTCATTTGATTGAATAATCACTTTGGAAATGTTTCTACAATTTGATTAGAGTCTGACCCACTCTGATAGTCATAAATTAACTGATAGCACTTTAGGATAACAAGACTCTAGTTACTTTACGAGAAATAAACTCTTTGTTGCTGTATTTTTTTGGTTTAAGCACAAGCTAACCATAAGATTAAGTAATGTTGGTATAAACAATACTTGCCTTAAAGAGACTCCAGATGTTAAATATAATTTACTTAGGAGCATGGGAGATGAAACCCCAACTTGGCTAAGAATACAGCTTTGTGGATGCATGCATAATTCTTTATTCAGTATACCCTGGTCTATCACTTTGCAGAAGTGGAGTTCATGAGTCAAAAAGGGCTTTGCTGCCAATACGAGAGAAGTTTTACCTAAAATAGAAAATAACATCTGTTTCAGTTCTACAGCTTCCTCTTTTTTACGTAGATTTTTCCATTCTTCTTAGAATTCAATCTACTTGCTAACATGAATGATTCCTTGCAGGTGAAACACTGCTTGTAGCCTTGACTTCTAATCTGCAGAGCTATACTTGACTGGGGTGATCACTGAGTCACTGATTCCTGTGGTTGCTCAGAATAGCTGCCTGAAACATTAGAGATTCTCTAGGCCTGAGGAGGCAGGCACCAAGCATTTTATCGAGAGAGGAGGTAGTGAAGAGTTTGGCACAGATGTGCAAGAGAGATCTTGGACTGTTAGAGGAAACCTATTATTATTACTGCCCTGTGTTTCACTTGTTTGTGAAGTCAGTGTAAAACCTCATTTTCTTATCCTGCCAAATCTTTGATACTCATCACTAGTCAGTGAACAGTGAAATTTGGAATCACAGTCTGAAAGAGTCTGTAGGCGGTGTTGGAAAAATAATGTCTGCTCTTTCGACCTCTGTTTGCATCTCTTTAAGAGTTACAAGTTACTGGTAACAGATTGCATAGCTTAGGGTAGGAGTTCATCGCAAGATCAAATAGACTTTGTTAAGCAAGACTTTTGATACCCAAGAAGTAGGTTAAACATGGTCTAGAAGGGCAAACATTTACGGTGTGTTTCTGTTTGCAAGTCCCTGTGCACAGGATTTGACTACTTGGGGACAGTGCAAGACACAGGGAAGTAAAAGAATGACATTTAAAAATACGTTTCTCGTTAGTTCTATTTGGCTTTTCTCATTCTTCCTGCAGATTTGAGTAGAGGTGGAGAATAGCAAATAAATATCAATATTGCTTAGAATATGCACAGTATTTTTTTTTGAAAGATGTTTTTGTTTTAAAATGGAGAGTTTTGTTTTAAATCCAAATGTTTTAAAATTGGTTTTGTTTTAAAGTGCAGAGTGATATAGATAGACCTAAATTTCTGGATACAATTATTAGCAACTGCAGAAAATTTCATTAACCCTTCAAGTCCTTAACCAGAGTGTAAAAAGCATTATCCTGCCCTAAATTCACTTTGACATTCCTTGTGTAAATGTAGTGTTTATAAGTCACCAGTGTGACTGGCAGTCTTTTTGGTGCAATTGATTAAAAAATTTGGGTTGAATTATCTACAAAGATAGATATACAAATACAGGGTTAAAATATTCATGGTCATTGGTGAAGGTTTTTTGGTGAATGGTCTAAAGTGTAATTGACATGGGAGTCAGCTTTTAGGAAAGTTGATTACACGAGGTTTGGAGTTCAATTGCCTATTGTAGGTAGGATCTCTTGAGCCTCACATCACGACTTTCTCCCTGGCCGTGTGTGGTGAATATGTGTGCTGCTATGAAATGCTGTGTGTGGACAGCCTCCCTCTCACTATAGCTTGCACCCTTTCGTGTTGCTCTGCTTGCAGCTTGTCCCATTGATAACCTGCACACTTTTAATTCCAGACAGTCTTTTGACTTGCATTGTCATCTTCTCCTTCCAGAAGTGCCTAGCTGCCATTCCATTTACATGAGGCAAGAAGGCTTCCTGGCTCACCCAAACAGAACAGAAGTTAAGTTTTCTATTATGTATCACTTTTGTATGAGAGAAATGTAAAAAAATTTAAAAGCCTGGGGGTATCTGGGTCTCACTGGTTTAATTCTGGGGCTGGTAAGACTTGCATCATCCTTCTTTCCCTTTTCAGTGTTCAGTTTCTGATGGCACTGAATTTTTTGTAGTTTCTTTTAGTGTCATGAGTTGATCAGGTTAGAAGCAATTATATTACGAACTTAACTCATTCTGCTTTTCAAGGCCTCTAGCAGTTGAAAGGAAGAAATGCTTAAACATTTGTTTTATTCATTCTGCTTAAGTGATATTTTCCAGGCTGTTAGCATGACAGGCTCACTTAACTGTGTTAAGTAATCCATTTTATATGTTAAATTTAGTGAAGGTTTTGGGTTTTTCCTTCTGTTATTATTTTTGCAACGGTTTGGTTCACTTTATGCCCAAATTAAGAGACAATACCAAAATTGTCAATGATTTCAGTAGGAGCCTACATAATTGCCAAAATGAATAATTCTGAGTGACAGCACTTTATATGTACGAGAGATAAGAAGTCCAACAGAACTAAGATGACTGTGAAAGAGAGGTTATAGCCTCCACTCTCCTGTTTTAGTTTATCTTAGTCTTAGCAATATATTATTTTCTTCTTGTTTGTTTAGGGTTTATTTTTTTCCAGTGGGCAAATTTCAGAAACAAGGAATCTGGTTTTGAGATTGATGAGAATCCAGATAGACATGAGAATCAAAGTCTTCGAGGAAGATTTCATTTGCTAGTGTAAAGATAGAATCAAAAAGATAACACATCTGGCTAAAATCTCATCTGCTTCTGGGTTGAAATAAAGACAGAAAAAGAAAAAAGATAGTGTTAACAAGGAAGGTAAAACAGGAGATGGAAGTTTCTAAGTCTTGTTATATAAAATTATATGAATTATGAACTGCAGGGATAAGGGCAAAAGATTTTGAGTTTTAATCATAGCACAGATAGGGAAAAACCCATCTTATCCGTGTTGCAGTCTTGTTAGGAGTTGGAGGTGGCTGAATCTTCATGAATGACGTAAAAAAGCAGTGATGTTAGCTAAATATTTGTTTTGTGTATTTGGAAATCAATCAACATAATTTTACAGAATAAAGGTCATGTCAAATCTGATTCTGTTCTTTGCTGAAAATAAAAGTTTGATTGATAAAGATGCTTGTATTGTATAGTTTGACTTTTTATGGCATTCAGTTTGCCTCTGCATTACATTCTGATTAAGAAGTTAGCACAAAGCAATATCAATAAAGTGCACATTAAATACATTAAGACCTGGCCAACTGACAGATCTAAAAGAGGCTGTCACCAGGCAATCATCTTTGAATGGATTATAGTTTGGTAGGAATTGATATCAGGAGTGTCGCTATTCAATATTTTCAGTAAAGATACGGAACAAAGTTAATAGATAACTTTATAGCACAAAGATAGAGCAGTAAATAATGGGCATGACAGGCCAATCACACAAAGCAGTTTGAATTGTTTGGTTATCTGGGCACATTTAACAAAATGTTTTTTTAATACATGAATGTAGACTAGACCTGTGGAACAGGGAAACAGTATATTGGAAAAAAGGATTTTGAGGTGGGCCTCCTCCTCAGCTTTACAGTGGGAAACCAGCCCAACTGAGCACAGTAACCCTAAGGCAAAAAGCCTTCTGTAATACTTAGGCAGTCAAAAGGAGGGTCAGAGGGCAGCAGGAGAGGAGGAAATGTTTTGTCTCACTCAGTAGCATTGGTGAAACTGATAATCAATATGCAATACAGTTCTGGTTAAGCAAAACATGAGCATAATAGGAAATAGTAGGAACGTGTACAGGAAGGTGTGCTAGAAAGGCTACTGGGCTGTAGACAATGTCTTTTAATGACAAAATAAAATATTACAAAATGATCTTAATTGAAAGGAACATCAAGAGCAGTGTGTGAGGGTGACCTGTGTGGGTGTGAGGAGGAAATACTGAGTCTTGCAGGGAGAAGACCTGCAGGAATTAATGGTTAAATGTCAAAGCTATGCTAGTTCAAACAGGAAATGAGCAAACATTTTGTAATAAATCATTGAGAGAAATGGGTGCTTTTTCATTTTAGCAGGTGGAGATAAACAGTCTTTTGGGAATGCATATGTTAATTAAACACCCTTGTACTTAGGCCAAAATGTTGGGATTGGGCGGTGTCTAAAGGATGTGGGATATTAATCTGATTCCTGTATAACTCAGTGTTCCCTCTGGCATTAAGCCTATGATCTCTTTTTTTCTACATGCATCTTTTATATAAATACCTCTCTTTCTTTAACTTACAGGCTGTATGTATGAAAAAGGACCTAGGCAGTTTTATGATGACACTTGCGTTGTTCCAGAGAAGTTTGATGGTATGTATGACACTTCTCTTTTTCCTGTGTAGGGAGATGAAAAAGAAAGAGATCAGTGTCTTTTCTCTCTTGCTGATCAAAAAATCTTGGTAATGTTCCAATTTAAGATTCCTTAACACACCATTTGTGGTGCACCCAACCAAAGCTGACCTTTGCCTCTTGAAACCAAAGTCTCTTCAACAGGATGTCATTTGACTTTTGCCAGCAAAAGATGCTGTATCCAGACTTGTAGCAGAGGAGCTCAGTTCTGTACTGTTGAGAAGTAATAAGAGGATTTCCATTGCCCTGATGTTCACATACTACTTGTTGTTTGAGATGTAATGAAAGCTGTACTTACAATTAACAAAACAGTGGAGAAAGCAGCAGCTTTGGTTTTACTGAGGACTAGGCCTCTTGTCTTGCTGTCTACAAAGTGATGAATAGTGGGAAGTGAGAATAAAGGGCATTTTTTTGTGTTTATGCCAATGTATTTGCACTAGGTTGAATGTTTTAGTGGTTTATTTTTCAGTGGGATTGATAACAAATCAATGCTCTGTTCACAACACTACCAATTACAGCAGATTTTTTTAAGAGGAATTCTGAGGTCAATTAAAATGAATGGGCCAAATTATCCTCAGTTACTCTGACGTAAAATCAGTTTCCTGGTGTAACTCAGTTGATTTCAGATTTATTTCATTAGAAGCAAAGTAGATGGACACGGTATTTCTTGCCAGTGACTCTGTTAGTCTCCAACTTTGAGAAGTAATTTAGAGACCAATTACTTAAATTTGCTAGAATGGCATTATGTTAGTGGATGCATACGAGCGTAGTGTTGTTGGTGTAGCTTTTGTGTTAGTATCTGTGTATCTGGCTTTATTTATTTCAGCAGGAAAGATTAGGTATTTTCTGATAAACTTGTGAACAAATCTTTGACCACAGCTAAAAGTAGGGCTGTAGAATTGGTGTTTTTCTCCTACTTTGTTTTGTTTGTTTTGTCCTGAAACTCATTTAGGGATTACAAAACTATTGCGTGTTTAGCAGCATTTGTTGTATTTGATGAAAATCTGGAGACTCTTGAAATGAAAGTAACCCAGAGAATTGTACATTCTTCAGAGTATCACATGTATTTTTATGTTGGTAAGAAATAGATAAAAGAGTTTTAGACAATATTAGACCTAACTGAAGACTGCTCAATCCAGTATTACATTGTTACTGCATTGACACAGTCAACGAAAGTGTTTTATTGAAAGTCTACTTTATACCCTGGCTTTGTAATGTGAGCTTGTTTGGGTTTTTAAACATTTTTTTTAAAGCACATTTTGTCAGATTTTTTTTTTGTTCCCCAGAAATTATTGTGGATCTGATCTGAGCACCAGTGTCAGATTTATGTGTACATTTATGGGAATGGGATCAGACCCTGTACTACAAGAAGTTAAAATTCGTTAACAGTAGTATTTGTCTATGTCTTCCTTGAAAAGTTTGGGTATTATACAGGAAAGGGAATGAAAATGAAAAAGAAATATAGATACAGCAAAAGAATTAAATGTTAAGAAGTATTTTTATGCCTGCAAAGCAAGCAGTCTGCTGCTAGTTTCTATGACTGCCCCTTGAGGAAACACCTTGTACTCTAGAAGATTGATCTTATGATGCAGATAGGTGTGTTTATGCTTGCAGCATGATGTTTTGAGGGAAAAATAGCAGATGTGTCATCATATTCTGGCCAATAAAGCAAAAGTTGGATAAGCCCAGGACTAGTCTTGATGTTTCAGAAGTAGATTCTCAGCTGCTTCATTTGAAATCAAAGACCAGCATAAGGAAAGAATTTCATCCTGTGTAATACTGCGCTTGCTATTTGCACATTGCACAGCTATCGTTACAAAGAAAAAACCTGTCCTTGAAAAAGAAGGACTTTCAGGACTGTAACTTGAACCTCACATAAACCAAAAAGCCTTGTGTTGATTTATTTGTTTTCCACAGCTATTGAGTCAATTTTCTTTCCTGATTACAAAAGGAAGTGCTCAGTTTTTAATATTATTATTCTGCCTTTCACTGCACAGAGCCATTCTGTAATGGCTGTCAGAGCATCCTTTGTGGTTGAATTTAAATTTCTGACTTTCCTTATTAAACAGGTCACACTGTTTATTGGAGGCTTTTGCTGTTCTGATAGTTGAAATGAGGAATTTACCAGTATATCTAGGATTGCAGTCCTTGTGTGGAGAAAAAAATACTGTCTGCTTCTGCATCAGACCTTCCAGCTGTTGTTGTTTGCATGGGTTGTTCATTATAAATATGATTTAAAAACAACAAAGACAGTATGGATGTAACAGGATTGTTTTCTCATTGGCAATTTGTGGAACAGCTAGTAGAATGTTATTGATACTTTTTAAAATGTTTTTCTAGACTTAAAATTTTAGAAAAATTAACTTATTGCTTTTCAGAGGGAATACTCATTTAATATGTAGATATGAGTAAAAGTAATTTTTGCTCATATGCAAGTCCAATAGGCCACAGAGGAACTTGTGTATCTGCAGGATTTACATGCCTATACATAAAGCACATGCTGTTTAAGTCCAAGTCAAATACTTTGTCAAATTTTCTTTAGAAGCATTTGCATGCAAGAGAAGTTTCACTCAATAGGGTTTTGCACCTTATGAAGCCTACATTACTTTACCAAAACTGGGGCCTGTGTAAAGTATAGTATACAAACACAGTTCTTCGCATATCACAGTTGCTTCGAAGATAGTTTATGTGCTTTCAAAGAGAGCATATTTCAAAATGGTTTGCAAAACATTTGCCTTTATCAAACCTATATGGGGAGAGACTTAGTGAGACTTCCATAAATCATGAATGAATTTAAGTGCTTTTTAGTATATTAATATGTTATTATAAGTCCCCAGCAAACAGGGGAATGGTGCATTTGAGGGTGGCTGATTCTTCCCGCTGTCTTTTTACCCCTAATGATTGCTTTGCCAACGTATCTGACAAACTGAGCGATGGTGTTCCCAGGCATTGCTTCTCCAGCGTTGTTGCTGTTGTGTGCAGGTGATGTCAAACAGGAGCCAGGCATGTATCGCGAAGGACCCACGTATCAACGGCGAGGCTCGCTTCAGCTCTGGCAGTTCTTGGTAGCTCTTCTGGATGACCCATCAAACTCTCACTTCATTGCATGGACTGGCCGAGGCATGGAGTTCAAGCTGATTGAGCCAGAGGAGGTGAGTTAAACAGACAGTGCCCCACATCCACTGCCCTGTCCTGAGAACTTAACTGTGCTCCTTTGGACTTAGGCCTTGTTTTCCTTCAGTATTTTGCTTCAGTAGTGCTTTAGAATGGTGACAGGAGTGGTGAGGGAAGTTCTTCAATTAGAACAGGGGTGTGGTTAAAATAGATTTGACTCCTAGTCCCACAAAATAATAAAAATGTTGCAAGTACTAGAGTTAGTAAATAGTTTGCATTAATTGTGGGGTCTACATTTTTCAGAATCACTTTGTGGACATAACTGTATCCCAAAATCCTTTGAAAAATTGTCCCTAACTAGTCTTTCAATACCAAATATTAGATTCATTAGATTGAATCATTAGATTGTTTAGTACAGGCTTAGATCCTAGGCCTGCAGATGCTCATGGACGTGCATGGCTCTTCTAAACCACGGAGTAGATAAAACTACTTATATTCATGAACATTTTCTGAAGCGTGTCTTAGTTCACTTGTGTGATAAACAGGAATAAATTGAACTGATAAACAGGAATAAACTGGACTAGGTAATGTTATGTAACCTAACCTGCATTCTTAACTATCATAGAAACTGTTGGAAGATCAAGTGTATGTAAATTTCGTAGTAAAGTTTAAGGGGAGGATTTAATTAGGGTTGTCAAAAGGCAGTATCATTCTGCTTTACTTCATTCTGCTTTACTTTTTTTACCCCTTGAATAGGGTTTTCTAACAGAGAAGACCACAGCAAATTTTCTGACAGGATCCCTTCCGAGTTAGAGCTGAGTGGGAAGGCTCGGGGGTGTATGGCTGCTTCTGCATTCCACCAGCTATTTCTGCTTTTTGCTATCTATCTTCTGGCATTAGCAGTCTGAAAGCTTTCTTGAATGTTACTTGCTTACATTGTCTGCTAGCAGCTCTGTGGAGATGCTGGAGCAGTTGGGGCTGGTGTCAGGACTGATGTCCCTTTCCTCCCGATGTTGTCTGGCTGAGGAGCAGGTTGCTGTGAGGACCCTGGTGCTGGCTCTTGTTTGTCTGAGAATCCCTTGCTCTAGTGATAGTCACTGCTGCAGATCCTGACATTGTGTATCTGAGGATGTTAACTCAGAACATTCTTAGTCAATATGATACTGAAACTTTGCTGCAAGCCTGTAGCCTTAGCAGGCTAGATAGATTCCTAGTTGTGTAACCTGTCCTGGAACAGAGCAAAAATCTTTGGAAAGTCTTTTGTTTTGTTTTGGTGAATGATGCATATGATTTTTCCCCCTACCCTAGTCTCATATTTTTTACTCTTTTAGTTTTGTCTTGTCTTTAAGGTAAGTCCAATTTCCTTCAAGATTGAAGAGTTTTATTGAGAAACGGTTTCCAGCAGATGGTGCAAAAACTTTATAGATTTTATTAACTAAGGAAAGGAAAGTAACACACTACTA
This sequence comes from Taeniopygia guttata, assembly GCF_048771995.1. NCBI lineage: Eukaryota > Metazoa > Chordata > Aves > Passeriformes > Estrildidae > Taeniopygia > Taeniopygia guttata. The sequence goes on along the minus strand of NC_133026.1, from coordinate 28,311,919 downwards.
AGGTTTCCTTATTGTGTAATTCCCTGAAGATCTGGATATTCTAATTTAAATTAAACAGATCATCTGCATGTCTGGCTATGTAAAAGTTGCTTTGTGTTTTTGAGCAGCATTGCATCCACGATCTGGAGGAGGCTTGAAGCTTGCCTCACTCTGTGTGTTCCTAGGAGTACAAAGGAGACTAAGTTGTTTTCATATGAATGTCATGAATCTGACAGAAAGTCAATTAAAATAAGAATAGCCTATGGGAAGTCACACAATTTTGTTGGTTGCCAAGTATAAGTTGAAGGGAAATGAAAGACCTTGTTGGTTCTGCTGTGGGAACCTTGGATGTCAGTGACATGGCCTTTCCATCCATTCCTTACTGGAGGTTTACGCCCTCATAGAAAGAGTGACAACAAAAAGGAATATGTATCGGCTTCCTGGGGTGCCACAGTTCATTCAGGAAGTAACCGTGAACTGTGGAGCCTGAGAATTGGACATAGGTCCATGTATTCAGGCTTGTCACAGAGACAGCAACCTTCACCAGGAAGGTAGGGTAGAAGGGTGGAATCCCTTCCATAGAGCAGGACTAGGTAAATGCTGTGCAGTTTGGAGATGGGAACTGGACCTGATTGCTTGTTTAGGAATCTCAAAATACCACACAATGTAACATTCTTCACCATTACTTGTTGTTTATATTTGCTGTGTATTTATTTATTTTGCAAGCCTGTTATATTGGGGACTTTTAGGACTCCGATTAATGCAGAAAAAAAAAAACTTGGAATGAATAAAAAAGGAGTGATGTGGTAATGTGTTACAAAAATCAGTAGGTGAATCAAAGTTAGACATCTAAGCCAAATCTGCAGCTGGAATAAATTTATGTGATTGGAGGTGTGTTTCAATACAGCTAAAATGTATCTGAAGTTGTCAGAGCTGTGATAATTTACATAAGCCTGAAAAGCTGCACCACTGAAAGGAAATAATGCTTTAAAAAGAAATTTTAGAAATTATTGTCCAGGTGGACACCAAAATAATAGATTTTGCTCATGGCTTGCATCAAAAAACTCCAGACACCTATGGGAAGTTTCACAGAGCAGTCTGCAGAGAAGCTGCTTGGCTACTCTGTCCTTTTTCCACAGCTGTATGTATATGCACCTCTCAATCATTTTTATAAAATGTGCTTTAAAAAGTTCATCAGTTCTGCCTTTTTTTCCCTGAGGTGATATTATAGTCATTTTTACAGACAGTAATTGAAATGTCACCAATAGCCAATTAAATTTCAGGCGAGGAATAAGAAGTTAAGTTCTTTAAACAAAGGGTCGCTTTGTCCAAAACTATCTTTAGCAATAAAACAGGAAGCATAAAGTCAAGCAGAAAACATAAGTCAGAGCAGAAGGCATATTGTTCTCTATGGAATAGTTTCATGAGTTACTTGCAATTCACTTTTTATTGTTATTTTAAAGAGAAATTATACGGCTGAAATGATGAAATTTCTGTTCCGTTCTTCATACCACCATATAGTTCTTCCAAGTGGTTATTCTGCCTCCTTAGATAATTTTTTTTTTTTTTTTTGCTGAAGTAATGTTCAAGACTGGGAGTTGTCTTTTGACTTGTATCTCCTAATAATTGCAACATTGCCATCATTCCAAGTACAGTGTGTATTAGTTCACAAACTAAGTGTGTATGCATGTGTGTTTAAAATAACCTAACTTTTTTTCTGACAGCAAGGAAGAGACAGGCACAGTGCAATTATGAGTAGTATCAAATAGAAGAAAGGTTTTGTAAAAGTTTTCCAGTGGAACTTGCTAATGTTTTTTGTTCATCATCTCTTTGCTTGGCTTTATTTTTTCATTGATTTTCTTTATTGAAAAACAAAGAAAAACCCTAACCCTCCACCACATTGTCCGACATGTCTGTTACAAGTTTAATGATGATGTACATCTAATTAAAATTCATAGTAATACATGGAAAATTCAGGTCATGGCAACCTTTTCCTATTTGTTGCACCTGCAGGGTTTTCCCTCCTGCATCTCCAAATAAAGTATTTGTTGATAAGATCTGCTTGTTAAATGCATTTAAAAAAGCATTGCTAATCCATTTTTGTGGCAGGTGGCACGTCGCTGGGGGATTCAGAAAAACAGGCCAGCTATGAACTATGATAAACTTAGCCGATCACTTCGCTATTATTATGAAAAGGGAATCATGCAAAAGGTGAGTAGCTAATTTTGTATTACATTTCACAAGAATCTTGCATATTAATCCATAGGTCAGTTTACAAGGGGTTCTTGTAATTGCATGGCTTAGGTAGTTTTTTCATCTGTTTAGGCAAAAAAAAAGCTTTTGGACCTACTAGGTCTGGCATATGCATTAAGATATTTTTTTTTTCCTATGTAAAAAACGTCTGTGGTTTTAGTTCACACAAAGCATTTCATAATTATAAGGAAAGAAGTAGCATTCAAAAATATCCAAAAGAGCTTCCTGGCAGCTGGAAAAGGCAAACGGTAGAGTACAGTATGATTAATGTTTTGCAGCTCTAAATTATCTGCCCAGTGCTTGGGTACTTTAGTAAGTGCAAGATAGGGGAGAATAATTATGCCTATTAACATACCAAGTACATTAATATTTTTACCAGTGGTGTTGTACTAATACTGGTTTTGAATTGAATTTAATATTTATAATAGACTGAATTAGGAGAACTATTTAACAATAATTTATATATTATGGGCTAGCCTTGATGACAGTATTCAAGCCATTCTCCTACTGTGGCTTGCTGATTTTTAAATCTTGCTGTGTAGTACCATGTAGATTGACTGAGGAATCAACAGGAGAGGCCAGTCTGCTGTATCTACAAAACTGCCAGGTGTGATCAAAGATCATAATAAACACCTTGGACTGCAAAACCTTTTCCTTGTCTTTTCACATTGGTCTTGTGACCAGTGATGATGAACATGTTTAAACTTGTTATATGCCAATGCCATGAATGGAAACAGTGCTCTCAGCACTGGGCAACATTTCTGGTAGGTTTTGTGAAGTCTGAAATGTTCTCTTTCTTAGATTGTGGGATTGTTGTAGTGCACTCCTTTTTCACTGCTAGTAGTCGACTGGGACAACAATCTGGGCTAGTATTGGCTTACAGTTCTTCAGTAGCTCAGCACCTCATCTATTTTTGTGTGTCACGTAACTGTGCGTAGAGTCTTTGTAAAGTGGATAGGAGACTGGGTCCGATCAGGGAGAAGCAGAATTGCTTGGTTTTGCTGACTGATGCTTCAGGCAGAGGAGTTCCTTGTTGCAGGTCACCGCTCAGCAGCATAGGCATCTGTGCTGCCAGCACACTCCAAAGGCAGCAGAGGCAAAAAAAAAAATGTAGCAGAGTGAAGCAAGTTGAAAAGGTGGGGATAGAAATACCAGAAGGCTGATAATGCTGCCCCAACCCACACATCCATTTGATGTGGAAACCTTACAAGTACTTTGGACAGGTAGCTTGCTATATCCTAAACTACTACTTTATTATCTACAAGAATGTGTTTAACGCATGTTTTGAAAGCTAACTTGTATGCTTATTTTTCTGACATAGCAATGTTTCAGGTTTGTCCTGGGATCATTCTTATCTGGCCTGTTCATGTATGCTAAAAACTAATGCGGATTGTAGATGTGTGCATATTTTCCCTCCTTTTTTTAAATCAACAATGATAGCAGGTTACGCAAAAGCCTAATTTTGCAGGCTTTTGCATAACCTGCAAGCAAACTCTAGTCTATCAAACTTGCTGACATTGATTTGATTTTTAAAATTCTGCTGCAGATACAGTCTCTACCAAATTCTATTTGTATAATAAATAAACTGAAAATTTAAGGAAGTGCTGGAAACTACTTTGCACCCATAAGAAGAGAGTTGTTAAGTTTGCAACACCTTTTCCTTCTTCACTAACTCGCTTCATTGCTATGGTAGCTAGAGTTGCAAGAAGCAGACAATATGATTTTATTTTAAAATCATTTTAATAAATTGTGAGCATGCAATCTAATGCATATTTTTAAGCACAATTTTTTAAATAAGGTACTTGAGAAGACACTATATTGACTTCTGTTTGTTGCTTGTAATAATACAGCAATTTTGTGTTGTTTTTATCATTCTCTAGCTTTTAGGAAATTGAAGCATAGACATTTAAGGCTGTTTCTGATTAAGGGAAAACCTTAGGATCTTTGGACAAATTGCCCCTCCATAAGCAAATCCAAATGTCCCAGCTTTGCATGACCAATTGCTAAGTACATATTAGCCTACGTATTTGCTTACGCTGTCCCTGTACAGTCAGCAGGCACTATAACTAAAGATCTTTTATACGTAAGCATGAATCAATCTGTGTAAAGTGAAATCCAGATCTCTGCTGTGCAATGTGATTCTTTTTTCCACTTCGCACATGGAGTGTGTAATTTTATTTTGCCACTGTAGTGACAATTTGTTTACATTTTCCAATAAGAGCAGTTCCATTTGTGGTTAAGTATAGGAAATGATCGCAAACAAATGTTTAGATGCAGAATACTTAGTTAATCTTCCAACAGGATGTCATGAGTGGCAAAATCAAGAGCATTCTGCACAGTCTGCTTTGGCAGGTCCCACTTGTCTTTGGTATGTTGTTATCTTACCAGTTCTGCTGTCATGTTATTAATTGTGTTAGAAAGGCGAGTTCTCTACAAGACTGTTGAACTTGGAGATGCAAAACATGAGGCCTTATACTGTACTTTTTTCCCCCCCTCTGTTATCCTAAGGTGGCTGGAGAAAGATACGTCTACAAGTTTGTTTGTGACCCTGAAGCGCTTTTCTCCATGGCTTTTCCCGACAACCAGCGCCCCTTACTGAAGACTGACATGGAGCGCCACATCAATGAGGAGGACACTGTGCCTCTGTCCCACTTTGATGAGAGCATGGTCTACATGCAGGATGGAGGCTGCTGCAACACCCACCCCTATAACGAAGGCTATGTCTATTAACAACAGTGACACTGAAGGGGTGTTTCCCCCTCCCTTAAGCTTCTCCTCTTTCCCAAGACCCAGAGGAAAGCTGAATCGACTTCAGTTTGTTTTTTAAATAGTACACTAAAAGGGGCTTTTCCTGTTGCATTACTCCTATGGTCTGCCATGGACAGCGCACTTTATTTGAAAGGGGAGGGTTGGAACCTAAACGTTATTCTGTGTAAAAGGAGGAAAAGGGTGGGTTTGCTTTTTACTTAAGTTTGGGAAGGGAACATACAGGTTTTAAGTACAAAAAAAAGCTATATCATGTCTGTTTTGTTTCATATCAGCATAAGATATTGTACATTTTCTCTGGGTATCCGTAGTACAGTTAATTCTCATTGTGCAAAATAACCACTTTTGATGATGATATCAGCACAGCATGCCTAGGGCATTTATTTCTTGCCATTCCTAATTGTCTTTCTGCAGTAATAAAAGAGAAGCAAAGCATACACCACAGCATTTAATTTAGAAGTTTCCAGTGGCAGACCTTGTACCTTGCCTCTGTGAACAACTAGATAGTTTTCCTATTTCCTAATTTTTTTCCTTTTATTTTTCTTTCTTTTTCTATTTCTTTTTTTTTTTCTTTTTTTTTTTTTTTTTGGTGTATGACTTTAAAAAAATCCGATTTAATGACAGACTGGCCATAAGTACAGTGACGAAGCAGTGAAATCCCTGACTTTAGACTGCAAGCTGCATGCTGTATCTGGTGCCACATTGTTATACATATATGGCCCATGCTATGGTGTTGATTTTTCAAGATCCATTTGATGGTAGTGATTACATGGAGTAGGCTTTCTGATGATCATGTCAGCATTAAATACAGGAGCATGATCAGGAGGGAGAAAACATTTTGTATCCTTCCATTTCCTTTGGTACATAAATAAGTTATTTAATCAATAGGAATTAACTGTACTAAGTCACATATCTAATTATGCTGTTTAGACACAGCAAGCACTCCTTGAGAAAAATATCCAATACACTAAATAGGTACTTTAGTAATTTTTAGACACGGTACCCATTAATATGCATTTAAACCTTTTACTGCTGTGTTATGTTGATAACATATATAAATACTAGATAATGCTAATGCTTCTGCTGCTGTCTTTTTCTGTAATATTCTCTTTGATGCTGAATTTACTATGACCATTTATAAGCAATGCTGTAGCTACAGGTAGCATTTCAGGACAAAATAGATGACTTGAACCATTTATTGCTTAGAAAATAGCTTACGCCATAGCTGTGCTATAAGCAGCTTTTATGCGCATCCACAAATGACTAGTAAGCTTCAGCTTGCTAAGGAAAGCTCTGCAGAACCTTTTGTAATTTTTGGTGGAACAGAGATGAACTGTCAAAGAATACCATGAAGTTGCTGTATGACGTTGTAGTGCTGGCACTGGTGTTACCAATCAACTTGTTTTGGACACTAAATGTAAATGTAATCGGATATGCTCGGAAGACAATTTAAATTTTGAGGGTTTTTTTGTTGTTTTGTTATTTTTTCAAATTGTTTCATTTTTGAGAGGGGTTACCTTGAACACAAACCACACGTACTATTCTGTATGTAAAATGAAAACAAAAGGCAGCAAACCCCCAAAATTTTAAAATATTTATGAGCACCTTTTTTGAAATAAAATAATTCATAAGTTGAAGGGGTGGAGAGGGAGCTAAAAATTGGATTTCATTTTTTGCCCAGTGAAATTGAAATAGTTGTTATATGAAGTTCTACATTTTCCTGTGAAATTGAAATAGTTGTTATATGAAGTTCTTCATTTTCCTAGATTGTCAAGAAGTGGGAGAAAAATAAATACATAACCATAAAAAGACAAGAATAACTTCCATCATAATGGATGGATTTCAAAGATAGTCCTAGGTGATGGGTTAATCTTCCATCCTTTGTCAGTTAAGACACTACTTAAGTTATGAATATTTTAATACACATTTAATCAAAAGTAAAGAAGTAGTGGTCACTAGAAACCACAGGTGCATAAAAAGCATTTGGGCAAGTATTTAATTTACGCAGATATCCATGAGACAACATATTTTATGATACATGCCTTAGTATGCCACCTAATTCTGTCATCCATAGGTCTCAATGGCACTTAAATACTTGGTGATCAACTGAGAAAAAGAAGTCTAAAATTGCAAGACTAGCAAAAAGGAAAGGGAAAATGTTGAGTAATACTGTTTAAAAACAAATGTGGTTTCCACTGAAATAAGGTTCAAATGAAACATGCTTTGATGAAAAGTCCTTGGATTGGTTTTGGTTCTTTAATTCAGCACAGAGCGCCTCTTGACTGTGGCAGGATGTGGGTATTTGGGAAAGGGGTTGGACAAAAAAAGGAAAAAAAGAAAAGATTTAAAAATTGCATCGAATGTGTAATATTTAAGAAGAAATATATATATATATATGTATATGGTAGTGACTCACTGAACAAAACAAGCAGTCAGACCAACATTACATGATCTCTCAGCAGAAGACAAAGGTCTTTCACTGAACTTATTAACCCTTTTAAAAATGTACCTAAGAGTTATTTAAAGTCTATTTTTATTCCACTTTTTTGTTTGTTTGGGGTTGGAGGTTTTTTTTGTTTTGTTTTGTTTGGGGGTTTTCAGGTAGAATAATAAATCTGGCAGCTGATTTCTGCAAGATTGTTGTGTATTGGATTCCTAACCACTTGAATTGGAGAGGCCTCTGCAGAAAGGTTATTCTTTTGGAAGAGGAGAGAATGATCTGTCCCCAGTGTCTAGAATGGCTTACTTCAAAGTGTAAAAAATAAAAACAGAAAAGAAAAAAAAAGAAAAAGAAAAATGAAAAAAAAGAACAGTGAAAAAAATGGTGGAGTATGTACAATTCATGTGTATATATATATGAGTTCTAGCCAGGAGTTAGATTACCAAAGCAATGTATTTGGCTGACAAAGGAGAGGAGGATGGTCTATGTATATTTTGGGATTGATTCCTACTAAGAACACTTACACATTTTCAGAGGGCATTTTAATACCCTCCTGGATTTGAACGCGGGATGTTTGGGCTGGGGTAAGGGGGCTGGGTTTTTATTTGGTTGCTTTGGGGATATTTTAGTTTTGTTTCCAAGCTGTACCACAAGTGGAGGGAATATGCAGCTTTCACCTGTTTCTAGAAGGAGCTGTGATAGAATGTGTTTGTCTCGGTTTGCTTGTCTGTCTCTGAGCTGGGCAGAGCATTGGGGCAGACAGGGTAGAGGTGCTGTGAAGCAAAGTTGGGAGGCATCGCTGGAAAGACCCAGCATGGTGGAACAGGTGAAGGGGCTCAGCTTTCATGTGCTATCACAAATCCACCTGCACCAATAGCTGAACACAGGTGAAGTTAGTGAAGGACTTGGCAGATTCCCTCAGAATCCATTTGAGAGAGTTAACTAGTTTAGGATAATTACTTTTTCTTTAGGGATACAACTTGCATGGCAAAGAGTCTGCCCTTTTCTCTCCAAGGTTACTCCAGTCTTTCTTACATTTACAGCCTTAACATTATATTCACTGAGAAAGGAAATTTCATCTGCTTCTCAGACCAAATCTGCTTGCTGTCCTGAGCCTGGTGAGGTTACCAGGGGAAGCTGGGATACATAAATGCTTTTCTCTAGAAATTCCCTGCAAAGACCCCTTTGCTCAGAATCTTTGCATCTTTGGAATTGTCTGCTACACGGAACTATTCCCCAGGGATTAATGCTTAGAGTTTTATTGCCCTTGACATCTGACTGGGTTGGGCTTCAAGTCCATTTTCACAGGACAATATCATCTTATGAAATATTTTTGCCTTCTTTGTGGTTTTTTTGTTTGGTTGGTTTTTAATAGCAGGAAACAGATCAATGTGTACAAAAGGTATTATGAGGAAATCTTTGAGTTGTTAATGGCTCTACTTTCTCCTCTGAAGAGCATTAGCTTCAGTTCATGTATTACAGGTAATAGCACCCATAAACAGCCCTATTCAGTGGTCACATTAATAGTACTAAGGACTTTTCAAAATAGTCTTTTTCAAAAAATTTTTTGGGAGTCTTAATTAATATGGTATGTTATGCTCTCAGAATCATCATTTTGGAATATTCCACTAACATAAGACCCTGGGATCTAGTAATATGAGCCTCAGATATTAATTTCTCAGCTCTCTGCTTATCTGAGGGTTTTTCAGTTGTGTGTTTGAGTTTTTGGGTTTTTTTGTGGGTTGTTTGGTTTGGTTTGGTTTGGTTTTTGGTGTTTTTTTTCTGATGATGTTGCTTTGGTTTGGTTTCATATTGGAGGCTACTCTGCTTGGAAAGGAGGTAGCAGCTGAGAGCAGGTGCCTCTGCATCAGAAACCGCAGTTCAAAGTCCACTGCATTTTGCTAAGCTACCAGGCTGAGAACTAGAGTATCTGCAATACAGCACTGAGCCCTCCCCTCCCTGTGCTTTTACAGAAGAGGGGACAAGAGTGCACTGTCTTTGTTTTTTCTGCTACAAGAGCAGTAATATCTTGGAGAGCAGCAGGATGGATAGCTAGGGGCAGTAGCATTTTAAAACTGTGGGGTTACCCAGGTCTGTCCCTTACCCCCCAGCTTACATGATTGTATAGGTAGGTAAAGTTCAGTCTGCAGGAGGCTGAAATATTGGTTTCCTCCGTGAACCAGTGTAATTTCTATGGGAAGAAAATACCTGTGCCATCTTCTTATGTAATAGTCTGAAAATGTCTATGAAGTACCTTGTTGACATTTTCCCAAAGAACTTTTTTTTGTGTGAAAATGCCACAATGCACATCACCAAAAGAAAGGGTAAATAAACTCTAAGAAGTAAACCATACATCAGGCTCTCCAAAGCTATAGTAGTATTTGCTGTAGCAATATATCATGTCTTCAATACTGCTGTATTGTCCTTATTACATAGTTTCATTGGGCTGACCTCAAAAAATACTCAGTGTACCTTGAAATTTTGTTCGTTTTAAATGAGCTTTTAAATGAGTTACAGGAAGGTAACCCTGAGGCAGGGTTACAATCAAGCTTTTGGATCTGGTAAGCTATAACTCTGTGTCTTTGTCTTTGCTCTAACAAAGCTCTGTGGGCACATATGCCCATATAAATGCTTTTTAGTTGTGTGGTAGAGAGAAAATTACAGCCACTGGCTGGATTTGCGGGGTGAGGTGGTTTGGTAGTTTTTGAGTATCTATGTATGACTGGCTTTGTTTCAGAAGGAATGTCTATGTGTATTACTTTCCACAGTTACTTTCCAAGTAACCAGGTAGAGAATTGGTGTCCAAAATAGCTATTTTGCTGTGTAATTTACAGTAGAGGCTATGGTATTTCCTTGCTGCTGTCCAAAAAAGGAAAGGCTTGAGGAGATTTCACCATTTTCTTTTTCCCTTCCTTCAGTGAGGACCCAGCTGATCTATCTGAGGATAGTTTAAGCCAATTCTTCACTCACCCATGATATTTTAGTGAACAATCTCCTCATCAGTACAGTGGCACCTGGTAGAACCTCAGGTACAGAATGTTGAGTATTTTAGATGTACTGCAAAGGGCTTTCTGTGGTGGCTTTCAGGCAAAATCTTGCATGGGCAGTGGCATATGGCTACAGTACCTCAACAGAGGCAGAGAGATTTTTTGCAGAGGCACCAGCTCCTCAGAGCTTGAGACATTGCTGAAATATTCGGCTTAGGCTGATTCCTGGCCAGCCAAGTTGAGTCTGCCCTGGAAGACCTGGCGAGGAACTCCATGTGTATGTAGAAGACCAGAGGGAGCATGATCCCAGCACGCTTGAGTGAGGAAGCACAGAGATGGGAAAAAGTCTGTCAGGAGCAATCTGGCTCTACCAAGCGGCTATTCCAGAGTTGATTAGTACAGGAAGAAGGAGGTTATATGACCGATACAGTAAATCACAAAGATAATTATTTGAATGACATGCTGCAGGAGAATCATAAGAAATTATGGAAAGTAATAAACTCTGTAAACAGCAGTGATTTTTTAAGACCCTGGTGCTTCAGGAAAAGGAAGAGAGAAAGTAAAACACAGAAAGGGATGATAATATTAGATGAGAACAACAGGAGTGAAACCATAAGCTGCATTAAGGGACTTGGAAGATTGCAGTGTTTTAGATAAAAGGAAGGGACTAAGATAAGTGCAGAGTCAGTACACTGAGATAAGAGCGAGAGAGAAAAGGTAATTTGAGGCAGTGCACTTTGTGGTCAGTGGGCCAAATGTGTTAGGCTCAGAGCTGCACTGGAGGTGTGTCTGGCCCTGGTAGCATATCCTCAAGGACAGGAGTATCAATTCTGACTTTGGAGTGATTGTTGATTATTTAGTAAAATAATCTGCACAGTTGGTAGTTGTTTAAAAAAAGATACTGGAATATGCAGAGTGTTTGGGCTGTAAATGTAATGTCTTTTTCATCCCACTATACTAAAAAACAAAAAACAAACAAAAAAAAAAAACAAACAACAAAAAAAAACCAAAAAATCCACAAACACAAAAGAAGAAAGAATACCTTTCAGGATAATGGGGCAGATTGTGGGTTGGTATAACTCAGCTTGGTTTCCTTGAAGTCAGCTATGTAGCTTTATGTTAACAGAGACTATAGCCTGTGTTTGGTAATGTGTATGCCTGTCTAGCATAGTATATACACAGGACTTTATTACTTGTTGCATTATTCAGAAAGATACACAAATGATCAAGACCTGGGGCATAGCATGAGGCCAACAATAAAACATGAAATTAAACAAAAGTACATGCCTTCTGAATTCTACTGATGTAGACAAGTCATTCCACTTTTGTATAAAGCTCTCTGAATGAGCTCTATACACACCTGTAATGCTTGTAATTAACTTTTCTGACCAATGCTGGCAGACTGTGTGCCGGAGTGTCTGCTCCCGGTGGCTCAGCATTAGTCTCTACAAAGGTACCTGGGATCTGTAGGGTCAGGCTGCTTGCCCAGCTTGTCACAAAGACCAGTGTGACCATTTACAAATCTTAAGGTCTGCACTAAGCTTCCAGCCATTCTCTATATTAGCAAAAATCAGGTTTATTGCAGATTTAACCAGAAAGGCTAGACTAGCAAAGGAATATACCTTTGGCTACAGATGACTTGGACATACCTGGACATGATTATTTGAAATGAAGACACACATTTTTATTGCTACAAGGCAGTTCTGTGTATGGCATTTTGTTTTTGTCCTCTAACTGAACTGAAAAGGAGGTAACACAACTAACTTAAAATAGTTTGGATTTTTTACACTAAATTGCAAAGGCCTATGCATGATTACATACAATGCTGCTGACATTGGGGTTGGAGTTATTTTTAAAGGGAAAAGAGAAATATTGCTGCATTTATGTTTAGCTGGGAACTGTATGTCTTCCAACAAAGAAGAAGTGAAAAAAAATCAAGAATAATATTTGACCAATTAGTGAGTAATACTCATTTTATATCCCTACCACTAACACCTAACTTTTCACTTCCCTTTTCATGAAGGGTTGAAGCAGGGCTAAGAATTTATAACCCCCAAAAGTAAGGAGAAACACGCTTATAAATGTCTTTGAATTCTCATATTGCCTCTAAATTTATATAATACCATATTCCATAATGCTCTGAGTTCCAGCCTCAACAGACAACATTAAGCAGTACGTATTGTAATTTCATTAGACTTGGTCTCTTCCTTAAAACCTTAGGTGACTTCATGCATTCATATAAATTTTATCAACAGAGCAATGCATCTGACTGTCTGGAAGCAGGTGTGGATCCAAGACCAAATTTCTCATGACAAGAAGGTTTGGATTTTGATGGGATTCTTATGACAAACAGAGACAGTAAGAGACCAAAATCTCTCATGTAAAATAATGCAAAAAATTCTGGAAATACTCTGTATGTGATGTCTTCAGTTAGTAATATTTTTGGAAGACTAAAGGCAGTTTTATTTGGCTGATTTGTGTTACTTGGAGGTGACCATGTGCATAAACTATAACGGGAAGTCAGTATTTCTGAAAATTTATATAAGAGTATTTAGCCAGAGAAGTGTGACCTGCTGACTCATTGTCCCAAAATGGTATCAGTCTAAAATATCATTGCAAGTGTGAGCTGAATTCTCATACAAGGCCTAAATGGGACAGACGGTAGCTCCATACATTAGGAGGGCAGGCTGTTGTAGCTGTATCCAGTAGAGAAGAGCAAGGAAAGAATCATAAAACTCCTTTTTAATCATAAGGAAAAAAGATTAAAACTTTCAGTCTTGGTGCAAATTACAACTACAAGCTGTTAACTGTAATTCATGAGAGACAAAAATTAGCTTAGAATGGCTTGCTAAGAGACCTTTGATTCTGGGACAGCAGATGAGATCAGCTTCTGTTGGTCTGCACACCTAGGACATGTAAGTAACTCAAGCCAATGAATTTTTGCACTACATGAAATGTCTCAAATTTGCTTATAAAAAATCTGGCGTTTTCAACAGGACGTGCTAAAGAAAACAGCACCCTGTAAGAAAATGAACCTCTATATTGATAAGAGAAAAAAAATTTGAATCAATTCATGGACGGTAACATTACTGGTAAAGAAAATGCCCCTGGAAGAGTCTATATGCATAACAAAAAAGGACACCAAGAAAAGCAAGCCTCTCCAGTACCTCAGGTTTTAAATGTTTAGACAGGTATAGGGTAGCTTCCTTTTCTCATGACCGTGCTTTTGAAGGAAAAATGAGCTTCCACTTTAAATATCAAGATTTCTACTCTTTTCCTTTATTGTTGTTGAAAGGTAAAATTCAGATTTAATGCCAAAGCCTCTAACCCACTCTACTGAATACAGCTGGTGCTATGTCCTAATTATAGAATAATCATAGAACAATGGGGTATAGGGGTTTTATTGACATGGATATGAAGGAGTTGTATTACTGTGCCCAAGCTGCTTGTTACTTCCATGCTGTTTGTTTCTGGAGACAGAAGTACATTTTACAGCTTTCCCCCTGCCCAAATAAAGAAAGCTTTTATAGCAACAATCCCAAGCAATTTTTTCCTCTGAACCTCATATGCTAAAAAAAAAGAAGAGAACGAAAAGGAAGGAGAAAGAGAAGGCTATTCTTCAACTGTTTAGAAAATCCTAAATAGTGGTGCAGGTTTCTTAATTTTTCTGCTTATAAAGTTAATAACTGCAATGGAAAGTCTTAAGTCCTGACAAAGAATTTTGAAAGTGAGATCAAAATAGAGCATCTTAGAGAAGTAGCAGAGATGTGTTAGTTATGTGCTCGCACACATATTCAAACTGCTCCTTTCAACAAAAGTTGTTGATTATTTCAGATGTCTATAAGCTAGAAATTGGAGTTTCCTATTTTGCCTAAACTTCAGATTTTGTGAGAAAAGAAGGAAAACTTTATCAGAAAATAAAAGAAAGGAGGGCTAGCTTTTCTAGATTGCTGGAATATGAGATTGCCCAATGGAGCACGGAAAAGGAAGTTAAAAATGAATGGATAATTACAGTTGACATATAGCTTTGTGATTTACTACATGGATACTATTCATGTACATAGACTCTATAGGCACTTTATATAATAGCCATGTAATTAATGTATACATTATTAATATATAAGTGCTTCTATTAAGGAATGTCATTAATGATTCTTCCATCCTGAAGCTGTAAGATACAACTTAGTGTGATCCCCATAAGGTATTCTGGTCTGTTAGAATTAAGACAAAAAAAAATGCACTAAATTCTTACCAGTACATAAAATCTTCTAATAAAGGTCTATGACAGTAGCCAGTCTAATTGCCCTGGAAAGGAAGCACACAGGCCAATTTTTGGTGAAATGGGAAGAAAAGATATGGAAGGGGATCAAGGAAGATTTAAAATATACTCAGGCCTTGAATATAGTCAGATCTGTAAGAAAATGCTATAGTAAGGACTTTACTGATATATATTCAAAGTTTAAAAATAGAAAACTTTTTGGTTTTTCTGTGTCCAGTTTCAAAATAACTGTGGAAATTAGAAAGAGACTGAGCAGTTCTGAGAGGAATAACATTTGACTGATTCCCATTACTGGCATAAGACGATCCATTTGTTTTTTGCAAGTTTCTGCATAACAATAGAAAAAATGTTCACCTTCCACTGAGAACTGTAAAACAGAATGTCTTTACAAGGCTTCAAGAAAAAGAATAATAATCAGTGAGTTGAAGGTTAAGTATAATAATTACAGCTGGTAGCAGAGAGTTTAGGATTGAAATTTAATCAGCTCTGTCAAAATAAGTTAAAAAGAAGAATATTTAGTCACAATGTTTTAATGTACACAGTTCAGATGTTTTCTCTGAGTCTGCCTTGAGGTCTACAGAATTTAGGTCCCTCTGCCCCCACCTGTAAGTGATGTATACTTTCCTGAATGCATGAACATTCTTTGCACAGGTGAAACTCTGAACTGTGAAGGAACAGAGTTCAAAGGGCAAACACAATCAGAAGCATCAGTTTTTCTCAACATTTTCTGGCAGTAGAGCTCCAGTCAATGGTTTGGTAAGTTCTCCAGCATTTCCAGTAGTTCTATGAATTTTTCTGTACAGTTTAGTTAAAACAAGAACTCAGAAGTCTATTGAATTCAATAGCACTGAGCCCTACTCCACCTTATTTTCATATGGATGAAGGTAATCTTGTATGCCTTACTGGATTTTTTGTATATGCCTGCTATGAGAAGACTGATTCATTCTGCCTCTGCCCCTTCTTTATACATTTATTCTTGTATGGAGAGTGTGAATTGAGCAAGGTCAAACCAATCAGCACAAATGCAAATTAAGATGAAAACATAAAGAACTGGGCTGTGGCATCCAGTTGTTTTCTACCTTCTTCATGCAAATGCAAGAGCTTTTCTTATTCTGTTTTTTAGCAGTAACAGACTACTACTTATTTTTGTTCTGTATCTCTGTCAGCACCAGAACACTGCAATCTGCTTTTTCACCTCTTCAGATGAGAAAAATACTTTTTTCTTTTTATTGTATGTATTTCCATTTGCTTAGGTTCTTCTGTGTTTCATACTCCTTCATTGTGAAATTCCCATTTTCAGGAAACTAAGGCAGACATAACAACATATTCAGACACGTTGACATATCTTACCAGGACTAATGTGGCAGAAAAACATTACAAAGGGGAAGTATCTGCAATATTTTGTCTTAGAGTATTAGCTATTCTAGCACTGCCCACTAAAATAAGACCACTGTATGTCTATAGAAGGATATTATGCAGATTAAATGAAACTTATTTGCTGAAACATGGAAAGAACCATTTCAAACACAGAGAAAGCATTACACATGTCTGCCTTGTCCTGTTCCTATTTTTGAGGTGACCATCATCCTGTAATGGGATGATGTTATTTTTACATTGCCTATTGCCATCAATATATTTGAAAAAACTATTTTTCTTGTCCTCTGGCTAGCTTGAACTCCAGCTGAGCTTTGGCCACATGAATTTTCTCCCTAGAGTAGAAAGCAGCATCTCTCTATTCTTACTATGTCACTTGACCTTGTCTCCACTGCACATACACATTCCTTTTTTGCCCTCTTTCCAAAAGAAGATCCCTGTTCAGCCAAGCCAGCCTTTTGCCCCGTCTGCTTGGCTTCTGACATTTGGGAATTGCCTGCTCTGGTGCCCTTAGGAAGTGATGTTTAAAATGTGGCCAGCACGGATGGACCCCAGCAGCTTCAAAAAACAAGGGCCAATCCCTGATTTCTGCAGGAGTGCTGTCAGCACAGACATCTCCTGCTAAACAGGACCCATGATGGCAGTTCCACTCAACTGAAAAGTATGGAAGAAAGTTGGAGATTTTGGAGGTCTTGTAATCTCAATATGAGAAAAGACCAATCAAAATGCTTGTATATCAACTACACTCTGGACTTACTAGAAGGTTTTTCTATCCTCTTCCAATTCCATCTATGCCCAAGGTGTTTTGTATTTTCAAAGGAATGATGGAGCAATAGTGAAAAACTAACATTTTTACCACCATTCCCTGACTCACAAACCAGGATCTGTCTCCTCTCCATATTCTTTATTAATCAAGGAGAACGGTTCTTTGTTTTTCACTGTTACTTTTAATAAATTAACTAAGTAGCTAATAATAACAGGGCTAAAGATCTATTCTGCCATCCATCCAAATCACAGTGACCTTTCTTTGAACATGAGCTATCAAAAGTATTTCATGAGCATGACTCATATGAGGTCTCAAAAAATGTTTGCTTTTGTGCCTAATGCCAGAACTTAAACTCTGTTCTCCCAAGGCTGAAAGGCTAATGTACTAATTCACAGCGTCTTGCAGCTGCCTGTTTGGTTGAGTTTTCTGTTCTTCTCACATAATGTTAATTTCCATAAAAGGGATTTTGATTTGCCTGGGCTTGTTTGGACAAGATTTTATGGGATTTGGTTTCAGTCGTGGTGTTTGATGTCTCATTACATAAAGAAATACAGCATAAGAACAGAAAATACTGTTGAATTTTTCACTGCACAAGCCTTTTTGTATTGAATGTGTGTGCAGGTATGTTGTCCTGGGCTGGTGGAATGTTTTACTGTGTCTAACTCTTGGCAACATTATGTTAAGCCAGAGCTCTTTATCACTCTGGTTTTTGTGCTGCTTATTTTCAAGGGATATGTATCAGAAGATAAAACTGATTTAACTAGGTGATGGGCAGTAGGAACCAGATAGTTCCACTTACCAGGCCCTGGGTTCATAGTGATCTGGGGAAAGTATTTGCCTGCCAGAAAGTCATTGCAGAAATCCTAGGATTTTCACAGCCATGTGTTAGGGATGTGACAAATGCACAACAACCCCAATGAGACAAAACAAAGTTAAAGCAATTTGTTGATGTGAACCTGATCAAGGCATACAGATCTTGAAGATATTAATTTCCACCAGTTGCCTTGTAATTAGAGCTAATACGACTGATTAATAATAGAAGAAAGGTGAAAGAACCTGTAGATTGTCATGACTGAGATTCCTTTTGTGTTCTGGCCTCTCAAGGATGCAAGAATCAAAATGTAGAGCAAAAATTTCTATCAAGAACCAGTGATATAACTAAAGTAGAGGAAAGAAAAGTCTCAAGGCCGTAAACAAATTAATCTTCTTTAACTCTAGTAGATGAAATCTAAGTTGAGATCAGTCTTGTACAACCTTGCCGAATTTAAAGCCATCTGCACAGGGGTAACTGATGGCAGCATTTGGCCCTGCAACTCATTTAGAAATACATCTTCATTTGGCGCAATCCAGCAGAGATGAAACACAGCAGCACTTTGTGAGCTCTGCTGAGCAAAAAGGTTTGAAGCAGCTGACAAGCACCATAAGATATTGTTGTACCAGTTTGTATTGATTGTGCTGGAGGGCACCTCCTTCTGGAAGAGGATTGATTTTTGTGTGTTTTCACAAAGAGATTTTAATAGTCTTTGTACTTGCTGTCATCGCAAAGACCCACAAGCAAGGCATGCCTGACACCACAGCTTTAAATGATCAGCCATCCAGCTTACAATAAGCATCAATTAATACAGTATAAAAACATCTCCAATGCACTTATACTGAAAACCAATTTTTATAAGCTATAAGGTCAAATTTCTGCTATAGCAAAGAAATCAGCATCATCCAGGAATTAAATTAGCTCAGCTTCAGAGAGCGATTAAGAGAAAGAGTACTCAGTTTCTGATTCTTTGTTAAGAAGGTCAAATTCTTTCTTAAACTCATGAAAATGTGAAAGCTGTTAATTGCAATCATTTGAGTCATTGAATAGAAAATTGTTCCTAGAGTTTTTTCTTTTGTTACTTCACTCAGAAATGTAATGCCTCTATAATTTCCTGAGGTAAAAATTCACAGTAAAGAAATTACTAGCTAGATAACTTTTGAAAATTTGGACAGAAAAAGCACAGAAAAGAGTGTATGGTTCTTGTGCCTAGGTTTTTTGTGTCACAGGCTAGGTCAAATAATATTACTAAAGCTTTATCATAGATCCTTGATGCTGCTCTCAATACAATAGTACTTCTCCATTTGGAAAACTCATGGAGAATCTAACAGAACTGAAACCAGAAATGGACTGCACATGTGTATATGTGTACATCTACACATGTGTAGATTTAAAAAATCATCTTTTCAGTAATGTGATAATTATAGTAACTTTCAACAGGTGTGTCAGAAAAAGTTTATTCTCATCTATTGAGCTTTTCCATAAGATGAGGAAATCCTCTATAAATCCATGTCCAGTGTGATGCCATCTCTGCTGCAATGCAGTGTAACATCTGTTCTAGCAGAGCTGAGGCACTGGTGGTTGAAGATGCTCCAAACAGCAAGTGGTTAATTTGTGGTTTCTCCTGACCACAGTAGGTGATGCCCTTTGCTGAGCCAATAGTGACTTCTGGAATTGCTTGACTGCTGCAGGTGCTTAAAAACACATGTGAATGTGGCACTTGGGGACATGGTTAGTGGGGGACTTGGCAGTGTGGGGTTAGTAGTTAAACTTCACAATGTTAGAGGTCTTCTTCAACCAAAACAATTATGTGAATTCTCTGAATGTCCTCATGGGGCATGCCATGAAGTACTGAGCCCTGTATCCGAGATGCCACTCCAGACGTCACATTCGCTTCTTTCATTTCTCCCACATGCATAATTCTCATCTTCTTTCTTCATCTCTGTTACTATGGATATTGAAGAGAAACTGAGGTTTTGCCAGAAAGCCAACAGGTAGTGCTTTCTTTGCTTCTGGTTTGGCTTTTAGAAGCAGCACTGACAATGCACATGCTTAAAATAGTTCCCAAAATCAGTGACAATATTCTGTGCTGCTTTGGTTTAGTTTTGTCTTAGTGTTTACCAAAGTCTTCTGAATTTTCAGGAGATTGTATGTGAGATGCAACCATTAGAATGCAAATTACAGATAAAGACCAAATCAACATGGAGGTAAGTAAAATTAATAGGACTATTTCCACCAACACCTATAGTAGGTTGATCAGAATTAATAAGATTTCTGAATAAAAACTTTTCTTTAATGTATATTCATGGGGTATTTTGCAAAGTGGGGTCTGAAATCTGTTTTTTACTGCTGCTGCACTAAAAATAGCAGTGATGTAATGTACTTTACAAATACTGAGCTTCACTGTGGAACCTAGAGTTGTAGCTTCTGACCTTTTTTAGTTTGTAGCTGCAATTTGTCACAACTCTACCTGCATATTTGGACAAAGAAAGCTCAAATGCTTGAGTGTTAGGAAAAGTAAAGAGCAAAGAAATGAGATGATGGAAAATGTTGGATGGTTCTTAGGAAATAAAGATAGTTTGTATTCAAAATAAGTGAAGAAAACCTTCTTTTAGCAGCTCATTTGTCTAGAACATAGATGTGAGAGTGGACAGAAAAAAAAAATGTGTTTCATTTTAATGAAACACGAATATGAAATATTTCAAGATAAATCATACTCTGGTTATTATCAGAACCATCAACACTATTTTTTATGGAACAAATATTCAAAGAAAACATTGCATCTTTTGTACAATACTGATCAGAAAAAATAGGGAAAAGAGTAGAGAAAATGTGGAAGACAGACAAAGAGAGAATGAGTAACATGACTTTGTGAATCAGCAAGTATTGGCAGTGCTCCTTGAACTCTTAACCAGCTGGGAAAAGTTGGCTCTGACTGTAAGAGAGTATTTATATTCTTCAGTATAACAGAACCAAAAAGACAATACATTAACTAATTGTTGGAAGATGAAAGAAATTATAAGATTTACTAATATACATGTAAAATTCTTTCTAAGCTGTATGTTGTATATTATATATTTTACATCTTGTACACAGGGAACAGCTGCTATCTCCTTCAAAACCATGAATCTTAATTTCTAATATAAGATGGTAGTGGGTCTTCAATTATAGTGTAGCTTTCATCTTTTCTTCAGCAGCTTTTTTGGGGGAATGGAAGGATCAGTTAATTAGAAAGAGACTAGATGAACAGTAGAAGAGTCTTGACATGATAGGGTTTTTCCCATGCAAACCCAGCAGAAGAACATTCTTCCTTAGAGTTAATTTTGAGAGACGGATTTTGGTTTTTGGTTTGGTTTTTTGTTTGGTTGGTTGGTTTTTTGGTGTTTGTTTTTTGTGTATGTTTGTGTCTGCGACACAGCCTAAGAAGTTTTTAAAAGAAAAGTACTATGTGAGAACATTTCGGGATAAAAGCAATGAGATCCAAGGCACTTTATCTAATTAAAATAATGGATCTTAAAAGGCATCTTAAGATGTTCATCTGCACAATTCTGTCATTCAAAGAGCATAGAAACCTGGTCACAGATGCTTGTAAATATCATTTATTAGAGACAGAAAAATACTGTAGATGCATTATCTCACTCAGCTCTCTGCTATGTGACTATTTCATACAATATTCATTGTACTGTTTTAAAAATATCACTGTTTAACTTCTAAGTCTGCCTTTAAAAACAATGTTGAGTAACTGACATAATACTCTTATGCTAATACGATGCTTTATTCTTAGAATTAGCATGGAATAGATAATGAGAGAAAGGTAATGACTTGTGATTGTATAGTTGATACTGCATAGACTTTAACAGCTGCTGTTGCGTGCATTAGATAGATGTCAAATATTTTCTTATGCAGTCATCAGAGATTTCATGTGATCCTCTACACAGTCAAAGAAATTCCTGGCTATTTCTTTCCAGTCCCTCTGTACCATTAGAGATACATCTGCATTCTGCTTTTAGGACCTTGCAAATATCTCTGTGTGTATCAGCAGATATATCTCTCAGACAAGGGAGGTAGAGTGATGATAATTACAGGTCAACAACCTGTGAAAAGATGAGAAATGAATGAGCCCACGGGCTCCATTCTTAACCTAGACACATGAGCATGTATAATGAGTTTTCTGTGTTCCTTGTCAATTTAACTCCATTGCACAATGTTCTCAAAGATGAAGTATGTTTTCATACCTAATAGTGGAATTAGTTTCTAGATTATATGTTTTCACCTTGGTATGGGAGATTTCAGATGGGTGACTTTTCTTTAATGTTTATCATGGGAAAGTATGCTTAAAATTTGTTGTCAAATACTTGTCATCTGCACTAGAGATAATGACCAAACCTCAGTGCTATGTGTCTAGAGATCTGTCTGTTCATTCAGATCTTTACCTGATCTACTTTACAAGGATGGCCACCATCTTCATTTTTTGTGCTCAAGTTCTCTGTCCTCAAAATGGGAGTAATTGCATTGATTTAACATCCCCAAATATTATTGTTAAGCATAAAGAATTGTTCATGCAACCTGCTGCAAAGATTAATCTTTTTCAGAAATGGCAACAGGGAGGTTGAGAGAACACCTAAGTTCATTCAGGAAGTACTGAAAACTCAATAGGTTTTATTAAACTGTTAACTGATTTTTGGAGTGTGGTTGCTGACATCCACAGGTACATATATAACCACAAGGGAAAGGTGGAGGACTGGCAAGGAAGGGGTGAACTGAAAAATGTGTGTACTTCTCTAGGCATTACAAAGTCAGAAACAAAGTGAAAAGGACATGAAATGGAGGGAAAGTAAAGTAAACAAGGAAAATATCATTCTGTGACTCGAGCCACATGAAAAATTAGGGTTGTTGGAGAAGGATAGAGTTTAGGGGGAATATCTAAAAAAGACTTAGAATGGAGAGAAGAGAACTGGAGAGTCATAAATGAAAAAGAGGCAGATGTATTTGAATGAGGACTCCATATTGTTAAGTTCCTCCTGAACAATCTGGCCTTGAATCAGATTGCACACAGAAGTACTCACCTACTGCAGGAGGATGTGATCTGGTCATGAAAAAGCAGATAAGGTTCTAGACTGGATCAAGGAAGTTATGACCATCAGACACTGAAACCCATCAGTCCCATTGCTGCTTTGTGCTGTGTTGATTATTTGCTTCCCTAAGGACTTGTAGTTGTGATGAGTGCACAGAAGAATTACCCAGGGCCTGTTTATTCTAGACTGGTCCCAGGACTAGAGAGTCTGTTATGTGCCAAAAGATTTGTATGAGCACAGTAGTTACAGGAAAAGGGAATACAGTTAGTACCTATGAATACATTCTGTGGTTCTAGGCAACAGCTACTTCCTCACATGTCTCCTTGGTTCCTCTTCCTTGGTTCCTAGCTCAGTCACATGTGGCCCATCCTGTCACTTATGTTAATGCAATAAGTGACATTTCTAGGTGGTCCATTCACCACCCTTCTGTGGAATTGAAAAAAGTGCCATAATATGACTCATTTAATGTTAGGAGGCTTTATTGCCACAAATTTTGCTAACAACTTCCATATGTGCATACATTTATTTGTACAAAAGCTAAATAGGGAGTAGGAAAATGTTGTTATTGGTAGAGGATTGCTGCAATTGTACATCTTGTACAGTATTTCAGGGGAGTCAGTCGTGGTGGAATCCAGTTACTAAAATACTGCTGAAAGCTACATGAGAGGGAAATCTGATAAAATTATAGGAGTTCAAATAGTATTTTAAAAAGGGAAATGTTGAGATTCTGAAAGTTATTAGAAGTTATTTCTAGCTAAATGAGATGTATTTGGTCTCAAAAGTATATATTTGGAGAGCAAAAAAACCAGCAATATTAATCTACTGGTTTATTGTACTTTGAATAACTGCAGAGCATTCTTGGGAAAAAGAAAAAAAAAACAAGCAAACAAACAAAAAACAAAACTAAAACAAAAACAAAAAAAAAACCAAAAAAAAAAAGGTTATGTTTAAATGGACCATGGGAACTAATTTGTAACTGAAACACTGATGATTTTTTTATGCTTATTAGCTTCTATCATTTAGGAGGGAGATTAAGCTTTCCACAGAACCCATAAACATTTAGTTTGTTGTAACTACAGATTTTAATGGTTCAAAACAGGCTTATACATCTGTTGGAGATCAGCAAAACAAATACCTTGAGTTACCTGTATAAGCTGCTTTCTCTGTACATGTAGTTCTAAATAAGCATGGCATGATAATACTGATCATTTTTTAGACAGGATGTCAAGTTTAGGGTAAATGATGCTAAAAAATATTGTAAAATGGTCCCTAGCCTCTGTCAGTGCAATAAAATGATCACAGCAGGTTTTTTTCTCATCAAAGCAGATGGCTTTAATGATTTTTCAAGCCATGCTTAATTCATCTGCAAACAACAGAGATTGGTTTCCAAATGTGTACTGAAAAAGAGAGATGTTACTGTTCATAAATGCTCTGTAAGTTTGTTTTGCCCCATCATTAGTGGCAAATGGTGTTTACTTAAGGTAAATTATTTTTTGTGAACAGCCTTGGAGTTAGTGTTGCAGTTGTAATAAATTACCTGTAAAATGAAATGAGCATCACCTGCTTAATGTGGCTAGTACAATAGACCTGATGGAATATACAAAATTTTCTATTTTCTTTTAAATTAAAATTGCATTGTAGAAATGACTGCTATGGTTTCCAAATACTTGTTTGTTTTGTACTATAAAACTGAATGTTTTTGGGTTTTTTAATATTTTCTATTGTGAGTTTGTTATTGTTGTCGTATTGTTCTTAACACCAAGTAGAGAAAAACACAAAAACACATGGCCAATTCACATATGCGTTCATGTTTTAAAAATATCTTTGTTTTTGTATTGTATCAGAAGTTAGTCAGAGAACAACTGAAGACCTAGTCTGTATAAGATATCTTACAGGAAGGGAAACATTAAAATACACTGTGTAAATGAAAACCATGATTCCAGATTCTTTATGTCTCCAGAGGAGGAAGTGCAGTTATTCCTAAGATTACATCATTCCTCCGTTTACCTAGTGACTGAAATATAACTGGAGAAAGAAAGTTTGTGTTAAATGGATGTATTTCTGAACATTGAAACTTATGTCTGCTGAGGCTTCCTTGCATTAAAAGCCTCGGTTATATTAATAATATTGTTGCTCCAGGCCATAAAGAAATGGAAAATTTTGTTTCTTTCTACAGATATATACCAAAACTCTAAAAAAAAAGTTTTCTTCTCCAGAACAGGCATTTATCACTTTAGTTGTGAGTAATGTACACATTTAGGCCATTGAAGACTTGTTTTCTTTCTAAACTGATCTTAGTTGAAGTTAAAATATGTTTCATGATTTATGATTGATGGCTTGCCAGCTAAACCATTTAAAATGTAGCAAGAACAGACAAAGGTGTTGGTATGACACTGACTATAATAAATAACATGAGATATGTGTTAAGAAAACTGTGAAATTAGATATTGAAGGGCATTGATGCTTGGGGTTGTAGATGTTCTTGATTTCAAACTGGAATTATAAACAAAAGTGGTACTAAATAATTTCAAAGAACGTTAGAGGCAGGTGGTATTCCTGATATGTGTTTCTTCATAGTCTAGACCTTCATGCTCAAGCTTCATAAAATACTGAAACATGTATGCAATGAATATGAACTGTCCACTTCCTTACTGTGTCATATTTTGTGCTGTTCCCCATCACTCCCATTGAAAGTGTTGTAAAAAGCCTTGGTCCCAACATTACTCAGATCAGAAAAGGAAGTTCAGGGCTATGCCTATACAGAACTTGGGTATGCAGAACAGTCAAGCAGAGGTGAGGACACCTGACTAAATCTACATAAAAAAGGATTTGTTGACCACTCTCATTTCAGACCATGACTTTCAGATTTTTCAGTCCTGGTAAGTTCTGTGGTAAGAGATACATAGGGTTTATGTGTCAATATAAAATTTTCATTAGGAAGACAATAGAAAAGATCTCTTCCAAATAATCTTCTTGTTGCACAGTTGGAAAGAATATTTTAAAATCATCCTTATTTTGAAACCTTGCTGATACAACATTATTCATGCTGTCAGTTGTCTGGGAGGAAGATAGCAAAATTGTGACATTTTTGAGTCACAGCAATTAGTTCAGTTATCTAACAAAATACAAGTGAGAAAGAATGGGCCAGAACAGAAATAATCCTCAACATGTCTTTCAATTCAGAAGGGAGGTCAGGGTTAGAAACATTGCATTTAAGATGTCAGAGACAGTGTTAGAGAGCATAATTTAGCAGTGACGTTCATGGCTAGTGCCAGGAAAGCAGCTGGCATCCTACAAGAAACACACTTGAATAGAACATAGTTCAAGACACTCAAGACCTTTCTGAGAAGTGAAAAGCTAGATGAAAATACAGCCTCAGAGTATAAATGGATGATCTGTCTAGCACTGTGCTGTTGACATTCTGTTAAAAAAAAAAAGATAACCCACAACAAAACCCACAGTTGGAAGGTGGGAGGAGGGGACGTATCCTGCTAAACTGTGAGTTTCAGTAATAAGGCTTCACTAAGAAAAGTGCAGCATAACTAAATTTAACATACATTCTAGAAGAGCAATCAAATCATATAGCCAGAGTTTCAGTGAATTATTCATGTGAAACCTGATGAGATAAAAGGACTGACATGAGAGAACACCATAAATAACATACTGTAAAAAGACTGAAGACCAAAGATCTAGGCTTTCATCAGCAGATATAAGGCAAAATTCTCTTTTGGAAATGGTGATGGTTCTTCACTCAGTCTAGTCAACTTGCATTTTCACAGTTTTTATCTGGGAAACTGACAGAAGACAAATTTCCTAGCAGACAAATTTAGTATTGCTAACTTGGTACTAAACTAAATCTTGCCAATTCCTTAATTTTCTCAAATTGACATTTTGCTGAACAGGATAATAAATATGGGATCTTGTTGCCATTGCCAGTGAGTGTAAACACCAGAGTGATCTCTCCTATTCAGTCTATAACCCACACAACACCTTTAACCACTTCTTGTATTTGGCGTAGGATCAATGCCTCCTTGTGTGAGTCACAGTGCTTTTCTTCATCTGATCTTCTAGGTTAGAGTAGAGAGATGTAAAGCACACACTGAAAGACTGAAAATCACTTTTCTGGGAAAAATGAACTTTTTTTTTTTAATATGTCTCTGCTGCAAAAAAATAATGTAAGTGAAGCAGCACTTTAAAAATAGTGATAATCCACTACTGCAATGGACTTAGTGTCAGTAGTGTAAGTGCTGCATTGACTAAAAGTCCATCTCTTCCCTTCCATAGCTGTGTTGCTCTTACTGGGACTTTTTGGTTGTGGTGACTAAGACAGTGTTTTTCAAGCTTTTTTTTTTTTTCCTGACCTTTGCATGCACACCTGAGTGACCTTTGTCAGCATCTGCCAAACTGCAGCAGTAACTATCTGATTTATTGCTTCTGATAAAAAAGGACACCTATGCTAGTGTAGTTCACCAAAGCCAACCTGAAAAAGGTTGTGAAATATCTTTACATTCTAGATGTGTTATGGTGTGGTGTGAATGCTTGACAAGGTGTAAACCACTCTCCTCCTCAAGTATTTGCATTAGTCAGCGTACTTCTGACTATGTTGGGATGGGTTGCAGGCATAGTCCTTTTTTTCTTTGTAAACAAATACTAATATACAGGGAATAACAAAGCATCTCTGACTTCAACAGATTCTTTTGGTATAAATAATCAGACCAAGGTGTGTGGTGGCCCACTGAGTGAGTTTCCACTGATGGGAGTAAAATAGAAATCACAGTGAATTGCAGATTATGTTGGTGTAGTGTAAATGCTGGATTGTTCTTATGTTTAAAGTTACATATACTTTGCTTTACTACACCAAAGTCAAAACGCCCAGCACTTTGTAAACCCAAAGGGCTTATAGCATCTAAACTAAATCTAGTCATACTATTTTCCATTAACATGTTTATTCTGTTGAAAAATGCTGGTTTCACACATAAAAAAGGCAGAAAAAGAAACACAACTACTTTATCAATATGTTATAATAACTTATAATTTCATTATAATGATTTATTTTGTTAACTTATGTAAAATTAATTTATTTTTAGATAAATTTAATATTAAACAGTAATTTCTGACTTAGCTTTTTGTGAAAAATTGTTCAGGCAACACAATTTTACATGGCCTAGGTTGTTTAGAGTATTGTCTTTTCTACATTGGAAAGGAGAATTCCACTTATCACAGCATCTTTGGGACTCCAGAAAGAGTAGAACATTGTCACATGGCTCACATGAATTTGTAAGACATATTCAAACCAGATTCACTGCTTCAAAGAAGGAAAAATGTCTTCCAGCTTCACTTCTAATTGGTATAATGAAATTGCTTGATGCTAAAATGGCCAGAAGGAAATTGCTTCATCTTTAGTACTATGATTTTTTTTACACTATACTGTGTGAGTAGTTCAGTTTTAAGTTGTCACCCCAATTTGAAATAATGATAAATATTTATCATTATATGTTATTTAGCTTTATAGGTTATTGCCTTTAAAGCACATCCCCACTCCTACCTAGGTCTCAAAAACTTTTATTCCTGGTCTGTCAGAGCTATTGTATCTTAGTGAACATTTTCTAAACCAGTGAAACAGCCTCCCACAGCCCATTTGGATTGCTGTGGTGGGCCAGTGCTTAGTTCACTGCAATGCAGTGGTAAGCCACAATGTCTCAAGAGATACTGGACTCTGGAATGCAAAGCCAGTGTTTGTCATTTTAGTCTCCTGTACATTGCCCTGAACATTTTGGCATTTTTACATTGCACCGAACAGCTCTGCCTGCCCCAAGGAGAAGAGTCAGAAACTAACCTTGGTTAATCATTGGATTGATTCTTCGGGCAGCTCTCAGCTGATACTCCTTTTCTTAATCTATTAAGTTATTTCACAGGCTTTCTATTTATAATGCATTTAATGTCCCCTACTGGTGGTTTATTCGTGGAGTATAGTGGTACAAAAATATGTATTAGAAGCAGACAATATTAGTCCTAGATGTACTTTTAGTCTCTGAATTTTATTGAGCAATTGTTTCTCTTGCCTGCAGGCACTGATTCATTACAATGCAATCCAAAAAACAACCTTGGATTTCAAATAAGTAACTGAGGTCAGAAATTTGGCACAAAACTCTTAAACCAATAGTGGAGGAAATTACTTTATTACAGAGTTAGGCTGATATTTTCAGAGGCAAGAATAACTCCCATTAACATTGTTGGCGATCACACAGCCTAATCCCAAGCACGTAACTTAGAAAACTTCCCCCTGTGTGGACAAGTGTTCTCAATGAGTTTCTAAATTTATAGAAGCCTCAAAAGCCCATAGTCTCTTTGTTTTGTTGTTAGAGTCTGCAGTCAATTCCCAAAGGTAGGACTCCAGCATAGCAACAAGCAGCATTTTTATTAGGCCAACATTCAGCAAAGTAACATTGTTTATATGATATATTTTTATTTTTACACATAATTTTCATGATTCCATTTTAGTTCTATTCCCAATAGATGTCTGAAGTACCATTGCTCTAATCTCTACTGACTAAGAAAACATGCAGTAGATTAGGCAGTGGTAATGGTTACCAAGTGTGGGGCCCCTGCTGTTGAATTCAAATGACAAGCTCATCATGAGTTGTTTCTGATGTTCAGCTGTTTTACTTCAGTATTCTCCAAGAAGCAAAGTTGGCAAGGTCTCCGCTCTGAGAACAAAGTGACAAGATAAGAAAAGTCAAGGCCCAAATCACAATTTTCACAGCTCTAAAGATTCCAGGAAAATAACTTCTTTGTTAGTATGATCTGCTTTTAACTTTCAAGGACAGCATGAAAATTACTTTTAAAATAACAGCAACATCAGCAAGAAGTTGCCATGACCTATAAGCTTGTGTAATAATATCCATCCTCTATAGTTCAACAGTCTGTCTGAAATCTGAATGCAAGTCAGGCTTGTGGTACTGCCATGTCTTGGAGCAGCAGAAGCTCCTTGTGGGACAGTTTTGTTCTTGAGTAATATAAAATTGCAAAAGCTGTTAATGTGGCAGAAAGAGAAGAAGCTGGAACCACTATCTAACATCTGGATGTACCTGAAGAAGTTCCCATTTCTCAAAGAGGTGCGGTATAAATTTTTTTATCTTTTTTTTTTTTTTGTATTGGGGTTTCTATTAATTCTATTTAGATAAAATGCAGAGCCTCACACTCCTCATCTTCACAAAGACAGTACTTTCAAGCTGTCTGCAGAGAAATATTGAGTCAGGGAAACTAGCAACTCCTTTGTGCTTCCCATCTTCTGGTTTTGAGGCCCACCTTTGTACATTTGTATATTATATACATAGGTATATTCCAGAGGCTCCTGAAACATTGGTCTGCTTGTTGCTGGCTGTCAGGCTTTGTATTCAATTACCAGGAAGAAATATTCCCTGGGAGGGAACATGTAGAGAAGAAATAGTAATGTTTGCAATGTTATAAATAAATAGGATGCAAAGAAGAGTCTTCTAAATTTCTGCTGGTCCTAGTTGTAGTTCAAGCAATAGAGATTATTGTGTGATCAAGAGTGATCCTTGAATGATGGATATGCCAGTATCTAGCAATGTGGTTCCACTCATTTGCATTTTAGTATGAAGATCAACAGTCCAGCATTACCAGGAGTGCTCAGGATCCCAACTTTCTCCAAGGAGGTAGAGAGTGCTGCTCACCCAGTTCTTTGGGGGGCTGATAAAACCAGTCCTGAAGCTGTGTGTCCACTGTTTGGTTGATGTTTTGGGAAGGAAGCAGTGATGGCTACAATGAGGTGATGGAACCCGACAGGAGCAGATATAGTATGGACAAGAGAGGTAACCTGGATGGTGACAATTAGCAGGGGTGGAGACCTACAGCCTTTGACTGAGAGTAGTGGTGTGTGGTTACTGTTGTTTGGGTTTGGCCAGGACAACAGAAAGTCTATTTGGTCTTGATAGAGTGAAAGACAAATATTTGAAGTGAGATAATATTTGACTGAGAAAGACAAATAGGGTGTGGATGATGAGTTACGTATGAAAGGAGATAGGAAATCTCTGGAAGTCATGCAGGACAGGTGGGTAGGCCAAGGAAAGTGAACAAAAAAGCAGTCGATAGCTGACAGGATGGAGAGGATAAAATAGTAGAAGGGAGGAGTGCAAGTGGAAGTTCTTATAGGTAAAGGAATATGAAAATTCAGGAGTGTCCAGTATTTTTGATGACACTGGGAATAAAAAGGTAATAATTGACTGAGAAAGCCACTGTTGTGGTTGATCAAGGTATTGTCCTGCAAATTATCCAATAAGCAGAGAGACATAACTCCAATAATGCTTTTTACTTTTTGTTTGTTAGCTTGTTTGGTCTTTGGGTGAGGTTTTTTTGTTCCCAGAGAAGCCATTTTGAAAAGAATTTTTGCTTTTCTATTCTAAAAAATATAATTTTGTGAAGACTCTGGGAAATACAGATCTGTATATTGATCCACTCATACTTACTTTTAGCTGTGTTGTTCAAATGAGGAAGTAATATTTTTTTGATGCCATATCTTAATAAAACTTCTGGAACCCTCTTATTGTAAATTCTTCATCATTTTAATTGCACAGGGTACAATAATTTGTATCTGTACAGAAGTACCTTAAGAAAGAACTGTGTCACCAAAGAAAGTCAGTTCTCTAGCACCAAGGTTAGATTAAATATTTGCTACATATCTGTAGCAAGAGCCACTTTAGTGATATTGTTGGCTTTTACCTTTCAGAGTTACCATGTGTACTAGGAAAGGTGATGCAGAAGGATCAATCTGGGCTTAGCCTCACTTGTGTCAATTTCCCAGCTTCTTCCTGAAAGGCCTAGTCCCTTCTGTATTCATCTCAAAGCTGATATGTGCAAATATCTTTGCAGTGATAATAAATACATTCCTGGTAAAGGGGAAAAAGTAAATTAATTTCCTCTGAAAGATGAGCTTGGTTATGAACAGTTCAGGTTTACACAGTAATTATCTAAATTCTAGTTTTTAAGAAAGTTCATTCAAGACCTCAAGACTCACTCTTTAAGATACTGTCTACCTAGTTTTTCAATGATGCTAGTTAAAGAATGTGTACTGATTCATAAGACATCCCATTAGAATGCATATGGAGCTCAGCTATATAGCTGGAATGAAGCAAGATGCTATGAGCACCACATTTGAAAAAAGCCAGATCGGTGTCAGTTTGGATAATTTTCACATAATCAGCATGTCTGAGGTTGGACCAGACCTATGGAGGTCATTTGGTTCAAACCCCCCACTCAAGTGGGACTCCCTGGTGCCAGTTGCTCAGGACTGTGTCCAGACACCTTTTGAATATCTCCAAGAATGAACACTTTTGAGTTTCTAGAAGTGCTCCACCCATTCCCCTTTGTATCTGTTACTGAAGGAGCAGGCTGTACACCAACATGCACAATGTGTCACAAAAAACTCACACGTGGGCTCAAGTGCTTTGGTGTGAGCATGTATTTGCCCCATCCCTCAGAGCATTATTTTACAGTGGTGCACAACTAGCCAAAGTCACAGCTCTGCCCCAGCCTTTAAAATGAAAATTATCTTCTGCTGACTCAGCTCCATGAACTAGCTCAGTGCCAAATCACAGAAATGCCAGCATGGGTGACAAGGAGGGATTGAAACTGCATGGCCAGGAGAGAGATGAAGAGTAGACAGGATTATTGTAGATTGTGTTCAAGTATGACTTAACAGTCACAAATGACATAAGGTGAAGAATAGAAAAAACTATTGAAAAATATGAAGTACAGTTTATTCCCCTCATTAATGAAGAGCTGATTGGTCTCTCAGTCCACAAAGTGCCTCTGTCATCTAAGTAAGCAAAATATTAAGATATCTTTACTGAATTTTTAAAATAGTCATTTGTAATTGCAGAGTAGGGTAGAACACAGTATAAATAACAATAATAATCATATTGATATCTAGATCTTTTCTATTCAAACTTACTATCTTCTTTGGTTGATAGCCTTAGGTTTTTGTTGTAAGAGTTTAAGCATTTTTCTTCAAATATCATGGACAAATTGAAGCTAAAGTATCTTTTCTCATTCCCTGTCATGCTCAGCTACAAGAGTCAAACCAAGTGACTGCAGTGACTTCTGAACTAACAAATTATGTTACTAATGTGAGCAAATATTGTAAGAATATAAAATTGGTTAGATTGAAGAGATTGTTGAATTTTGTATTTCAGCTGCTTTGGATTTTGCCAAGAGAAATTTAGATATTTCTTCCCTAATGCCATGTATATACCAAATTCTTTTTCTTTCCTGTTATTTCTTTATAGAAATATCATTATTCCAACCATATCACTTTTCAGTGTAGAGACCTACATGGGCAGTGATTTGTGAAGGATTACTTGCAAAGCTTACACTATAATTGTCTGAAGAAAAAAAAAAAGAGAAAATAAAGCTTACAGTAAGGTAATGTACACTCATCAAATTGATTCTACATGTGGAGTTTCAAGCCTGCTGTGTTTGCACAAAAATATTGTTTCAGTTTTTATATGTCAAAGAAGAATAATCCATCTGCAAATAAGGATTTACTTTAAGCTGTCTTGTATATCAAGATTTCAGCAAAAAAACTGATAACTAAAATTTGTAACTTCTATTGTTGTTATTATACTTAAGGGTAAAGAGGCCATTTTAAACCTATGACACCAACGAAATTTCTTATTATGATTAGCATACTGATAGCACAAGTATGTTTGCACACCCCCTGTTCTAGATACTTTATAAATCCTGAGGCTTAAACATCAAAGCTGTTGTTCACTGTGTGCCTGACCAAGGGGACTAGGTACCACCATGTTCATATAAAGAAAATAGGTAGGATAACTAATCTCTCTAGCTACACCACTGTAATCCTCTCAGATACAGCCTCACTGCAGTGAACTGAGACTTGTAGCACATCAGCTGTGCTCGGTTCCCTGTTGCACTGCTCTAGCTGGAGCAAAAACATCACTTTATGCATCACTCCTATAAATATAGGGTCTGCTAGAAATGTAAAAGAAGAGTTTGCAGTAAAGCTGGCACATGTCACTGGAAAGCATATGCACTCTAGAGGCAATCAAGTGGTTTCAAAAGTGAATGCCATAGGAGGAGTGTAAGATTTGGTCTTATCATCTGTCTATGCAGCACAGTGAAGCGCTGATGCAGTGAATGGTGTGCTGTTTGCAGCTCTTTGTGCTCTGTGAGGTTTCACTGTCTTTAAGACTGATGTAACTTCTGTTCATCTGGTACTGCAATGTACTGACTTTCATTTTCTCCCTGTGGGACAATCAGCCTTTTTTATTTGGGTTTTGCACTTCTTACCAGTATCCAGACACTGTAAGTCTTAGGTAGATCTATATTAAGCCTCCATAAGCAAAATTAATATTTACCTCCTTCCTTGGTTGTACCAAGGATGAGGAGCAAGGACTTTACAAGTCCTTCTTACTGGAAGGGTTACATACTCCTTCTTACTGGAAGGGTTAAAAGTGAAAACTAACAAGATAGGCTCTAAACTTTCTAAGTGACAGGTACCAGCCTGTCTTTCTTGAGACTCATCATAAGCCAAAGAGGCAGTGCAGTCATGCTCCAGTCTGCTGCTGGATATTTATGCCTAGATCTGATCTTTATAGCATCAGAGCTCTGTAATAATAACATAGTTTTTGTATTTCTCCATGGCTTTGATAATTTTGTTGACCTTCTTGATCAGATCCTCAAGGGCCACCTCACTTTTAGTTCATTGAACATTAGATGCATTAAACCCAGATGCAAGCTGGACAGACAAATAAGTTTGAGGACTGAGTGAATGTTTTCTTTGCTGTGTACTCTCCCCTGGCCTTCTTTTTTAGGTGATCCTTGACTTTCCTTACTTTTATCACTGTGGTAAAGGTTTCAGCCATGTATTTTTCTTCCCTATTTGCATATTTCAAACAGACAGCCCTATAGTACTTCAGTGCAAGGCTTGTTCTGGTGAGCTTCAAATTGATTATAAAGCAGTTTTCCTATTGACTTCACTTAGATTTAGGTCAGGTCTAGATGCTGGGATGGGATATATATTTAAGGATACAGAGTTATGCAAATTCCTGTATTTGAGAAATAAGAAAGTAGGGGATGATCCTTTCCCACAGTTACCTGCCTCTTATGAGTGAAGTGTAAGGCACTGTATGTTCTACATGGTGCTGTCCTGGGCACCTGAAAATGCCATCTGGTCTAGGCAGTGTTTTTAGTTTCTGAATATAATTGTTGGTATCACATAGCATAGGCATGTAACAATTTGTCTGTGAACTCTGGATTTCCTTAAAGGAGTGTCCCAGGCTTAAGTCCAGGCATAGAAAGTCAGGGCAAAGGGAGGGAAGAATGGGTAACAAGTGAAGAGAGGCAGGTAACTAATAGCAATAATTCTTTACAGCCATAAGACCCTCTGAAATTTGGAATGAACATTTAAATATTTCTACAGGTGTTAATGTTGCAAACAGGCATTTGTTGCAGTGAAATGGAAGCAAAAACAATCAAATCAAACAGCTCTCTTGCTTCTAAGCATCATATCTTGCTTGGTAGGTCTGAACTTTTGACAACCTAAGTATTAAAGTTGCTCATTTGAAATCACATGATCTTTTTCCAAATAATAGGTCAGAGACTGAGAAAAAGAAGAAAATAAAGAAGAAAAAAAAAAGGCAGTAAATAAAAGGATTCTTTATTCTATTATATCTCTTTTTACCTCTCTCCTTCTCTCTTTCTGCTTTCTTGCTCCACCACTTGACTATATCATACTGTGTTGCTGGTTGCTGAGGTGCTGCTTCACCTTCTGCAATGTTGCTTGATCTTTGGTTTCCTGTGAAGCACAATGAATCTTACATTAGAGTGTGCAGAGTCAGGTGGTGCACCATCTGTTCCCAAGCTCTGAAAACACTGAGTAACAGAGAGCAGCAGAAAGCAACAGCTACACCAGTTTCATCAGAATATTCATATTCACACAGTAACAAAAAAACAGATGACTCTTATTTTCAAGCAGAAAAAAAAGCATTTAGTTTTTGAAGTTACCTATTAAATCTAACACGCTGGGCTGGTTTTCTTTCATTTTGTTAAAATATGCTTAATACTCATTAATATGGCTCAGTCATAAAATATGTTAACCAATTCATACTGCTTAAGTGATTTAATGTTATGGAGGCCATGTGACATGGGTTGCAAGTAGTGTGAATTTAACTGTAGTTAATAATATCTGTGCATGCAGTGACCAAAAGACTGGTGGAAAACTATGGTACTAACATTGTGAGGAGCAAGTAATGAAGAGGATTGGTAATTCCCTAGCCACCAACATATGATAATACTTCTTTCTTTTAGTGTGCACTAACATTCTGTTGAGAAAGCATTTTGTACCCCTGACTTAGCCTTAGAAATCTCTGTGCTACCCTACTAAATATTGATTATGAATCATAGGCTAGAACTATTTTAATTATATATTTTCTTAACTGTGGTTTAATCAGACAAAAGAGAAATACCGTGAGTGCCCTAGAATATGCTTATTGGCTGAGAGTAAATCAGTTACAGTCAAAGTTGCTAACAAATATGCCTCTAATCCTTCAAGGTTCCTCTCCATAATAATGCTAGAACAGATTAAGTCAGATTTACAGAAGTCCAAAATTGCTTTAACTACTTTGCTAAACATTGTGCTTATTATAGAAGAAACTAAAAGAAAGATTTATCACATTTTTAGAAACCATTTAAAAAGCTTCATTGATCTTCCTGCACTTTAACTTTCTGACACTCTTGTTTTGAAGCACTATATTACAAGAAGAATATAAATGTTCAAAAATAAAATTGCTTCTGCCAAAAAATGAGGAAGTCAGGGAAGAAAGAAACACTGTTTTGCTTAGCACTGGTGCATCACTACTCTCTCTAGTGTCCTCTATCTCAATACACAGCACTGAAAATAAATTGTATCTCATGGATAGGGTTGCCTATTCCCAATTGTGTTTATGATTTGTTGAATGATCTTGAGAATTTGCTATGTGCTATAGTTCATCCAAGCATGAGTAGAGACAATGATGATTGTATATACAATGATTTTGTATATGCAGGATTTTTGACTCAGAAATGTTCACATATTTTACAACCACCTTACTTAGCTTACTCCATAATTTCATTGAGGGATTACATATGTCTAGCTGGCAACCACATATAGCATTGTATAATCATATAATGCAAAATGTGTTCTAATACTTGTATTATTTTACATATATGCTTAAGGGTAAAGAGGTGTGTATGTGCTATATGGATTAGATATATAATGTGTATAAATGTAGCTATACAGATATACAAATATACAACCCCCCATGATATGCAGTAAGCTTACTGCATGGCTGTAAAACATTTGAAGATACCTGCATCAAAGACATTGTACCAACCCAAAGTGAAAAAACCCTCCTACTTTAAAAAAATGCTGAGCCACTCACTGTGGCAAACAGGGCAATGGGGGGGAAAAACAGGTAACTCAAAAAGCTGACACAAACATGTTTTGTGTCTTGGCAAATGTTGGTTGCAAAATTGATTTTGCATTGTCTGAGTTTGGAATGGTTAATGTTGAGATCAAGCTGCTAGTCTGCAGAGGAACTAAGACTTTTGGCAGATAGGAATAAACACAGCATGTGCTAGTAAAATGCAGGACAAAAAAAGATCCCAAGTCCAGTTAAATTAGGGATAACTTCTGATTTTCAGCCTGGACAGTGCTTAGTGCCCAGCTGGCTCAGCCTTACACTTCATGGCTAATCAGGATGATCAATTAAAATATTTCTCATTGCTTAATGTGCAAGTATGTCCTAGATCAATGAGGCTTAGAAGTCCTATAATCAGATGTCCTAAGCTTTTAACCTTTAATAGTTGAGCTGTAAGAGATGCTTCCTCATTCTTCTTGAAGCCTTCAGTAGCATGCATCAGTTTATTCTTTGCTTGTTCACTGATCATCTGAATGTAAGTGTCTGACCCTGTGTTTGCTGACCTAAACAGCAATATTTCCATTGAACTCAGTGGATTTGGGTGCACTGTTGCTGCCTGGGGGTTGGACATCTCTGAAGTGATGTAAGCATGGGTGTTGTATATGCTGGAAACAAGCAAACAGCCAGCCAGAGATAAGCTGTTAGCAGGATGGGTTTGCTGGTTCTGCAGCCTGTGTGGCAAAGTTTGTGAATATAAAGCACTGTACAGACAATACTGAGCTACCCCTAAAGAAGGAATTAGGATCACTCCACCTGCAACACTGAAATGGTTTTCCAGCATTGGAACAGGCTGCCCAGGGAAGTGGCTGAGTCACCAGCCCTGGAGGTATTTATATGCATAGATGTGGCACTTGAGGACGTGGTTTGGTGAATGTGGCAGTGCCGGGACAGTAGATTCCATGACCTCAGAGGGCTTTTCCAACCTAAATGATCCTGTTATTCTATCTGCAAGTTTCATCATGGCTAATTTATTTTTCTCTGAAAAGCAAATGTAGGATGTCTATCTTCTTTGGCTCTCCTACAGCTATAGCATAATTTGGAAAGATTTCAGAAGCAAGGAAAAACAGCCTCTGGTATAAAAACAGGTTACTGAGGCAGAGTCTGGTCCATGAATTTTTCCATGCTCCCACTGGAGGTCTGTGTCAGAACTAGAAATCAGAGACAAATAATGCTGTATCAAGATTATTTGAGCCTTATTCCTGTTCTTCTTATGGCAAAGAATCCTTGTTGTGTGTTAAGAAATGAACATCAATACCACCCCTCAAACTCCCCAGTCATGCATTTGTTCACCAACCAAATTTCATCCCATTCAGCTGGGACCAAGGTCTGGATTGAGCCTTTCTGTACTCTTTTTAGATATGAGCTGGATTTCTTGAACAATGCAGTGATGACTGGAAAAAGTAATGTTTTCCAAGAGCTAGTCTCACAATCAATCAATTTAAGGTTAACTGACCTGATTATTACATTTTTCTCTCAAAGTGAGGGTAGAAGGTGTGTGTGACTCTGTAAGTGCAAAAGGTAGAAAAGAGTTTATTCTTAAGTTCCCTCAAGATGCTGTGGGATGTCAGCTTCTGTTCAGCAACTCCTGGGGTTGATCATGTCAGCAATTGCTATGGACTGATCTGAACTCTGTTGCAGAAGTGTCTGGGGTGGGACTATGTGCAAAAAGCATCCAGTTGTAGGGTAATGGCACTGAAGGCAGAAGTGAATACATTCTCTGGGAAGAGAATGGACAGAGTAGGGAGGGGTAGCAGAGATGGTGTGAAATTGGACTGATACGTATATCTCTTTGGATTTAAAACTTTAACCACATAATCTTTTTCTATGTTGATTTTCAAAGTTTCATTATGTACTGCAATAGAAGCTTAAATTAAAATTTATGCTGACCCATTGACTTGAATAGGTGATGGCTCTGAATTTCAGGGAGCTGAATTTGCCTGTGTTCACATTTCCGTCAATTACAATGTCAGCAGTTTTAATTTAGAATAATATTATCTGGTACATATTTATCTTTCTGTGCCAAATAAGATCTCCATGGAGAACCTGAAAGATTGTGACATAATTAGTAGAGACAATTTCCAAAATGCCAGAAGTGAATAAAGTTGCAGGCAATCCCCTCTTGAATTTACCTGCCAATTTTTTTTCTAAAATGTGTTATGATTCCCATTTGTTTAATATTTATGAAAAATTACAAAGTACTTTCTAGTAACTATGTTCTGCATTAATCACATTTTTACTATTATAACTGTTTATGACTTAATTAATTAATTATCATTAATAATCTAAATAATGTTTGCATTTATTAATTCTTAAGTATATTAATGAATTAAAGGCAATTTATAAAAAAAAGTGGAAGTGAAATATTTTGAGGCCCAACTGCCTCTCAGATTTATTGTAAAAACTTTGCAATGATAGATGCAACTGAAATTATCCCACAGATGACAAGCTGTCCTGCAGCAGATTTCAGAGGTCTGCCTGACACAAGATGCCAGCAATCTCTACCATCATGGACCAGGCTCTAAGCCCCAGCTGAGATTTCACCAGATTGGACATGTTGTGTCTGAAATGTCAAAATGTTACTGAATCATCATTCAAACTAGGGCTAGGATCAATCCTGCTCAATAAGAGATTTCGGAATGCAGCAATTCATTTTATGACCAATGCATTAATAACTACTTTAATTCAAATATAGGCTAACAACTGGCTTC
The DNA here is from genome assembly GCF_048771995.1 of Taeniopygia guttata. Taxonomy (NCBI): domain Eukaryota; kingdom Metazoa; phylum Chordata; class Aves; order Passeriformes; family Estrildidae; genus Taeniopygia; species Taeniopygia guttata. The sequence continues at coordinate 28,271,980 of NC_133026.1, read as the reverse complement.
TCGCTGACAAGAACATTAGAAACAATTTTGCTCCTTTTGGCCACATGAAGTCAAAGTCCCATATCACCCTCATATTTTGGAAGGTAAAATCACATCAATTGTTCATTCTACTATAAATTACCTCTTAAAAAATTTAACCTCATTTTGGGCCCTACCACATATGCTTAAGGAGCATAGTGTATCTATTCTTGAATATATAGATTCAAGTTCAGTTTGGAATATATATCAAAGGTTTTATACACAGTAGACAAAACCCCTTTTTTGTCAAGATATATTTCCTTTATCCAAAGCTAATAACTAGTTTCATTTACATCAGCTGCAGACTGTATGTGCAAAGCTGACACTGAGATTTTGCCTTTTTTGACTGAAATGAGGCAGGTGAAAGGAAAGAGAAAAAAAACCCCAACAGCTGATTTTAGAAAAATTCTAACTGGATGGTGTTCATTTTGCTGAAAAAATTCTTGCTCCATTTTAACGCAGTTGATCTTCCTTTTTGACATGCCATATAATCTTCTGAGAAGACAGAGCATGTCTTGAGATTGTTACTGCAGTATAAAAATCATAATACTGCTTTACTGGGGTTGAGTTAGAGCAGCAACGTGCAATATGTTGTCAATGCCTAGAAACCCCTCAGCCAGGTCTATTCTTTATGCCTTCACATGTGGGTGGGAGATTACCCACCAGCAAGAAGTCTCCTCTGTGAGGTAACATGTCTTGATATTTTAAGTGCCTATAGGTAAGCTGAACCTGAAGCCAAATCTAGACTGATTATCTTTAGTGCTTATTTTATTTGGATAGTAAATGTGGGGTTTTGTCCCCCTCCTAACATTAAAATATACAGATGTCTGGTGGCCCTTGTATAGTGATGTTTGAAAAATAAATAATTTTCACTGTACTTGTTGAATTTACTTCAAAAGTTTAGGAATTTGACTAGCATTTGCAGCGCTCTTAGTAATAAGAATACTGCTGGATTTGAAAGAAGACAAGGGAAAATTTATTTTTACATAATTTGATAAATGCTACCAAAATGTTTTAGATTAAGGTAAATCTGATAATTGTGTAACATAAACATTTTCTTGAACATGAGTGTAATTTGGACTTCAAAGAGAGACTCTCTTTTCTTCTATTCCTACCAGCAGCTGAACAGAATCTAATATAGTTATCTAGAGAAATGACAGGCCCTTTACATTTAGGCCCCATGGAAAAACAAAAGGAAAAATATTTTACGTGAAAAACTATCCACAGGTTACAACAGATGTTAGGATGGAAGCCTCCTGAGGAATTTGCATCATGGGGTGCAAACTCACCAAGAATCCTAGAAAGGGCAATACACACCAAAAGTTAATAGTGTCTGAGAAAACAGTGCTGGATTTTTAAGTAGGGTATTATTACAGGTCAATACTCCCTAAATTCATAAGCTTTTAACAGCTCCACTTGTGCTGCTTTATTCTGCCCAATGATGTATCTTTTGTTCTTTGTAGACTATCTTTAATTGGAAAATTGTTTAATAAATCCTCGCATTTTATCTCATCAAAGACAGACATAGAGTGTGTAAATATTCATTACCACTTCATGTTTAAAACCACTTTGATAAATTAACTTCATAACCTTTAGAGAACAGGAAGAGACAGGAAGCCTGGATGTAACTGAGACAATGCATAAAAAAATTGAATAAAAACAAGTAACTCAACAAAGTCATTTGAAAAATGTGTTTAGAAAGATTTTGATTGTGTCTATTAGCCAGAAGGAGATTCACATGAGCTCTCTTAAAGTAGCTCTCTTAGAGTAAAAGATGAATTATCTTCTTGAGCTGCCAATCTCATTCTTCTGTCTGTAGATGTAACTTCAACTACTGGCTTAATATAACTTTAAGGTCACTGTGAATTTAAATCTTGTGGATATTTAATAACTACAAACAATGTAGCACTGTAGGATGTCTTAGTCCAAGTAACTTGGACTAAGTCTGGTCTCATGTAAAATGCTGTTACAAGAATTTCTTTACTTTCTTTCTTCAATCCTTTAAAGGATCAAATTTTTCCTTTTTCTGTATCTTTTCCACATTTTTTATGAAAGGTCTAAACTGCTTGCCTTCACCATTAGGTTTCTCCAGGCCCTGTCTCCACCATCCGTATCCCTCCTAATCGCACCTGAGTCTGCACTATTCACTGGTTTATCTTCAGTCACCTCTGAACTTCCTCTCCCTGTGCTCTTCATCTTGGGAAAAAGCTTCCTTTTACTATATACACAGCTAGTTTATCAAGCTCTTTTCATTCGCTTCTTAAAACCTTCTTCTTTGGGACCATAAATTTTAGAGAACAGCTGACAGCAATTATGATGTGAATGTGCTTTGACCCCTATCAATCTTAGTGACCAATTGCCTCATTTTTCCCTTGTATTTCCCCATATGTCTGTATCTGTTGCCTCTTATCATACCATCTCCATAATATTTATGGAGCTAGCTGCATAATAGAAAGAAAATATCTGAAATATCTTTAAATGAAATGACTATATCATGAGCAGTCTCCTGTACAGTATAGATGTATTCTTAAATTGCAGTCTTGCTGAAGCAGAGCCTGCTTTTTTGGCAGGAGTAGCATAATTTCAGCTTGTAAATAAGTCTCCTAAGTACCAGGGCAATGCAAATAATTACCAGTAATGCCAACAAAAAAAAAAAAATCCTGTAACCAGACAAGCTGATTAGCAGCTGAAGAAAAAGTAGAGGTCTTGTCTGCATGAAGTGTTAAGAAACAAGCAAGTAAAATATCCTATATCACTTTGTACCAGCCCTCTTCAAGGTTTGCTTGTGCTAATGCTTAACAGCATATGCACCTCATGCAATTTCTTCTGCTTTAATTAGAGATCTGTGAGGAGTGAATTCTCTAGAGATAAAACTTCTGCTTACCCTATCCACTAATTATCTGCTTTTTCTTTGAAAAAAAAATTTGATATTAGAATCTACTGTTCTTGAGTAGGAAAAAAGTTACTGTGACCTTTGATGTGACATAATGCATAACGAATGAATTTAGAAAATATGATGAAATGTAGTTAGACCAGCCTTTGCAGAAGGTAATATACAGCACATAAAAAGAATTATATGAGGAATCTTGAGAGATTGCTACCTTTTTTGCATTTTTCTCCACAATACTACTGGGTGATTCAGGTTTGACTATTGCTATAGGAAATATATTTACAGGGGCTCTTGCTGGAGAGTAGGACAGCAGGACAATGGTGTAGTAGTATAAATTCTTGTGAGGAAGGCAAAACAAATTGGCAGTACAAATCATGGCCAGTCACCACTTCCTAGCTGCAGTCAGACCTGTCTGTTCAGTGCTGCCCCCAGAAGCTGTGATGGCTTTTCCACCAGCCACATGCTGCTCAGGGGAGCAGGAGGAAGGAGACACCCCTCGGGTTCAGTGGCTGGAGCAGCTCCTGGAGCTGCTAATTTGATGCCCCCTCAGGCTGAAGAGAGCAGGGTCCCCCTTCACTCTCCTCAGGGAGTGCTTCTAACCACCAAGCTATTACATATGGCTCCTCCTTTGGATTTATTTTTGAAATAAAACAGTGAGTTCTTCACAAAGAGCAATTGGTAAAGCTTCCTTCAGGAGAGAATTTGGGACTGAAGGTCCCAAGTGGAAGAGGAATATCTGCTCACAGCTCAGATTGGAAAATCAGAATTCCAGAGGAGAGAGAAAGGATTGCAGGCATGATTGACATTTCCTATTAGCTAGACATAGGAGATTCCCAGTGCCTTAGAAAGCTTCCCTTTGCTATATGATTTTGTCAAGGATATGTTTTGGTGGTGCCTAATTTTTCATGTAAATGAAAGGCTGGGTATCAGCTCAGCTCTTGGGACTTCAGCTGAGGGGTCAGAGGTGCCTGGCATGGATGATAGTGGGAATAGTTGCAAGAGGCTCATACCCTGGGTCATACTCTCCATCTTCACTTTGATTTATGAATTACCTTAGATCTGATAAATTATGACTCTTTTCAAAGGGCTCAGGGAGAGGACATTAAGATGCAGGGAAATTTTAACTTCGTTATCAGATGATGTCAGGTTGCTCTCACCCTGATGACTGAACCCTTTACATGGCAGCCACTGACTTCATAAATTTTGGACCTCTCCTTAATGCACAGCACTTTTGTAAACGAGGCAGAGGACCACAATTGTAATTTCATATGTAAAAAATCTCCAACCAAAGGCCTTGCACCAGTTTTAGGTCAGTTTGACTTCTTGGACTTCTGAAGTGTTACTCCTAATACCTACTTATCGGATGAGATCTAAACCAGGCCCACAATACTGCAGATTGTTCAGTGTACTACCCTCACCTCTTTGTATTCCAGTCTTTACAATAATGTTAATGTATTTATGAGGAAGACAGAAAAAATACTGTAAAAAGTGGTGAATAATGAATGTTTTCCTTTAGATAAAGTATATATATTTAAAGCAAAACAGACTTGGTCACTTGAATAAATTCCACAATACTTTCACATAAGTAGGAGGATTGGCTACAAATTCCAAGTGGATTTTATTCCTCACTCTTTCCATATAAATGGTCTTGCCTTTGGAAGTTAGATTTGCTTTTGCCTGCACTGAGAACCAGGCAGGTTTTCTAGAAGCACCCAGAAGCCAGACAGTTTTCAGGGATGCTAGTATGCATCACTGGCACATACAGAAATCCTAGCTCCCAATGAATGGGGACAGTTAATGACATTTGTACAGACAAGGCTACTTTGTCTGATAAAACATAGATACTTAAATTCAAGAGAGGGAGTCAGAGAGTCTACTTTCCATCACTGCCTATCTCTGATGGACAGAATGAAAACAGATAAGTGGGACAGCGAATCTTTATCTCATTGATTAAGAATGCTGGCACGGTGTATGTGAGATCTGGGTTTTGATCTGTGTTCCCTGGACTATTTATGCCTCATTACATTCAGTGGTCTAGGTGAAAAACAAACAAAGAAAAAAATGAGACCAGACTGTGAGAAAAGGCTCTTGACTTCTGCTCAGATAGGCACCATTAGAGACCACCAAGGACCACTGCTCCCTTGCAGAGCCAAGCTGCAGCTTCTGAAAGGCTGCCTGCCCCCAGCAAGGTAGCACCTGCTGAGGTGTCTTCTGTGCTGCATGGAGTCTTCCTTCTAGAGATGAAGTTTTACACCTGAACCTCTCGAAGGCTGCCAAGGGATTTGAAACACAATTTCACTGATTTATAGGCATGACTCTTTACAAAAAGATAGGTTGTGCTATGACAAACAGATATTTCAGTAATTTTGTATTAGCCAGATGGGCAATTCTGAGGGGTGCTGTAACACAGCTGGCCATGGTCTCTTGTTTTTGAAAGCTCCAGAAATTAAATTTTGAGCCATAGCCTTGCACCTAGGTCTTGGTTTCCTACTGAGTTTGAATAACACCCTGCCTTGTAAACCAGACACCTTGTAAACAGTCTGCATTTCTTCAGAAATGACACAGGAAGCTGGGCATCATAGAATTGTACAACGGTTTGAGTTGGAAGGAGCCTTAAAGATCATCTAGTTCCAACCCCACTGCCATAGGTAGGGGCACTTTCCACTGGACCAGATGGTTTAGAGCCCATCTAGCTTGGCCTTGAACATTTCCAAGGAAGGGGTGTCAACAGCTTCTCCAGACAACTCATTCTAGTGCCTCATTACCCTCACAGGAAAGAATTTCTTCCACATATCCAATCTAAATCTACCTGCTTTCAGAGTAGAGCATGCCTGTGTGCTCTGGCTTACCCTCCTGAGGTGAGTGGAACATCTTCTTAGCCAGTGAGATGCCTATGTTTTATTTAACATTGCGGCTTTGAGTATTGCTTGTTCAGCCTGAGAGTACCTCCACATTTCAGGTGCAGTCTAGAAAGATAAGCTCTGGAATAACATTTCGTCATGCTGCTGGGGGAGGTGTAGCCTAAGACAGGTTTAGGTGAACTTACCGTCTCTAGTTTACTTGCTGTTTGAGCCAGATTGCCTTAAGCTACATAAATATATCTCTGCATCAGTCAGATGTGTTTGTGGCACAATGTGCTTAATTGTGGAATCCTCCACAGATTTAACTGTCATACAAGGCAGATAAGATGTATCATGAATGACTATTTTTTGTAAAAATACTTCTGATTAAAAAATTCAAATTTAAAACTCTCTTTTTTGAGGCCACTTTTACAAAAAACAATTTGAAAGACAATTAGAACTTTGAGAAGCAGAAAAATGTAACAAAAGCATGACAGACAAAAATTAATGATTCTTTGATATACATGATTATAAATCCTGTAATGTAGAAAATTAACTCTACTGTAGCCAAAAAACAGCACAAGCATCATGTCAGTTATCATGCTGCTGGCAACGGTTGGTAGGAATTCATCTAAATCTCTTTTTTTCTTTCTCTGAGACACTATCATTCATGGGTGCCTGTTCATGCATAATGTGATAGCCCTGGGGTCACATACTACAGAACCTAGTATGACAATGTCATGTGCTTAACTGAAGGTTGTATGATATTACCTTTAATGAGAAAAAAAAAAGGGAAATTAGCCCAGGACACAAATATACTAATTAACTTAATAATTTATTGATGAAATTGGCTATGTTTTCTGACAATGCATTCTACTATTCTGTCACTCTCCTAGCTGTTTTAAATCTTTGGAGGACTGTCTAGCAGAAAAATGTCCAGGTTTGGGGAAGGATGGAGGGTAGATAATTCTCACAGAAAATGAAGCATGTTGACTGTTATGCGTCTTAACATAGGAAGTTGATATACATGTTTCTTAAGCAGATGTAAAAGAGATATGGTATAACTTAGTTTAATATATGAAGTAGCAATAACAGTTTTGTCTGTCAAATAAAGAAAACTCCTTTATCATTGCTAAAATTTTAAGTTTCACACTCTCAGCTTAAAAATTGTTTTATTATCTTTCTTTTAGTCACCAATGACAGCAGAAAAGGCCTGATTAATTCAATCCAGACGTTCTTTGCAAAACAGTAAAATAAAACCATGAACAGAAAACTGAAGCAAGGATGAATCTGTCTATTTATGGAGAACGTGCCATGGTCATATTTGAAAATTGTCCTTCCTAACTCAGAAGCTTCAGGTTCCATGTTATTTCCTGAATGGCCTTCTATGTGTGAGGTCTGCCTTTCTAGCAGTTTTCAAAGTGTTTTACAAAAGGGTATTTAATATATTACTGTTACTCTTTTCACTTCAGCAGGATGTTTTCCTCCACAATCTTGCTGAGGGCACTAAAGAAAGACTGTCATAACTTCTCCCATTTTTCCAGGCTCTGCCCTAACTTGTAACAGGAAGGTCCAGCCATGTGAATTTGTCTTCCTCTCCTTCTCTTTCTCAAGACATAGGAGGGCACAGAGATGTGTGTCACTTACCGTTCCAAGAAGACACTTTAGAACTAGTCATCTTCTTCTCTGTTGGCTTATTGCAAGTAACAAAACAATTATTTGCAAGGGCATGGGAAGATATTAAAGAAAAGAGAAGAAAACAACTCAAGCTGTGTATTGAACCAGTGCAGCTACTTTTAAAAAGATAATTGAAATTATAATTTTATTTATTTAAATTCAGTCACTTTTTGAAAGACCGTGAACAAATCATTGATATGATACAATGTAGTGGTACCTCTAACTATGCTTTTTATTTTTATATGGTGAAAAAAATTATTGCATGGTTAGCACTCCTAAAACTAAGTTCCAGACTGAGCCCTTCAATTGTGTAAAGACTGAAATACAAAGACTTAAGTAAATGATATAGTAAAAGCTTTTTAGTTTTCATTTTGTTAATCTGCCCATTGCTTGTTTGGTGTGTTAATTGTATAATTAACACACAAAAAGAATTCTCCTCTCAGCTTCTCAAGGAATGATTTGATGTTTCAGTGTTGTATGGTTTAAATCATTAGTTAGTTTTATAATTAGTGACTTTGTTGGTTTCAGAAGACCATCTAGCATGCGTTAGCATTCTAATTATTATGTGGTGGTAAACAACATCTTACTATTTTACTGTATCAAATGATATCACTATATATGGTTATAAATTATATGTACATTTATATATGTAATATTCTTATAAACAATAGTTGTATTCAGAATGTTAATTATTTCTTTATGTAATTGTTCCTTGGTTTTTTTAATATAATTAGTTCCCTGTCATTGAATGCAGGCAGAATGTACTCAGAAACTTCTTCTCCTTCCCTGTGGATCCCTATGCAGCTTTTAATAATCAAGTTGTTAAGCCATAGAGATGAATGTAGATGTTAATGGTGATTAGTTTCTATGCTTTCTTCTTTTCCTTTTTATGATAAATATGGGAGGCCACAAAGGTACTGTGTTCCTACTGCTCTAAGCAGACACGGTAGGATGAGTAGCAGATGTAGGTAGCCAGCTGGATACAAGTCAGCAGTGTCTCCAGGTGGCCAAGAAGGCCAATGGCATTTTGGCCTGAATCAAGAATAGTGTGGCCAGCAGGACTACAGAAGTCATTGTGCCTCTGTACTCATCACTGGTGAGGCTGCATCTCAAGCTCTGTGATCAGTTTTGGGTATCTCACTTCAGAAAGGACAGTGAGGTGCTGCAGTATGTCCAGAGAAAGGCAATGGAGCTGGTGGAGGATCTAGAAAACCTCTTGTGTGATGTAGGGCTAAGGGAGCCGGGGTTATTTAGTCTGGAGAAAATAAGGCTATGGGGTGACCTTATTGTTCTCTAAAACTCTGTGAAAGGAGGTTGTAGCCAAGTGGGGGTTGGTCTCTTCTACCATGTCTCAAGTGAAAGGATAAGAGGAAATGTTGCACCAGGGGAAGTAAAGATTAGATTTTAGAAAAAATAAAATATTCTCTGAAAGCGTGGTTAGACATTGGAATAAGTTGTCCAGGGTGGTGCTGGAGTGTTGCGGTCCGTGGTGGTGTCAGACTCAACCTTTCCCAAGAGCATCTTGTGTCAACGGGTAGGAGCCGTGAGAGCACCAGCGTGTGCCCACACACAGACACAGTCACAGACACAGACAGACACACACACATACAGCAGACACAGGAGGGTTCGGGCATGGAGTTTCAATGTGCTTTATTTCAGGCAATGCTTAAAGGGTTCAGAGGCCAAAAGCGAAAACAAAGAGTCTACGGTATAAATACAGGGAAAGAGGGGGCAGGGGAGAGCATCAGGGATCCAATGGTCTGAGGGCTCAGGGGCGGTACACAGGGAAGGGAATAATAGGGAATGCCAGAGTGGATGGGCGGGGTTACACAAACCAATGGGATTACATGGAGCTGAGAATTTTCTAGAACTTGAACATGTAAGGGTAAAAGGGGTAGGGAAGGAGCCAATGAGGAGGACAGAACTGGGACAAATTAGCATAGTGCTGCAGAACACCATGCAGCAATCTTCTTTCCTCACCCTGAGCTGTGAGGAATGCCCATAGTCTAAGGTGTGTCTCTCCAGGGAATTGCTGTTGCCTTCTCCCCAGCAGATTCACAGGTCTCCACACTGGAGTCACTATGTCTGGAAGACATCAAGAAGTGTCTGGATTGGGCACTTAGAGATATTGTTTTGGGTGATTATAACAGTACTGGGTTGAAGGTTAGACTAGATGACCTTTAAGATCTTTTCCAAACCTTGATGATTCTGTGATTCTGAGCCATATTTAGCTGTTATTAGTAACTTGTGGATATAGGAGAAGCTTTCAAAATTAAGATGAGAACAACATTAACATGTTAGAACAACATTAGATAATCTTCTGAATCCTCATGAGTAGATTTGAGAATGGTGCCATGAAATTTTGGTAGTTTTCTGATGGTAGAAGGACAAGGACTGATTTACCTATGTAAGATGTAATTTGCGTACTGTTATAAAACCTGATTATTGTTGGCTTTAATCAAGAATATACTTCTTCTGAATCTAAAATATTTTGATAATTTTCATTAACAGAGCTTCCTCCAGGGAACAGATCCAAGGAGTTCAGATACTGAAAGTGGACTTGAGTCCCTTATTTGATTTCAGCTGATTATGTTAATGATTATTTTTAATAACTCAAATAATTTCAAGTGAGGTAAAGTTTGAAATTTAACTCTGGATCTTCCACATCAATTGCTCACTTATTCATTATAATCAGTCTCTATTTTTCTCAAGAACTAGTAGGGTAGTGAAAAAGTTTCATACTTTTCTTCATGATGGCATAATAAAGCTAATTTTAAAATAACTTATGATGATTATACATTTGATAAAAATATATAGGTGGTTTTTGTTCACTCTCCAGAAAAAATAAAGCTCTTCAATATGCCTACTTAAAATTGATGACAATAGACATATCTAAACAGTCTGCATTTCCAATAAAAGTGAAATTTGGAAGCGCAAACAGAATATTCAGTGACATAAGGAAGAAATTTGATGAATTGCAGTGCATCTTGTGATGTAGTTCCAAATGCATAAGGCCAAAGAACATCAATAAGTCTGAGTGGTCATCATTTCTCTAGAGAAGCAGATGCTCCTGGCCTGCTCTTAGTTTATGCCCTGCGCTAGAGAAGCCATTGACAGACAATGGCAGTCTTATTTCCTACCACATTTTACACTAAAAAGAGGTTGTTGTAAGACAATTCAGTCTAAATGCCTTGAGCCTCTGTACTACTTGTGAAGAATTTTTACAATTTTGGTAGAAGAGAGTCAAGAAAGCATGCCTACTGTTATCAGTAACTTTCTAAATGTGATTGAAAAAAGGAGCTTGAACAAGCCCATTCTGTTATGTCAGCAAGGTGCTTTTTTTTCTTTACTGAATCAAAATTAGACTCCATTGGATCCAGGATGGGAAAGGCCCTTCAAGGGCTCCATTGCGAATTTCATGCCAAATATTCTAGTGCTCTTAGGGATCTATTGAGCTCAAATTATATGCTAGCTTCTATGGATCTGGCTTTTGTACCTAGATGAGCCATTCAGCTGGGGTGCCATATAGGGCAAAAATGCATCTTTGTTGAAACAAGAAGGTGTCTCCCTGGCTGGGCTATCTGTGTGCATGTATGCACACATGCATTCTGCCTTCTCTCAGTGATCCAGCAACCAGAGAACTGCAGCAGAAATGCTGATCTCAAATGGCTATAGAGAATGTGACTTAATTAAAAAAAAAAATAATCTTCTCCTTCAGCTAACTTAATGATGGTATATTCCTTTAACCATTGGCACAGGAGCTCAGCACAGACACTCTCATTCCCACATACTTGGATGGGGGACTGACCTATTGTACTCAAACGTGATGCACATACTGATTCTCAGCGTGCCAACACTCATGACCATCTGCTAGGGTGGCACTGTGCCCACCATAAAGGTGGGATGCCATTCTCAAGAGGCCGAGGTGCCAATTGCCTATAGGTTGAAAAGGAGAGTTTAGACAATACAAAAAGTGGCACTTTCTTTGTGGGTGTTCTTCCTGATGCCGCAAACTAGCTCAAATATTGTTTGCCTGCGTCAGGCAAAATTTTGCTAATTCGCCTGATAGCATGTATCACCAGAAATATGGTCTTTGAAGTGATTCACAGACAAAATTCCAGACAGAAAAAAAATCTTTAAAATGTTGCTAGGCAGAGTCAGAATCCATAAGATAGAAACTCCCCCAAAGTTGTGCTGAAAACACAGAAGCTAAGCAACAAGCATCTGGAGGAGTGGGGGGGACCTGACACACCCACTGCTGGGACATGGAGCTTCATACAGCTGTGTCTCTCCCTTCTCAGCGCTCCTTGCTTTATTTTGGAAAATGCAGCTTCTTTCAAATCAAAGTGGTTGCACACAAAGCTCAATATGCAATCAGTCAGATTTTCAAAAAGATTCTGTGTGTACCAAAACAAATATCATATTTCCAGGGGAAATGAAAAAGAACAGGGATGGGGGAGGAATAGGATTCTCAGATCCTTTAAGCTTGTTTCACCTTTTTCTTTTGGCTTACTAAGCTTTTAAGAATAGAAAATTTCAGTTTAGTAAAATTTTTGGACACTGAAATTCTACTGAATCTTTCTAGAAAAAAACACCATGCTCTGATACTGATGTCTGGATATTGATAAATCTGCATCAGAAATACCCTTTGGTGGAAAATATGTGGGTGATGGTAGTGGAAAATTATAAAGGTTAAGGCCCTGCCGGAGGCATCACAACTGAACATGTTAAGGGTCACTGGAGAAGAAAAGTTAGGGAAGTCAGCACTTGTAAAAGTGAGGGGAGGAAGAGTTAGATGAATCTTGTTGCTGAGCTTGATCTATTTAACAAATCCACCATTCTTCAATGAACCATCCAGATCATTGCCTTATCCATTTCAGTGTTATTGGATTTCAATCCCCAAAGCATGTCAGGTGTATTTGACTACTCAGTCAGTCACTGCTGAGAGAAGAGTTACATCCCACAGAGAACCAGTGATTTTGAAAGGGTATGCACTGATTTGCAATGAAGTTTTGTCAAATGTGTATGTTATAATTTTCATTATGAAAGCAAGAAATGTTGTGATTCTTCATGGCTGAGCATTTCAAGTTAGGATTTAGTTTGCACATAGACACTCACGTGTCTGTACTTATTTATTTTCCAGTAGGTAATGCAAGAAAAAAAAAAAAGAGACCTTGTTTCTATAGTACAGCTTTTAGAACAAATGCTGAAAATTTGCATATTAACAGAACAACATTCTTAAAACTTCAGTTCCTTTAACCTTTAGCAAACCTATTCCAGGACATAAAAGCAGAGCCCCAAATGGCTCGTGTGTTAAGCTATACTGGTTCCAACTTCAGTAAAGATGCTGAGGGATCCCTCATTCCCATATAAAAGTCTTTACTCATGGCATAGAAAAGGAGAACATGTCTCACATATCTACACTATCAGGGAAAAATATGAAAATATTTTGTATCTTTATGGGAACTTAAATCTCTTTAGAAAGTTTCCAAAACAAGTCTAGATTTCTTTTCACTCTGTCTTATATTCTTTCCATTTTCTGACTTTGAAAATTATTAGATATTTATGGAATGGTTGCCATGATCAGACATCAACACACTATTGATATGGTGTTAACAGGATGAAGTGGCTTGTGTTTTACAAAGGTAATACTAATATTCCTTTCTGGCCAGCAAACTTCATTAATTTGGTTTTCTTGCAAAGATTTTTGTCTCCTCAGAATTTTATAAAATAAAATAACTGAAATAATAAACAAGATTGAAAAGAAACTGCTTGCATCTCAGACCAGTTTCTGCAGTGTATCTTGGCCATAGCATGATCAAGATATGGAATATCTGCACGTTAAGCGTGCATACTGAGCTAATTTTACAAATACCTTTGAGGTTATATTTGTTGTGTCTGGCTTACATATAATAAAAGGGTTTATTTTCCTCTCTTTCTTCCTCTTTGTTTTCCTGCAAATCAGAACCCATGCAACTGGCCTACCCTCTCAATCAATGGTGTCTGCACAATTAACTGCTAGAAAAGAGCCAAGCCCACTAGGTAGCTGACAGCTGCTTGAATTTAGGCTGACACCTTTAAACAGGAATGAAGATAGCAAAGGTAGCTGATGCCTGGATGCCTCCGTGGGGAATACAGTAGATCAGCTTGCTCAGTATATAATTTCTGTTGTATAAATACAAACTACTGAGCATTTTATGTGCCTGATCCTTTGAAGCGCCAAGCTGGCAGCATCTCCAGACTCTGCTGAACATTCAGGCAAAGTGAAGATAGCTGTGTTATACATAAAATTTCCTTACCATTTTGTGGAGCAGGTCAATTATCTTTTAAGTCCTTTCTAGGGACCTAATAAAAGAGTCTTTCACATGTTTAATTACACAGAGAAAGGAAGAAAAACAGACAATGGACAGAAAGAGCATAAGAATTGATTCATTGTCTGGCCACAGTGAAGTAGAATGGCAGGACTGCACTGAAGAGCAGTTGTTCAGGACTGGATGACCTCCAGAAAGTACTCAGACATTACCATGAAATAATTTAACTTTCAATAAGTCCTCCTCCTTTCCTTTCTCTCTTTACTCTCCTTACCCACTTAGTTCATGAAAGAGTTCAAAAGCAACTTTAAGTATAAATGAAGATGGTGTTAGATGTATATTTTCATTGTATAGACCTTTTCAGCATCTAACAAGAGATGTAGTGAAGACATTAAAGACAACACATTTCCACCTGAAAGGACTAGCCTAAGTCAATGTGTTGTCATTTTAAGCTTTCTCATAATCCATTCAAATTAATCTTCTCAGGAGTTAACTACAATTTCCCAGTTTATGATTGTTGAGTTAGGAATTGGAACATGATTATTTATCTTACAACTGTATATAACATATTCTACCAAGGATACAATAATTTATTTTATACAGGAGAAGTGTTTGCTGTGAGGGTTATATACTCTAAGGAAACATGATATTCAAAGGAAGAGAAAAAGAAATACCAGCATCCCTTTCTGAGAGAATGGAAGGAGATTTTCAGCATTCAGTGCATGGTCATGCAGAAATATATGGCAGCTGTAGGATTTAAACTAGATCTCCTGACTTTCCATCCAATCCCTCTCTAATTATTAATTTAATCTGAAAAATATGCCAGCAGAAAAGTCCTGTGCTGCATCTGGTAGTAGACAAGATATAGAACTTTATAGAAGAAGATTCACTATCATTACTGGCATGCAAGATGATTTCAGCAGAGATGTATTCTGAATTTTCTTTAAAATTCCTTTAAGGTGAAAAAAATGACACCCATTACTAACTTACAATAATTTTTCATTGCTTCAAGATTCAAAGGCTGAATACATCGAAATTTAAATCCTTATTTGCAACAAGGGTTGTTTGGCTTGCTTTTAATTTTGTTGGTTTGGGGTTTTTTCCCCCCCTGTGGTAAAAGTCCACAGGAGAATAACTTGAAAATAATTGGTGATCAAGGCCATAACAAAAATATGTATTGTTGTCTTCCTAGATGTTCTTGGCCTTGGACAACTTTGTTAGTCCTCACAAATTTTGGCACAAAATAGTCCTGAATTTATACTGATTAGACTGCCTTAGTTTTGGGCACACAAAACAAACTAAGAGGTTTGTAATAAATATGAAAAAATATTGTTCTAATGAGAACAGCTGCTCCACATAATTTATTCTTTATTTAACCAATATGCAATCTTTTTCCAGGCAGCTTACTCTTTTAAAACCTTTAATACCCATATTTAAATGCATTTCTCTTAAATCCATAGTAAATGGAAGTAATATATACAAGCACATCTCACTTTTGGTTTGTACATGAAAACTTAGAAACTACTACACGTTGTTTTGATGAGTAATAGAAATGAGGCATGTACAAAGGATGAAAGTATTTACTATGTATGTGGCTGGATCACCTATTTGCTTTTGTACTTAGTCACATTTACCTTTGTTGTTTCTAGGTCCTTTTCACCTTTCTCTTTTTGTTGTATTGCAGTCCTTCCCTGTATTCCCTGCACTTGGATACAGCTAGACTAGAGCATGAAGGTATCTCTGAAAGTATCTGACACTGGTATTTGGAATAGTTGTCAGCCTTCTCTCTTTCCCAGTGAAGAGACAAGATATGGATCATTTTGATGTTGGCGACATTGGCAAGAGTATCCAAAACAGAGCCCTAGATCAGTGCTGCTGATTTGGAATCCAGTAATATTCTCAAAGACACAGAAAAAAGTGCCAAGGACAGTCTGTTTTGTTACCACTTTGCAATGACAGGTAGAGATGGTTATTCTTCACTCCCCTTTTTCTACTGTGAAGACACCATTCAAATGTCTGCTACTTTTCTTTCTTGCATTTCAGTGATAGATAAACATTGTTACACCTCACCTTTTGAGCAGCTCCATGTGTTTCACAAAGGAGAGGTAAAAATCCAGATTGAGTTTTGTGTCTGCTCTACAGCCTACAACACATAAGGAGAAAGTTTTCTGTGAATGGGGTTTGCATGAATTTAGTATATAAGGCCCTGTTCTCATTTAAAAAAAAATGCACGAGGCATTCCTTGAATGCCTTTTTTGGCCTTGAAGAAACAAATTCCATAACACTGAATGTTGTGGTACTACGATTACATCACTATCATTCTGGGTAATATAAAACCATCCTTTCTCCACACTGTGAGGTTGTACCTGTATGTAAGATACTTAGTTTCCAACAAATGATCACTCTTTGCGTATTGTGCTCTAAACCAACTCCACTTTTGCTTTTAGTGAAATCTTCCAATCAACCAAATCATCTTCCAATGCTCTATATTTGTGTGGAAAGCAAGAGAATATTTTTAGAAGATGCCATTTTTTATAAACCAAAAAATATGTGGCAGAAAAAGCTGTGAAAGGACAAAAATATCTATGGGAAAAAACCTGATTATTAAAATCATAGTTTTTTAAAGCAGTAAACCTGAAGATGTTGATAAAACAATAAAGATAAATGTGAACAGAGAGTCTCAATGGGAACCAGTGATGAGGAAATTAGCCTACGATTTGGGAAAGTTGTGCTCAGATTCCTGCTCTGCTACTGAGATTGGACACAGTGCTGGGTACATTCATTGCCTTTGTGCCATCAGTATAGTAGCATGAGAAAGGCGACAGCACTTTCCAGCCTCACAGGAGCATTGCTTGGGTAAATTGAGTTAATGAAATTTGGGTAAATGAAAGACTCTGAGATGTTCAGGTGTCATGGTGATAGAGAAAGAAGAGAAGGAGGGAGAAGGGGTGAAAGAGAGAATCCTGGTGGCCATATATTCCAAACAAGCAACAGAAAAGCTCTTTTTCCTTGTTCTTGAATGCATTATCCCAGAGGCACAACCACAATTGGTGATGGGCTCAGCCTTTGCCAGTAGCTGGTCTGTCTTAGAACTAGCTGGTTTAGTTGGACATGAGGGAAGCTTCTACCAGCTTGTCACAGAGGCCTCTCCCTGTATCCTCCCCACTGCCAAAACATTGCCATGCAAATATATTGCATGTGCAGACCCACTCCTCCAACTGTGGCTTGGGATGGT
This sequence comes from Taeniopygia guttata, assembly GCF_048771995.1. NCBI lineage: Eukaryota > Metazoa > Chordata > Aves > Passeriformes > Estrildidae > Taeniopygia > Taeniopygia guttata. Next base: position 28,255,009 of record NC_133026.1, on the reverse strand, counting down.
ATGAAAGGAGAGCAGGAAATACAGGAAGAATAATACTGACAGGATATGCAGGGACAACGTCCAGGCACTGTGGCATTGAATGGGAGGGTGCACAGATGAATTGGCATGGGGCTGAAAATGGGATTTGGACACATACTGAGACCATGTTGCTCCTTATTTGTTCTTACTGAAAAATTCAGTACCTCATTTCAATTTTTGCTTTGGGAATTTTTATAGCTAGATCTGAGATAATTAACAAAGTGAAAATAATAATTATTATAATTGCCATCTTTTGTGAAGAAGAAAGGCATTTTCCTTTCATGCCCTCATGCTCATTAATTTCAACCTTAGCAGAGTTAGTAGTGGTGAGAAGTGCACTGCAGCTCTTTTCTAGAAGCTCTTTCTGGGACCTCAAGTAGCTTTCTGGCCTGTTGACTGCTGCTTTTTCACTATCACCCTGTGAGGCTGGTGGTGGTTGCGGGGCGCTTTGCCCCTGCACATCTTGTACACAGTGCTCTCTCCTGACCTGAACTGTTTGTTGAAGGACCAGGCACATTTACTGATCCTGTGCTGAGAAAAGCACAGGAAATTCTTCATCTCCATTCTCAGCATCCATAAAGGGGAGGGCAGACTGGTGGAGGAGGAGGAGAGGAGAGTCGGTAGCCAAAGGGAACAAGGGTCTTGGCCCTCCATCCATGAATTGGTTTGTATTGGTGCTGTAGATCAGTAGGGATATAGAAGATTTGAAGGCTGTATGGAGCATTCTGCCTCTATAGCCATGTGGAGACACTTGAATTAATTTTTAGATGAAGGAAACAGAGCATGGGGTATTCAAAGATCATGGTTTTCCAGGTCAGATTTCTAAAGGTTTGCATCCAAATCTGTTCTAAGTAAAGCAAATAGAGGAGTTACACCTTGAATCACTGTTTTGTACAAAAATTATGGTAGAAAAACATGCCTTAAAATATCACAGGGAATAAATTTCGCTGTTACGATGTGTTCTGGGAAAAAAAAAAAAAAAGCCTATGCTTTCCTTCTTGCATATATTTACAAAACAGAGATGTCTATCTTTTTGGTATTTAAGAGTCTTTCAAACTTATGTATTAAGCCAAAACCATAGAAAACCTGCTTGTGAGATGTTTGAAAATACTAATAATATCTAAATATGAAATTGCATGATGATTAGCGTGAATGAATAGCATAGAATGAATAGCATATTCTATATTTTATGCCTCTTACAAACATTGGAAGTGTGTCTATATTTCTCTTTGAAAACCAGTTAGGCATAAGTAGAAAAACTGCTTTTTGGATAATTTTTAATTTTTGTCTGAATTCAGTTTTATGTTCCAAATTTTCCATGATGAATTTGGACCTTGGACTTACTGAAAGTGAACAGAACTTTTTCTTTGGTATTTGTAAGAAGGTCTTGTTATTCCTTTTGTTTTGTGTCTGACTCTAACTAAAACATGATTTTGCACAGTCTTTTTGTCAGACTTCCCCAGTTTTCTATCTAAACTGTGGATTCACAGTGAATCTTCATTAAAGATCAAGCCAGGCAGTCTTTAAAAAGTACAGGGCTTCAATGATAGACAGATGGTGGCTTTCATGATGTCAGGAAGTGTCAAATATTATGGTTGGCTGCAGAATGATGGCTACTTTCCAAACAGATTGAGAAACAGACAGAAAGAGCAAGAACACCATTTGTTGTATTTAGATACATTGTGAACAGAAGGAAGCAAGACAGAGCATACTTTTACACATCTTTTTCCCACTCCTTGTGAAAACAGTTTAGGATTTGTTACGTTATATTAGCCCTATCATTATGCAAAAACATGTGAAAGCCAGAAATGCTAAGATCGATATATATATCAATAGATAGATAGATAGCTAAAGATATGGATATATTTATATATATATATATTTCCTTTCTGACTTTATGTGTATTTCAATTCTGTGGATAATTTTTTAATATTATAAGTAGATAGAAACCTGACATTGCATTTCATGGATTTATTTATTTATCAATTTATTTTAGAAACAAAGCTGTGCTAATCAGATAACTTGTAAAAATATTATGTTGTTATTATTATTATTACTGTTATAAACCTATATGTTCTTCTGAGCCCCTGCTTGGGATACTGCTCATTAAACTACTTACATTTAGACCATTGCTTTGGTATTGAATAGGGGTGAGGTTTGTTCGATATTTGTGTTGTTGTTTCTGGAGTTGGGACAGTTTTGGTTCTTCAGAATGGGACAATATTGAAATATAATATGTGTCAACAGCTAAATAGCAACTTTTAAGTAAAAATACTGTAAGACAAAGGCCATGAATTGGTCTGTGCCTGGATGAGTGGCTTAAGCTGCACAGAGCCTAAATGACGAGTCAAAGATTGCTCCTGTCTGAGGGATGGGACAGATTTTGTGCCTAAGAACTAATTAAGAACTACAATTTTCTACTTGAGTATTTTTTGGACCATAGCATTCAATGTGAAGGATGCTGAAATGCATACCCTTGTTATGTCGTGGGAGTCTACATCAGGTCAGCATTTTGGTAGAGCAAATTGAATGTTCTTGATGATTGCAGTTTTGGAAAGTATGTATGAGTTTTATGTGCCTGGCACAGTTACTGGAGAGTCTGCCCTCATGGCTATAAGGGAGAGTGGTCAAGTTTCCTTTGTTTACTTCGAGAAATAAAGGGGGAGAGAAGGCCTGTAGGAAAGAGACATCTGAGAATCTGGGAACTAGGACAACTGCCCTGTGTGTGTTTGTGCTTATTTTACTTATTTATGAGCTTTTTCATGATGCCATTCACTATCTGTAAAATCACTCCTTTCCTCCCCAGTTCTCTCACAGAAAATCTGTTTCTCAACATTATCAAAATACTTAGAAAATGCATGCTTATATTTATAATAATTTAACCCCTGCAAAAATAAACGACCACATCTTGGAATATTTTTTTATTCTTTTTGCTTGTTCTCCATTCAACAGTGGACAAGCTGAATCCATGGAACCATTGCATGACAATAAATTTACACATCCAAATTATACCAACATTTGCAAACAGCATAGCAATTATGGTCCACAAGGAACCTCCTTAACCAGAATCCTGTTGCTCTGTGGAAAGAAAACAAAAACTGTAGGTTGGAGCTTATTCCTGGCTTGTTAAATTGTGTTTTTTGATTAATGGTGCAAAATGGAGTGATGGGATTTTCCTGTTTTTCTGCTTTTGCCAAATTTGCTGTATGATTCAGCAGTCCCCTCTTTGAATACTAGAAATATTTATTTTTGTCATTTTTGTTATTTTTGGTATTTTTCTTTCTTTTGTAAGGATGTTTTAAGGACTGAAGGACTTTTTTATCTGATTCATTTTTTGTAAATAAACAAAAATGGCATGAGTAATACCAAAAAATGTCCACAAAAATCATTAAAGTTCTTGAATAAAATCTCTTTACACATAGTCACTCAGATCTATTCAAATTTGCTTCTTGATGAAAGAACAATCAATTGAGACTTACTTTAAGCAGAAAGACATATAAAAAGCAATAATGCAAATTTTGTTTCCCATGAGCATTTGTGGATGTCTTATTTTGAGGAGGAGCACACAACTGTGTGCACAGGAAGTAGTGTTCCTCACACTATTTCAGCCAGAGAGAACAAACCGTGTGACCTGATTTACCAATTCTAAATAAATGATGCAGCTTGAATTTCAAATATTTGCAATCTGTTTGCAGGGTAAAATCAGACATATTTATTGAGTATGTTTAAATGAGAAAATCATGATCTGCTGATGGATATTGCAGGGGAAGAAAAAGAGGCTAATTTAGTAGAAGAAATTACAGGCAGAGAATTACTCACTCAGCGCTACTGGCAAATAGTAAACGAGTGGCACCAAGGTTTCAATTCAAACACTTAACAAAGAAAGCAACTAATAGCGTCTTCCTTTTTCATCTGAAGTACTATAAAGAAGAGGGCTAGCCCTTCTGCCAAATTGCTTTTGCAGAAATGTGACTTCCACCTTCATTATTTTTACTCAAATTGCCTTAATTAAGAAACTAAACCTCCAGCCCTGACTTTGATCTTGTTTTCAGACTGGATATGTCCAAGTTCATCTTTATGGACTTGCTGATTTTCTGCTGGATTCAGGTCAGAAGTCGCAGTCTGCTGCAGAATATTCCTCCACATGATACATGTCTAGGGGGAAAAAATCCTTTTGATTTGATATTTTCGTAATATTTTTTACAAATTGGAAAATTATGAAAGAACCCCCCAGGTTGAGAAATACAGTCCATCCCAAGCTTTTTCTGTTATGTAGTAGCATTACACCTCATGGAGCTAAATAGTAATTTCAAAATCTCCTTTTTGTTTGTTTTGGTGGGTTATGTTGGTGGCGGTGGTGGTTTGGTTTTTTTGAGTGGTTTGTTTGGGGTTTTTTTATTACTTTGTTTGTTTATGGTTTGGTGGTTTGTTTTTTTTCAGTCTTCCATACCTGAGAGGTCTCTTTATTCTGGAGCCCAAAACTCCTTCTTAGGCAGAATTCTACTCTGAACGGATGACTTGTTTCTTTTGTATCCTTTGCTTAGTGAGATTTCAGGTTCTGACCTTGGTTTCAAAGGGTTAGTAATGGAATGATTTGCATATGGCACCCATTCCAGATAAGTACAATACCGTCATGTTTGTTAATACGAGTAGATTTTTGTTGCGTCCGTCCTGACCCTCCTACCCACTGTTGCTCCTACACCTGGGGAGGCACCCTGATGTTTGGGTTAAGAATTGGTAAGACAGTTTAAAAGGATGACTTTAGCTCCAGCTGAGGTGAGTCTAGCCACTGTCTAAAGGTGGAACTTCCAATGGGCATTCTATTAGCTTGCTTTAGGTTTGTCCCTTTCTGGGGCATGTGGATTCTCATAGGGCCTCTCTTATCCTGTCTTCTTTGGTTTTATTCCATATACAGAATAGTCTCTTTTCCATGGGCAGGAGGAAGGGAATGAAAGATGTTTTATATCTGTAAGTCTCTGCAAGCTGAACATTCAGTCCCCATCCTGTCACTTGTCTGGGTGGTGTTTGCCTCCATCCATCCTCTGGAACACGTGGAGCAGACTGTGTGCATAAATGTGGGATAGCCTCTTGTTACATAACCTGTCCCAGTTACCCACTTTCAAGACAAAGTGGGGTTCAGGGTGCAAAAAAAGGTCTTAATTTTATGACCAGAAAGCCTAAGACTCCTGTGGTTTATGACCAGAAGGCCATCAGGAGCCAGTACTGGATATCATGTTGATATCTAAATAAATTAGTTTTCTTTTGGACCCTTGGTGTTCTCCTATATATCAGCAAGGTCCTCTAATCCTATAGCATCCAAAATGGCTGTACATAGCATAACCTTACAGAACAGGCTTAGGTACACGTGGAATCTCATGCTTGGGCCACTCATGTATTTCCCTAGTCACTGAGTTCAGACATTTTGTGAAAGTTGCTCCACACACCAAATAAAAGTATTCCACCTTAGGCCTCTTCCTGTCCTGTTGTCTGGTAGAAAAAAAATTGTATTTCTTTAAGAGAGTAGAAATATATTGAAAAAAAAATAAAAAAGGTGAAATTGCCTTGTAAAGTAGCCAGGAATGGGAAGGAGGAGAAAAAAGAGAGTTATAATAAATTAGTGAATTTTAATATTTCATAAGATATTTAATTTTTAATTGCTGTTTTTATAATTCCATAATTCCTATTTTTGGTAACTGGCTACACAAATAGAGCATAGCAATAGATAACCTTTGTAAGGTTTTTTGACACTGTCTTGTATATTATTTAGACAAGACATCATAATTTATTTCATTACTAGATGACAGTTGTAAAACTGAGTGATAAATATACTGAGAAAATAGTTGTCATATTTTATGAAAGTATGTAAAGATTTGGCTCCTCAAAGGTCTGTTTTAGTTAGGAATGTGTTCAGTGTTTTCCTTATTAGCCTGGAAAAAGGACCAGATCCTACAGCTGACCTTTGCTCATGGCACCAGGATGTGTAGCAGTGAGTTTACTGGGGTACAGTGTTACAAACTGAAGCAACCTTGACAAATGGAGAAGCAGCTTGGAAAAGCAAAATATAAGAAATTAATTAAAACCAACTGCAAAATATTACCCTTGGGCAAAAATAATCAACTGTGAAAACAGAGAATGAGGAACTTGTTCAGCAATACTTCTGAAAAATATCTGGGAACGGCACACTCAGCACTGGTCAACAATATCCTTTTGAAGAAGGAAAAGAATACACCAGGTTGTATGTTGAGTTGTCCCTGATATGCAAACTATGTGAAGTGAATTGTCCACCAGCTGGAACTGGAACTGGCAGAACTTCAGCTTTACCCATGTGCAGTAGGATTCAAGTTGATAGGGGGTTCAAACAAGTCCAGACAAGCTGGTGAGAAGGTGAAAAATAAATGGATTAAAAAATTAGGTTCTTTGGTCTAGGAAAGTCTAGGGAGAAGGAGACCATGGCAAAAATTTTCACACTGATTCAGGGAAGTAAGTTCATCCAAAGGAAAGAAAATTATTTATCCTTAGAGAGGATTGGGCAAGAGGTAGGCTTAAAATTCAGCAAGAAATACTTAGTTTAAACAGGTTTTCCAAGTGTTCAGTGAGGACGATAAAGCCACACATGTTTCCTGGGGGTGTGGTGGTAGTGGGTTAATTGCCACTCTTTGTGAATGTTGGAGGTATGAGTGCTTTCTGTCCAAGGGAGTGGGATGCAGGCTATGATCTCCTGAGGTCCACTCAGACCCTGTTTATTGCTGAGTTGTGATTGTTGTCTTGACTCAGCTTGAACATACCAAAATATAACTGAATGTTGCAAAATTTTGTTAAAAGAACTATCTGTATAACAGATATTCAAGTCTGCTCATTTTCATGTTATCTTATTACAAAAAAAAAGCATTGATTAAACAAATTCTCAGGCTTACAGTATATCAGCTGCTCTGAGAGCTTATTTCCTTGAAGCTATCAAGTTTGTACAAAATCGAAATAAAATATGAATAAATGGTTCTCCATGAAGATGGTGCCATTCTTTATTGAACTGCATCAGTGATAGGTTAAATTTATATTGCTCTGCAGCATGATTTTAATATCATTCTGGCCTGGTTTAGGCATAATCAAGTCTTCTGTTGAAAGAGCTCTTGTAAGGAGCAATTAAACACTAGTACTTTAAGTAAACCCGTATTAAATTATGCCTTGGAATTTAAGTATCTGGGAATCATCTTAAATCTCAGCTTGGATTTTAGGTTGTATTGTACCTGCAATTTATATTGAGGTGTAAGACAATCTGCTTCCATCTTGATTTAGTATTTATAGCTTAAAATGTTATTTTGTTATTAAGTGTTCTATGCAACTGTTAGTAAGACCACTAATAGATTAAGGTACTATTATTTATGATTAGAGCTTCTGCTTTTCAACAAGAAAAGAAGCTGAATATCCAGCAAGCAAATTTTAACATGCTTTTTGAAAGCGTTATAATAAATCAAAGCTTCAGCAGCCATGCGTGGCAATTCCAGCCCTTGCAGCAAATACTTATACACAGAGGAAGCAAAGGACTTTGCACTGAACTGAAGGGTTTCAACAGAACACCTCTGTAGGGCAGGAGCAGGAGAATAGATTTAATTTTAGTTATCTCACCTTCCCTTTGCTATGGACTGACAGGACTAGCACTGGACATCCTCATGGACAAGCTGATATGCACTGAGCCCTTTGAACCAGATTGTGACAGTATGAATGATAGCTGGGAGTTCCATGCACTCCAAAAGAATCCTTGCCATAGCCAGTCTTCAAGGATATACAGTTTAGATTATCACTGGGATGAAGGAGTAACAAATGGTACCTTGTATCTTGATCAAGGCAGATCACCATTACGCACTGTATTTGAAATCTTTGAAGCTTAGGAATAGCTATATGTACATGACAGTAAGTTTGCTTTTAGATTTATTTTAACATTAAATATGTCAATTGTTTATGTTTTAAATATATGTTCAGTTTATGTCACTATTTTGATCACTGATGGTATCTTAAAGTTCAGTTTCCCTGTCAGCACAGAGATGTATTGAAGCATTAGGGAAATAAATGCTTCAAATCCAAAGGACTAAAGAAAAATTATTTTTTTTACATCATAGGAAAGATACGTTCTCTGCATAAATCTCATATTGAATATGTTATCTTTATTTGGTCCAGACTGGAGGAGTATGAGCTGCATCTTTCTTTTTCACTTGTCATGTACGACATAATGTAATAGCTTGACAAAGAAAAAGCAGAATTATACTTGCTGTAACATACATCTGATTTTTTAACATAATCAATAAAGAGATATTATATAACATGATATTACCTAAAGATTAATTCTCTGGTTTTAGGAGCTAATTTCTTCATATTGCCAGTCTGTTCTGCAAATTCTTTTGTGTTTCAAGATGGGAGATTTCCTCTTCTCCAGCTTTGAGGATGAACCAGAAATAGGGAAAATAAACTTGTCTCTATGTGTTTCCACATTATACAAGGACTGTCATAATATCTAGTTACATTTTTGACAATTTTGCAACCAGGCTGCAAATAAAACTATTCAGTTCTACTTTAGCAAGCTGTGTGAGGACTATTGAAGACTTGCCTAAAGACTGACACATTTCAGCCTATGAAATGTGTCTGACATACCTAAAATTAGTTTTTAGGAGACTAGATGGAAACCATAGTCTTCATTTTTCTAAGCATTGTATGCTTATTAATAAAGCTCTTTATTGTAAAATCAGTTGACCTAAAGAGCAGACACAATAGTAATCAGATGACATCCTAAACATATGCATTAAAACTTTATGATTTGGCAGTATTTAATATCATCTTCCCAGTAATTTGAAAGTTTATGTTAGCATCTAATAAAACTTTCTCAGAAGACAGTGTTAACTACTTAATTTTGAGAAGTGGTGCAACCAAGCCTATGACTAGTATACCATTGAGGAGAATGCACAGAAGTCAATTCAACAGTGACATCAGTATTCAAGTTCAGAGTAGGAAAGACTCTGTTGGTTATGGAGACTGTCTCTTGCCTTAATACAGTCAGTATGTTTTCTAGTATGGGACCTTGTTAAGTCACCAAAGTAACAATTGTTCTAGAGGCTATTCTAATTCTGTTGTTTCTGGAATTATTCTTCTCCCATTCTGTATATTCTGCATTAGCTTTTCTTTCTGAGTGTCATCCTATTTCTCTTAAATCTACTAATTAACATTTTCAGTCAAGATACCCCAGCCTAGGGGCATGGGTTTGAGAACAGGGGGAAGACAGTAAATCTTCCCGGTGAATTTGCTATTAGAAGAACAGGACAGAAACATAATTACTACCGTCCCATCCAAGCTTAACATTGCCACAAAACACTGAAGTTGGCATTTAGCTGAAATGCTCTTCTGTAGAGTTTCTTTGCTTTACTTTAATTCATAGCTGAGAGCTTAGCCTATAGCAACCTGAGCCATAGTTAATGAAAATTGAAAAGCTACATTATATGCTGTCCTTCAGGGTAAAAGAATTAAAACATCAACTTTATCTACAAAGACAGTTTCATTCCAGCTGCTGCATTTAGGGAGAGAAATATATGCAAGGCATATACATTATCCAAGTGTCTCTGTCCCCAAAGGATGGATGAAAGAATGTTTTCTGGGCATTAATCTCTAGGTTTTTTAGAAGTGTTATGATAAGGACCATAAGGAAGGTTTTACATCCAGTGTACAGACTGAGTCATGATGTCATTCAAAAATTCTGCTAGAAAGACATAGATGGCTGGAGTCTATTATTGAAGCAGTGCCTTACATGAGTAAAATAGAAAGGGACATGTAACAGCAAACAATTTCACTCTCTGTGGGAGCCATCCCTGTCTTTTTTCAAGAAAGAAGTTACCATGAGTCTGGTTCCTCACTGCATCTGTTGCAGCAGATGCAGCAATAAACAGTGGTGCAGGAGTGAACTATGGTTTTCTGAAACACTTCTGTTTACAGAACAATCCTGAATGGTTGGTCACTGGTCAGCTACTCTCTGTTCCACAAAGATTAATTCCTATATACTAGTGGCAGACAATGTACAGCTGAGCCACTCCAAAATGAGTTATTCCCTTCTTCCTTTCCTCTTCATGCAAACATTCCTTCCACAGTTTTGTGAATACAAAGTGGCAGCAGTAGCATTTGTTGGGTACCTCTTGCTTAAGGTGTGTGCAAAAGACCCATTATAGTCTACATGCAGCTCCTGGGAGTTCTTAACCACCAAAGTCCCCCAGTGTCCCACCCATAATTCCTACCAGAAAATTTCAGGCTTAAGTGCACAGTCTCTGGTACACATATAAAGCAACGAGAGGGAGTTAAATGACTGGGAAAATAAACTACATGAAGTATTTATATTCTTTCTAGTTTTATTGTATATCACAGATCAGTTTTTCTTTGCTGTGTGAAATGTGCCAGTTATGCCAGGGCTTCAGGCGTTGCTTTGCTGGCATCTCATTTCACCAGGAGGAACTGTGGTCTGTACAGTATAGATTTCCCAAGCCTGTACAGTAGATTTCCCAAGCCAGATGCTTGCAACATAATATTTATATTACAGTAGCTACTTTTTAGTCTTTTTTTTTTTTTTTTCCAATACATGTTCAAAGAGCAGCAAGCATTCCCTGGGAACAACTTCTACTGTGTTTCATGTTCTCCTGGATATCTTGATCAAAGTGCAATTTACCTTGAATAGCAAGTAAATTTGTCTTTATAAATCTGTAAGTCTTTTAGCATGAGCTTCAGAAAACACAGCATTATAAGAAAACAAATATTAAAATGATAATAGATCAAACCTATATGCACCCCTAAGAATCCCTAAGACAGAAGCTGACCGCAAGATGGGGAGATTTGGTGTTCACATCAGTGAGCTATCTTACAGATATTTTTAGTGGTACAGTAAATCTCCTTCTTCACCTTTCCTCGAGTGCCTTATCCCATACCAGTTATACTTTTGTGGAAATGAGTTTTATGCTATGTTTACAGATTGCTATATACCAAGTGAAAATGTAGGTTAATCGATATTGAGCCAGGTGTTTGTGGAAGAAGAGATATCCCATTCTTGGTCCACATGTACAAATAAGCTGTACATGTTGTATGAAACTGTTCCTGACTTTTTTCTTTACATCTTCCATTTTCAAAGACTGTTTTGCCTGTAGGAGGGCAACTCTAAAAAATGTTTCTGCTGGAACTACAAAAAATGTACTGAATTTCAGATATGCACAGCAAAAGCATTTCAAGAAATTGATGATACCTGCTGTATTGCCAGCTTCCTGTAGGAACCCACCATGACAGTATTAGCAAAGATAGGCCTGATTATGAATTATGCTGTATGAATTATGCTGCTGGGGTAAGAGCAATCTTTTCATCTTCTCATTTTTAGGGATTTGTGTGTCCTACCTAGTGTCTGCTATCTTTTCATACTTCAGCCAAGATATCTTCCCATAAAAAATAAGATGCATTTAGGATTTATGCCCTTGCAGTCAGATTTCTAAAACAAAACAAAAATCGTCAAATAATGACATAGGACATACTCAATTCTCATTAACATTTATCACATATAGTAAAGGTGGTCTTATGATCAAGGAAATGACCTAGTACTTGATAGACCTAGATTTAAATTCTATCGATAATTTCCTATTTATTTCTGCTGCAGAAAAACACTTAAACATATGCTACAAATTAAGGACAAGCTTAAGTGGTTTTTGAGTCCCAGACTATAGACATTGGGCAAACCACTTTGTCTCTTAGAGTCAGAATGTGAAATCTTTTATTCAGCTTGGTGAGCAGTTTCATGCACAACTACTGTCATTGATTTTAATACGATTAGTCATGGTAGCAACCACTTACCAACCTGAGGTTAGTACCTCAGCTCTTATTCAGTAGAGGGGGGTAATTAAATTTCCATGCCTCCCAGAAGTATTAGTGTACTACACACTAGGTACTTTAGGTAAATTTAAAAATCTCACTCTTTGGAACTGCTTTTCACCGAGTTTGTGCATGCATGCTTTTGTGCAGATACAACATTTCTTTGTCTTTTATTTTATTTTATTGAAATTTTGTGTAAAAAAGTGCATATTAGCATTCTTAAGAAAATTTAAATGTTTTGAAAAATTGTTATATAAATAATTCCAGAGGAATATGCTCATTCTGTTTAGTATGGCATTTTCAGAGAAAATCCCTGCCTGTCATCCTATAATACTATGATGACAATATGCTTTATATGTAATCTATATCAGAGCAAAGCTTGGAAAAAGGTTTTTAAATGCAAAAGAAATAGCCTGCATTACTATAGTATTTGAGGGTTTACCTTGTATCTCTTTTATCTATATATTATTTTTTAAAAGAACTACCAGTAGCGTGAAACACACTGTGATATGCAAGATAAGCTATTCTGAGATCCTTCATGTTCCATAAACCAGGGTATGTTCATGATTAGGCAATCACTGAAAGAGGAAACTCACAGGGCAATTGCACTTACATGTCAAAAGAATATTTATTAAGAGAAGAAAAGGAAATGTTGGAATCTGAATCAAAAGAGTTTAACATCACTTGGCCTAACCTTTCATATTGCAATAGAAATCATTAGCAAAAGATCATAATTAGCAAAAAGCATGGATTTATGGAGAGAGATATCAACATACATATGTATACATACGTACATGCACACACACACATTTATATCACATTTGAGTTTCATCTTCCACTATTTTAACCTCAAAACCAGTGGGGAATATTTGATTGCAGGCTTGCTTTTTAGATCCACCACAAATTCCTTCAGTTCATTAAAAATAAAGGCTTTTTTCCCTCTACTATTTCTTGTGGCACACAGAAAACAATTTTTGAATGTTGAAACTGTAGGAATAGTGTCAGTCATTAGTCTATCTAATTAGATGCTTTGGTCAAACACAGTAAGCACTTGAGTGAACCTGGACAGTTACTCATAGCAGGGCTCAGACTTTAAAGGACGGAATTACTATGATTGCATAAAAAGTGTAAATTGTCATAGATATGTTTTTGTAGTAACCAAATTTTTCTTGTGAACTTGACCCATTCTACTATGCTTTTAGTGCAGATTTGTAATGAAATTTGTTCCACTGTGTGCAATCATGTGCAGTCCTTCAGCTCGAGTCAGCCAGGCCAGTGGGCTCCTTTGTCAAGCTGAGCTCCTCCTTTCTACTAACCTCCCAAACAATGCCTAGCTCAACTTTACAGCTCTTAATTATGTTTGTTCCATTTTATGAAATTAGGCTCTCTCCATGCGCCCAGTCCACTGGCTCTCATGTAGGACTCCAGAATATTGCAAGTCAGGGATATTTATTAGAAAGGTATGAAAATCATGGAATCCTAAACTACCCTGACCAACATGAGACAATTCCAGATCTCAATAACACAGTACAGTATTCAGTGAGGGATTTAGGGTGCAGAGAAAGAGCAAAATTACCAAGAAGATATATATGTGTAGAGAAGAGGTTATGAGGGAAGGTAATAGGAGTCATGGCTACCCCTGTGTGTCACTATTCCTCTTTTGCATTGATTGTGTGGAGAAAGAACAATGTTAACACCTTTTTTTTTTTTTTTATGCCAGCCATATATACAGCTTCATTAGACTCAGCTGACTTTCACAAACACTTCTTATTATATTCCCTGACTCCCCTTATCTGAGATAAATAAAAGAGAATCTACGTATTTAGATATCTGGAACATTCAGTACAGAAATGGCTTTTGGAGATCAAGAAATAAGTTTATTTTTTAACCATGTTGATATGGGGTCAAATCAATTTCCAAGGATATGGTGCTAAGGAAAGATGAGATATTCAGTCGCCTTGACTCTATGTATGTGACTGTGGTCTCCCTGTGTCTTCAAAATTAATTGAATTTTAGTACAGTAGTATAGATCTCAACCCTGGTCAAAGTCCTTTTTCCAGGAAAGGAGAGGAGTATACAAATCTTATACTGTAAGATTTGGCTAGGCAAAACGACAGCTGAACTAATCCTGGAAAAAAATAATATAAAGAAATTTAAAATTTCTTTATATTATTTCATAGTACCTGGAGGTACTATGAAGCTTCCAGGAAACTGCATTTCCACAGAAAATTTCTCTGCAAATGTAAATGTTATGTTATGAAAACTTTCCAGGCAAAACTCATGCAGGCTCTCTAGTGTCATCAGTCTAGTTGTATCTGCTTATATAATGAATTATTTTTCCATATTCTACTATTGAAATTTTGCCTAATAAAGCGCATAAAATATAAACCAGCATGTATTTATCTAAAACACAGACAATACTGTAAAAATTGTAAGTTTAGGCACTCAATATTGTCCTTTCTTAATTTCAGTTATTAAAACATCATTACTCATATCCCTTTTCAATTTAAGAAGAATTTAGCTCATTCAGAGTGAATAAGACAACATTTTTCTACATATAGGTCATAACCTGCTCCTCTGAACAACAGGTTATGAAAGCCAGTACTCTTGTGCCAATAGTTTAAATGCCACAGCAACAGTCAAATCTCTGAGATGGCACCCAATGGTCATTTCTCCCTGTTCACTCTGACAGAAGAGTTTGGATCTGTCATCTTTGTATCCATCCTCTATGCCACCAAAAAAGTGGCTGCAAAATATCTGGTTTTTAATTGCTTCTGAAAAGTAAGCATTAGCTAGAGAGGAGTTTTTTCCTTAATCAGTGAGAAAACACATGAAACTCAGACCTTACAAGTCAGCATGAAATGCCGCTGAACAAAGCATAAAGTATTTACCTCTTATGATCCCACTTTTGTTGTGACAATATTCCTTAAGGCAACAAATTAGATTTCAGTACAGCAGCGCTGGCAGAAGTAATGACCTGTCACCAAAGCATATACTTTTAGTATTAAAAATAGTAAGTCTTGTGGGGGCTAGCTCATAAACTTCTCTGGTGTACCCTAGAGAATGAACCTCTGTGCATGCATCACCCTTCTGTTGCCAGACAATTTTCAGAGCCAGTGACATGACACCGCTGAAGTCTGAGCCAGAAAGAAAGCTTAGAACACTTATTTTTTCACTTTTATCAGGGCTCTCTGATACTTAATGGTGCAGACTGTAACCACAAGAATCTATTTTCTAAACTAAACTAAACTAATAAATGATGAGCTGTGTTAAAACTGCAGAGAGAAATCACAAATCCATGTTCATGGCAGCATAACAAGATGAGATACATTACCATGCTTTGTAGGTAATACATTCATAAACCGTTATTTTCTTTGGGTAAAAAATTTGGTTCCATCTTTATCCCTTTAAAGAACAATTTAAAAGTCAAAAGTTCTCAAAAGCGTGTGATGACATTAATTTTTGCAATAAAATAATTTTTTCGATCTATTTAAGTATTTTAGGTAATGCATAGGAAATATCCAGGAGGCTGAAATTTAAAACTTCACAGTGACTCTGCTGTACTCAGGGGCCTCAGATATACATCGTATCAACTGTTAAG
This sequence comes from Taeniopygia guttata, assembly GCF_048771995.1. Classification (NCBI taxonomy): domain Eukaryota; kingdom Metazoa; phylum Chordata; class Aves; order Passeriformes; family Estrildidae; genus Taeniopygia; species Taeniopygia guttata. The sequence continues at coordinate 28,239,516 of NC_133026.1, read as the reverse complement.
AGTAATTTCAGTTTGAATCCCTTCCAGAGTCAGAAAATTTTGCAATTCCTGGATTTATTTCTGTGGTGCTAGAGTGATATCTGTGCCTAACTTTTTTTGAGTGCTGTGAGAATCTGTCCCACTCAACTGAAAGGAAATGTGATGAGTTCAGCCCTTCAGACACCCACTCATGCCTATAGATGAGGCACTTGGAAGTGGGGTAAATTTTTCCTAGATGAGAACAAAGACATATAGTCTGAACTGATGGGAAATAGTCAGCATAGTAACAAGATTTTATAACTTCTCACCTGAAAGCCAATAACTCCTCCTGCATCTACTCATACTTTGCACTCACCATTGGCAAGATCTACTCTCATGTATTAGGACAGAAGCATTGATGGATGGAAATCTCTTCTTGATGCCTTTTTTATTCTCTCTCAAACAGAGCCTTTTTTGTCACAGTTCTTCTTAGTTTCCCTTGTGCCAACTTTAAATTAGGATACAAATTTCTAAATCCCCATTTTTAATGGCACTTCTTTGCCACATTTGGTGCTTGTGCCCACAGATGTCTGCTGTGCTGATGACAGCTTTCTGTCATCAATTTGATTGTTCTTACACCTTAAAACCATTGTTCTTATATTCTCTGTGAATTCTGGTCTTTATTTACTGCTGTCCTGTTTCTGTACCTGCACTGTCTGCAGCCTTGCCTTAAGTATTTTAGGCACAATTTTACCAGATAATTTAGTCATCGAGTATGAAATATGAAATGAGCCAAATTAGATCATAAACATTCCTGTTATAGTTATTTTAATGACTGCATATCAAGAAAGAGAGTTTGATGGAAATGATCTGGAAAGTAGTGACTTCTTGAGAAGAGCTGGAGAACGCTATTGCTTGCATTGGTAAATGAGCATTTTGGACTGCCTCTGGGGCAAACCATTTTTGGACAGAAAAATTTGGGTAAGAATAATGAAATGCTTCAGTGGCTGAGCATATTGTGCATTCCTTCCTGAAAGTGCCAGTATGAGTGGAAAGAGAGAGGAATGCTGCCAGACAAAACTAGTGAAGGCTGGATCTTGGATTTTTAAATTTTTTTTTACAGCTGTTACCAGGTAATGCTGTTCATATGTTATTCCGTAATAAATAAATAACACATATGCTATTTTCAAATGTGTATATAAATATGGTATAATATTTTGATGTTTAGGAATCAACTGTAATAATAAGTGCAGCGTTTTCAATATGTCTTTCAGCTAGCATGTTAATAATTTGTGTGGAGTAAACAAAAACATTGGTTTTCTCTCAAGATTTCAGTCTATGAGAAATTTTCCAGTATTTTAAGTGTTCTTTGTTATTTTACAACCAATTTTAGAACTGTATCCCTTAGGCATCAGTATAACCTTAACTGTATTTGTATAGATAGTAATGGAGGAAAATAAGTCCTTTCAGAAGCAAATTTCCCCAAATTATCTTAGGCTAAAAATTTCAGAAAAAATTGAAACCACCTAAATGTATCGTTATGACAGACAGTCCTGCCTTGTCTTCAGTTTTTTAACATCCTCTCGTGGATGTTAAACTGTGGATTACATCAGGGATCTGATCCACATAGATATAAGAATACAAGACATTTCCTTCACTAATTCTAACAAATCATGCATTGTGGTAACCGATTATTTTCTGTAAGTTCCTGATCTAGTAGTTCTTATCTTTTATTTAAAAATTAAGCATATTTCTAGACCCAAACTGCACATAAAACCCAAAAAAGTGTTCTCAGTTAATTTGAGCTTATCAGATTCCTGAAGTTTCTGAAACGGAAGAAAGCAGACTTTAAGTTTTCTGAATTTCAAAAGGTTCTTTACAAGTTAAAGTTTATTATAATGAAGTAAAATGAATATTATTTTTGGTTTTAACCTTTAGAATATCGAAATCTTAATGCAGTAGTAGCCAAGGGCATTTTTTAAGGCTGAAGGAACACAGAAGGAGAATCATAGGATTGTCTAAAAATTTAGGTTATAGGGAGATTTTGGAGGCCATCTGGTCCAGCCTTCTGCTTGGATCAGGGTTAATCTCAAACTGGATCATGTCACCCAGGGCCCTGTCCAACCAAGTTTTGAAAAATCTCCAAGGACAGTTTCCCACAGTTCTTGAGCAACCTGTTCCAGGGCTTTTCAGTTCCCTTTGTGCATTTTGTCTTTAATTCCTATTGTAATTTTCTTTCTACAAATTGTGACTGTGACTTCTTTCCTTTCACTGTGCACCCATGTGAAGCATCTGTTTGCATCTTCTGTGACTCCCCTCGAGGCAAACAGATACCCTCTCAGCCTTCGGACCCAGTTTCCTCAGCTTTTATGTGCGTGTCAAGCACTCCAGCCCCCTCCAAATCATCCTTTCCGTCCTCTGGACTCTGCAGCTTCTAAGTATCTCTTTTGCATCAGTCAGCCCAAAGCTGGACTATGGACAAACCTGCACTAGGACTGATCAGGAGGGATAATTACCCCCTGGGGCTGCTCTGGTTCCTGCAGCTGCCTGCACGGAGCCTTCCTCACTGCAGGAGCTGGGCTGGCTCACAGGGCGCTGTCTGCCACAGCCCAGGGGCTGCTAGGGTTAAACTCACAGAGCAGATGAAACCCTGGAACAACAGGTGAACAGCACTTTTACTTATGCATGACTGAATTGATTTAACCCAAAAAGCAGTGAACTTTGTTTCTAGCTTCTTAGGACAAATATTACAATCTGATAAAAAGAGATCCCTATTTGTCTTGGCTAAGGTGGTAAAACACTTCTGATATCAGAGCAGCTATGGCAGGTCAGAATCTGACATGATATGCTGAATAACAAAGAGGCAGAAAAGAGGTAATACATTATATATTAGAAAACATATACTGGAAACCATTATTCTATGCTTGGAAAGCTTTGGGCATTTTTTAAAATGATGGCTATCTCTGCTGTTTTCAAAGATGATTTAAACCAAAGTTTAGTTGCAAGCTGTAACTTGAGACTGTTGTGAGTTATACCACTGTTTTATTATTCTTAATAGCATCAAGTCCATCTAGAGATATTTCATCCTGCAATTTTCTTCTGATATGAAAATGCATAATGTTAATCTTTGTAATACTTTATAAACTGACCATAAACCAATGTTTATGGTCAGTTAATCATTGTATTACTTTGCTTTAGGTAATTTAGTACATTACCATAATGTAACAATCTACTTAATATAAATTTTAAAGCGAGCACAGTGCAAGTTGCTGGGCTTTAATATGCTTTCTAACCAGAAACTCAGAAACACAGCTAAAGTTTAGATGCAGATCAGATATTTTTCTGCTTTGAGTGACTTAGTGTTTTGCCTAAGGAATATTATGATTTTATGAAAGTCACTACATTTCTTTTATAGTGTGCCTTACAGTTCATTTAGAAGTCCCAACAGGATTTGTGCAACCTTTGCAATAATCATAACACAAGAATATCATATCAGAAAGCTTCTAGAGCATCAGTCTGCATACATTGTAGGGTACTGTTTCCACCAACACTGAGGCATGTCAAATCCCACTGAATCCAGAGGAGATTTAAAAGCTGTCATTAGTGGGAGTTCAGATGAAAGGCATTAGTGCTAACACATGATGACATTATTGATTATATGAAAAAATAAAACAGTGGCTGGAGGATGATGTAAAAGTACTAACAACCGATGTTTTTGGAATTTAATTAATTTAATTAATGATTTTAAAAACATTCTGTATATTGCTGGGTGGTGCATTAAACATAATGAAATTTGGTAGGTCCACCACTAGTAACTTCCATACACTTGTAAGAGACAGCTGTGCTCCTTAAAGGACAGCTGAAACAAAGGTAGATTCCAGCCAAATGCAAAGAAACCTTCCAAAAAATAAAGTAAGTCCTCCTAATATCACTTCAGAACTCCAATAGTAGAGACAGTTATTTTTCATTTGGTATCACATGATTAAAGCTCTGCATACATACCGAGACTGCTATCTCCCTCCCTGAGAGAATAAAACTATTGTCAGAAGAACACAGGGAACCTGGACATGAGAAAAAGTAGAGTAATAAGATTAAGAATTTAATGACCTAAATGACCTGGGTCAGATTACTGCTATGATTAAAGACTGAGTTAAATAGTTTTATCACCATTTTCAACTCATAGGCACCAACTTTTAGCTAAGTGCTCTGCTTTAAAGAAAGGACTGTGTTATATATCTCAAGAATGATCTTCCTCCTTTATGAAGTCGATTAAAACTAGTATTTTTTTGTTGTTGTTAATTGCTTCTATAATTTGTTCTATACATAATCTGATACATAGTGTGCTCACAAGTCTGCATTTTAGCTTGAGGTATCTTCATCACATTTCACGGTGATGGAAGTAATTTGTTCATCTGCAAAGCTAAGACTGCCGAAGCTCGAACCGTTTGCAATAAAAGACATGGCAGGAAATGGATCCAATCTCTGACTGCTGCATGAAAGGGAATGAGCTATATATATTTGGCTTAATTGTTGAAGGCATGACACAACCAAAGAATCATACTTAATTATGAAGGATAACACAATCCTATTAACATAGTTGTTCAAAGAAACACCAATACTACACATTGAAATCAACCGTTTTTCACAGAAATAATTACTGCTGGGTCTTTACTCTTTAGCCCTGAAGAAAGCCAAGCATATTTTTGCATTGCCTTTAAGTAAACAAAGAGGCAAATTGTGGCTCAAAGAGACAATGAGCCTCCTGGCTTTCCCTTTCAGTGCCTGAGTTCTTACATGCTGGTGCAACTAGGTCATACAGTGCAAGATTCCCTATTGTGGTTATTCTTTTTATTCACCTCTTACAGCTCCCCTGGGTATTAGCAATAAAGGAGAGTTTTATTTCTTTATTCTCCCTCCTATCCTGCATAACCATGCAAACTGGGTCACAATTTGGACCATAATTTGTAACACATCTGTGGATCCCTGTAACACTTTATAATCTACATATTTTTAAACCTGCACAGAACTATATCAACTTTGCCAGCATTTTTGGGAGTAGACAGGGAGCAAAGTGAGTAGACAGTCCTTTTGTTTTTTTCAATCCTGTAAGAGAACAAAAACCATAAATGGTTTCATTATAATCATATTTACTACATTTGTGTCACTGCATAGCAACATCAACAGGGCTGAGATAATCAGTATGATTTCATATTTTATTGTAATGAGATTACATTAAAGTTTAACCTCTGCTCTGATTTCCCGGATTCATTATATTTTACCCTATGTTATTTACATTATTTTGTAATACATTTTGCTATGAGTTTTAAGTTTGAGTGTAGTTTTTCTTCAAAAGTTTCCCTGATTTGATTTTATTAATATGAAATAATATAGTTTCTTGACTATTTACAATGGCAGTTTTGTAAGACATTTAATTGTATGTATATAATAGTCTCTAAAACAGTTATTTAAATTAGGTTAATAAAAAGTATGTTAAAAAATTAAACACCTACATGGAAGATGTTTATTGTAGGCTAGGCACTGTTTTACATTTCTTATTTTTTCTTTACAATGATTTATTTCTTCCCCCTCTGGCTCTGGTTAGGCATATTACTAAATAACATAAAAGGAAAGATTTTGTGAGAGTTCTAAACAGAAGCGTAATGGGAATGGGACATAAGCCCTGAAATACAATTTTACATAGAGTCCAGTCATTTAAAGAGTGGTGGTAGAAATATTTAGAATATATCACATAATCCAAGTCAGAGAGGATGGTTTCAAAATCCTGGACAAAAAGACTATGCTAAATGCACTTTATAATTCTTTTGCCTCTTCCTCTCACACATTCATACCAACATAACTGAAGACATTGTTTGTCTTTAGCTGACAGCGCTTGAACCAATAGGGCTTTTTTTTCAGGAGGATCTGATTCCCTTCCTAGATTAATTGACCCATTTTACTGCTGATTCTGAGCTGCTGGGCTTCCCTGTAGTGTCTGCAAAGCCACTGGTTGCTTATCCTTAACCCCTGGTGTGATGATTTGGGGTCTACCCAAGCAGAACTTACTGAGAGCTAGGAGAGAACTTACCTGCTATACTTTGTGAAGACTGAAAATTTATCGCACAGACTCATGGTAACAAATTTGCTATTGATCAGGGTCAGATAAATCCCACATGCCTGCATAACTAAAGAGCATGGAAATGGAATTGGTTGAAAAATATTTTCAAATGAAACAAATATAATTTGTTTAGAAATGGTACAATTCCTCATGGGAGATGGAGATTTAATTTTGGTTTAAAAAGAAATCCCCAAGTTTTCCAGCAAAATAACAGTTTAGACAAATTGTTAGAGACTAAACGCTACAGTGAACCAGGTTGAACCCAATTACCTGTGCAATTATTTGTGGTAAACTACAAAATGCTACAAAATATGTACATTATTCTTGAGAAGGCTGTGAAAGGCATTCTTGGAGACTAAGCATGCATGCATAAAAAGTGGCCTAATCCTGCCGTCTCCAGAACTGAACAAAGGACAATCTCTCCTCTACAATCCTGCACTTGCTGCTGTGCTCTAGAAATGAATTTTGCCTTAAATAGTTTGAGTTCAAGACAGTCAGATGGCTCATGCATAGAATTACTGGCAATTAAAAGGAAACACTTCTACTACAAAAGGAAGCTCAAGACAGGTGACCTGGTCTGTCTCTGTCTGCTACAATGCAGCTCGATAACTGATTACGTAAAAAAATTTCTTGAGAATTTGACAGAACGCTTGATATTTGCTTCAGATGCATTATTTAAAAAGAGATTAAATAATACAGAGTCTCTTAAAGTAGAAGATACATTAAATAATAAATAAATACAGGTTCTTTTCTCTGGAACATCCTATATTTATGTGATAAGAATTTTAAAATCTCTTTTTGTATGTATTTTTACTGCTATAGGATTCTCTCCAGCATCCTGCCCACACAAAAACTCTAGCTAGTTTTCTAGCTATAATCTATCTATCTATCTATCTATGCATTTCTGCTTCTTAAGCATTTGGTGAAACAAACTGTATTCCTTGTCCAAAACATATTGGTGAAGCAGCAGTTGTTCCCTAGGAAGACCTTCCCAGTGAGAGCACTGATTGTGGGGTAATTGTCTCTTTTTTCATTTCTGATACCTCTCCCACTTAGGCTGTCTTGTATAGCCTTATATTCAACCCTGAGCCATGCCACATGTGCTTTGTGCTGTATGTTTCTTTTAGCATTTGTTCCAAGAGTTTCAAGTGAGTTTTCTGTTCTTGGTATTCTCTTTGTGGGCAAAGATTTCAGCTGTAACAGTAATGCCTTTTCCAAAACCAAGGTTTACAGAAACAAGGGTGAATTGTTCAGAACATTCATATAAAAATTTAACATTCAGATAAAAATTTAAGTTGACTCATCTTGGAAAAGGCACTTAAATTTCTGAGGAGTTGCAAAGGGCTCAGTTTTTTGCTGTCCATAGAGAATTTTTGTCCCAACACATTGAAGTGTGAAGTCAGCAAAAAAAAGATCATAGATGCGCTGTAGCAATTTGCTAGAGTTTGGCAGAAAAATTATCCTAATTTTCTAGTCACACCAATCCTCCCAACTTCTGTGTGGCAGACAGCTTGCACACCACCACAAAGCTGAGGCATTTTGTTACCCTAAAATATATTACTTATTTTAAAACAATACCTCTAGAGACATGTGACATATTACAAGATGAGGAAATGAGAACAACAGCAGCAAAATTAAGATAATTCTTCTTTTTTTCCCCCTTCCTCTTTCAGCATTGCTTTTAATGAAAACAATCAAATCCATGGTACAATTCTACTGTGTTCAAATGCATAAAGGCATTTGAATGTACAGAATACATTTTTAGGTTCTGGGAGTAGGATGAAGAGAATGAAACCTGCACTGTTTGAAACTTCTAGATGAAAGCAGCAGCTTTATTGGAAGAATATTTCTCTAGTTCACTTGGCAAGGTAAACCCTTCCACTTTAATACAGTAAGGTCTAAGTCCACCTTCTACATAATGCAATGAAAATCGACACAATTTAGTAAAAGGAGAATTTGTCTTACTGTATTTCATAACTGCTACATATGTGTCTGTGTGTTTGTAAATACAATTTCTCAGTGTCCAGGAATTAAATCCTTGCCTCATAATGCTAGTAATAATAATAATAATAATAATAATAGTGGTGTCCTTACATTCTATGGAAAATAAAGATGGTCTATTACTTTCATTAGGCACTGGTAAGGGAGTGTGCACAGGTCACAGTATTCAAGCTATTAAGATTGAAGGCATCTGCACAAACAGCCTTGCCTGCTTTTTAAAGGCTAAGCTGCACAATTTGTCTTTCATTAAGAGCTGTTGTGCAGTTTTGTGATTTGTAGCCAGCTCAACTGAGCTTCCAGAGTGTGTACTTCTATTTTGAGATCTTGTCAATAAACAAATAAGACATATGCTTCAGTGAGTCATCTGAGCAGAGCAGACTATCACAAGAATCAGTTGACCTGTACTTCCTTCCTGCTACTGAATCGTTCTCTACCTTTTCTTGTTAGCACAAAGTGTGTCCCTGTGCACAGCACAAAGCAGAGAAGCCAGGGATGGGAACGCAAGGTCTCTTTCATCCATATGGGTTTATTTGTGTTCTGCTGGCACCGTTATAGTCATACAGTAACCAACATAAATTTTTAGTTTTATTATCACCTCTAAAAAGAGACAGAAATGTGAAAATTGAAGCCAGAAGGTTTGTATCACAGGATTAATTAGGCAGGGCCAAGTGGAGTCACACTCCTCCTGGCAGTGAGTGCCTCAAGAAGGTGCCTGCCTTCAATTATGGAGCACACAAAGCAATTAAAAACCCTGTTTCTTTTTCCTGGGGTGTTACTTGTTGAGAAATCTTTTTTCTTTCTATTTTCTTTTTTTTTTTTTTTTTTTTTCAATTCTCTGGAGATCTGAACTGGTTTGAGGTGTAATCTGCTAGGGTAGATATTCATGAAAAATTGATTTAGCTGAAACCTAAGTGCAATAGGTTTAAAATAAACCTGAAAGGAATGAACAGTGTGTTTCTTGGCTGAAATTTTATTGGCCATTTTTTAAATACACACATACATGCACAGAAGACCAGATAATTAAGAACCCAGACATTATGGATCTCCAGGAAAGAATTTTGTCATGGACACATGAATCAAATCAGCCAGCTACTCTATGCATTTCCTTAAGCCATACATACTCTTGATTAACTTTTTCCTCAGCACTTTATACAAATATATGAAAGTTTCTGAATGGCAGGGTTGTGTGTGTGCCAGTTTTTAACATATGTTTCAGGCAGCCGTATTCCACGGTCCATTGGAAATTAGTACTCTGTTTCACCTGTAGCTGGTTTACAGGATGTGAGAGCCTTTCTCTGGATTTATGACCCTCTTTGCTCTCCTGGTGTTACCAAGAGCTTTACCACCATCACTGACTCTGACCCTTTGTACCAGGACTCGACATCTGATTTTGTGCATCTGGACCTGCACATCAATTCTTTTGCCACATTCCTGTCAAACACCCAGCTAACTCCTTCCTCTCCTGTTATTTCCCATGACAGATAAATAATTCAAAATATGATATAAAGTATGGTGTATATCTGGTTTGAATAGTGTTCTATCAAGATGTGCTTCAGCTATAGCAATGACCTCATACTTCCTGTTGAGTAGGGAGAAGCAAAAAGATATTTAAATCAATAGAATAAGGGAGCCATAGCAATGGATATTGCAGTGCATGTGAGTTTTCTTCACAGGTATTACGTGACAAAAAATGTATGATAGGGCATTAAAAGGATGCAAATAATGACCATTGGTTTATTATTTTTTCTAAGACTGGAATGCCTATATTCCCAGGCTTCCTCATTAATGTTGCCTAAGAAGTAATTACATTTTTGAACAAAAAAGTAGTGGGTAATGGAGATTTTTTCCCCATTGTGCTCTTTAATTTTATTATTCCCTAGTTTAAATATAACTCACAGAAGAATGAGAAAAGTCTTTATAAAGGTCATTAAATAAATGCTGCTGGAACAAATCTTTAAACAGGATCATCACTGAAATGGGAAGTTATGCATATGGAATACTTTAACTTGTAGTACAGATTAAACAGTTGGCAAAATAAAGCTTTAAATTGCCAGACATTATGTGTCACTAAAAATCAATTCTGACAGATTTTATTGAGGCTTTTACCCATATTATTGCTGCTATATTTTTTTTCATTTAAAAAAAAAAGAGGAAGAGGATTGACTTTTTCACTACAGGTCAGCCCATTTGGCAAAGGCTATCCTGTCACGTGGCACACTTTTATACCCATTTTGATTCAGTGTGCATAGCATGTTTATCAGTGGTGAATATCAAGATGACAATAGTTTCAAATTTCTGAGCCACTGCCAGAAGAACTCTGATACATTCTCCTATGTTTATTTCAAGATATTTTAAAAAGTTTCAACAATTCCACTATACACATAAAACAAAAGACACAAAGACATTTTTCTTTCTTTTCCAAAGTTGTTTTCATTTGGTTCATGAATCTGAAATAACTATTAAAATTAGCTAGCAACTAGGGGATAGCAGAGAAATATTCTTTCACTCTATTTCATGTCTTGTCACAGGTATAAAATTGTAAATTTAGTGCCGATGGATTTTGGAGTTAGGCCACCATACTATCTATATGTTGTTTTCTTCAAAATGTCATGTACATTTGTACATACATACAAAGTCCAGGATTTTTGTAAAAAATCTTCAATTTTCACATCATTTAGGAAATTACTGATGCAATTTACTTAAAGAGATATTTATACATACATATCTATACACCCACCCCCCCGGACAGTCACAGGAGAATTACATAAAATAATACATTGTATTTGGATTGAAATTCTAATCCTAGTATTAACTGTCTTTCATACTGCAAAGATTCAATTGCAACACTTTTAGAAATAATTAGGAAAGGTTGTTATATTCTTAGTGCAGCTACCTTGGACCCTGCTGCCACATGACGTGTCTGAGGCCAGATGTTTTGAGGTCTACAGAAAGAGTGAGAGTCACACTGTTAGCAAAAAGACTTATAATAGTCTGAAAAAACCCCAAAGAATCAACAGCTTTACAAGTGTTTTAGGATATTCACCTGAAAAATAGGCTCCAGTTCCTCTCTTGTAACTTTATCCACCACCGCCGGTGGGTCAAGAGTGAGCTGAATATGGTGTGTTTCAACCACCAACACTGAAACTTGTCTTTATAAAGTATCTCTGTATTGGGAACTGAGGCGTCATTGTGTGTAAAATATCAATCCTGCTGGTTTTAAGAAATAAGAAACACAATTTTTAGGCATCCTGCTTACTTTTGATTATCTTTCCTCCTCTCTTTAAGTTTTCTTGTCTCAGACAAGTTCAAAAGGTTAATTTGGTTAAGATAGCAACAAAGGGTAAGGGTAAAATTGTTAAATTTCTGACTTTGCTTTGTGTCTGTGGGCAAAGACAAAGGGCTGAAGCCTCAAGTAAACAAATATGTTGTCAAACTTCCTGTGAAGCTTCATACTAAAGAGAGTATAAGAAAAATAACTAAGGACAACAACTTAATAACATAAACCTAACAAAAAGCAAAACATTTTGGAATTAGGTTCCCATTCTGATTAACGGTTCAAGCTTATGCATTGTGATGTTTTCTGGATTTTAAGATGATACAGATGCTCTCCCTACGCATTGCACAGCCCATAGGAGCTGCCAGATTGCAGAGTGACAGAGTGGGCCTTGCTGTGCAGGTGCAAAGCACTGACCTGAGCCCTGCTGTGAGCTGAACTCCCCTGTGGGAGCCTCAGACAGGAGCAGGGGAGGCATTGTTTGAGCCCCCTTGCTGCTCCTTCCTGAGAGGTCCATACTCCTCCAATATTACACATGTGTGTGCCTTTCTTTTATGTTTCATATTGCACTATGCAGCATTAATACCTCTACATTATGCATTTATCTACCTGAAGGGAATGGTATTTTTCTTTGGAATAGCATTAACAAAATCAGGGTCCATGTCATTATTTGATTCATTTGCACATAGATGAACTTTATTTAGATCTGTTTGTGCAACAACATTTTTTCAGAAATTTTTTTGTTCGTACTGACAACAATGGTGTCAGATTTAGCAGCTGTTACGTTTCAAGCAGGAGCTCTACGTGTGGTTACTGGGAAAAAAAGGGAAAGAATAGAAGTCTGAGGTGTGAGACTTCAACAGGAGATTCTCCCAGGTTCCTTTATTACAAATATTGATGAACACTAATTGAAATCCATAATATTAAAAGAAAGAAGCAATACTGAGAACAGAGACATTCAACTGGATTTTTGTAGAGATGTAAGGCAGGCAAAACTGCAAGTTATTTTGCCCAAAGCCTTTTTTTTTAAGAAGTAATCAATATGTTCCTTGTTTTTTTGCAGGGATAGTTTAGAATAAAAATTATTTTACTTGTATTTTTTTCCTATTCTTTCTTGAATTCAGTTCATAATGTTTAATATATTTTTTGGGGATAAAACTCAGTCTTGACTTGGGTATCTATCATATGAATTAAAGGTCATTATGAATTATGAATTCTCCTGTTTGTGTGTTAATAACAACCAAAGTTGTGATTATTTCCAGAAATATTTTTCAGGACTTCACTTGCCTAATAACTTTTTTCTGCCTTTTTTTTTTTTTAGTAAGGAAAAGCAGCACTGTGAGCACATAAAAAGCAGATTTTATAAGAGCATGCACTAAGATATACACAGAGTCATCTAAGAAGGTATTTAATAAATAATACATCAGATTATAAAATTTATTTATAAAATAAAGGCAATTTCAGTAAATACTATCCTATTTCAGAAACATTGTATTGAGAAAATAAGATATGACATCTCTGCCCATCAGAGGAGTGGAGAGATTATCATCCTTAGTCACTCAGTATCAGTAAAGAAAAATACAGGTATTATTCAATTGTTTAATGGATAGGCAAGATATTTTTCAGTGTTTCCTGCTTTTGGTTTGTAAGAATCAAATAATATAATTTGTCAATCATCCACTTGTAGGACTGTCTTATTATTTTAAGCTGAATGTAGAACATTGCCATGTCTTTGTATCTGGAGAGTCCAATCTGAGTATGTGTTTCTTCAATCACCTACTCCAGGATCAGGATCATTTAGCACTCAGAGGTGTTCACCTACTTCAGCCATAGCTCATGATGTTAAGTGGTGACTAATACCACATTTTAACTGTCCATTATCTGTTACCACCAATTTAAATTCTGGGAAAAGTTACCTTATAAATGAACATCCTCCTTTGGCTTTTATATAAAATATTACTACTCTAATAATAATGCAAGTCCATCATGTTTAATAAATTAAACAGGACCTTCATTCTCCTTTAATAGCAATACAGGAAGTCTAAAACTTAATCTTAAACCTTAAATTTAGGGGAACACTAAAGTAGATGCAAATTCTCAAACATAATAGTATTTCTGGTCAGCTACATAGAAAATTTCACTAAATGGCCAAGGTAGGAGACCACAATTTCTGACTAGATCCAAATAGATCAACACTAGCTAATAAATTTTGATCAACTGGTTGTTCTTTGGTGAGGAATGAACAAAATGAAGGGCCATGAAAAAGATATATACAATAAACTAAAACTGCAGCATTGATTTATTCTCATATAATATCCGTGTGATGGATTAAAAAATAATAACAACTTTTTCCAAGGTTCTCATCAGAAAAATCAATTTGACTGAGACACAAGGGTTTATTATTACTATTTTTAAGCAAAAGCCTTGTTGACAGGAATTTGTTTTATAAGAAAATATTCTATAAAATTATACTTCACAAATAAATATCACAAAGTGAAGGTAAGTATTGTATTACACATACTTCTCAAAAGGCAATTGTGAAGTCTAGTCATGACACACAGAAAATGTCCATATTTTCTGGTTTCCACCAATAAAATTTTTAACAGAAAAATTTTAATTCATTTACTCAATAAATAAAAAAAGAATTACAAACTTCCAAGAGACACAAGCACTTATAACTCATCAGATACATAGATTTCTATTATTCATGGTTTTTAAAAAGCAAAAAATCTCACCCCAAAACACAAGTCTAAGTTTTGTACATCTTATAGAGATATACAGAGCCACAATTTCCAGTGGGCAGAAAATGAGTTATTTATTAAAGACTAATGCATTGTCATTAATGACTATGAAATTTATGTGTTTTCTTGCAGCTATGAAAGTATAGTTATTATTAAACCATTCCTAAAATAATTAAAGGGGAAAAAGAAGCAATTTTAGAAATTATTTCCACAAGTTGATTTGGGGAAATGTAGAATGATTACATTTTTGAGGGTAAAATAATTATTTTATTGAAGTAAATAAAAACATTAACACTGATTTGAAAAGGACAGAACTTTGAAATATTTTTCTATTAATTAAATCATATGTACACTTTCAGATATCAAAAAAATTGACAGAGATATTGGAAATGTATTTATGGGAGTTTCAAATGCAAAAAACACTTCAAAGGCACAGTAAGTGTTTCCATCACATATGCAATATTGAGATTTATGATTTCTGAGGCTGATACCTTGAAAATCCATGTAAATAGAACAGATTTAACCAATAGTTACCTACAGCCTAAATGTATAAAAATAAACTTATTTTCACTTTTTGCTATGTGGTTCATCTGCAATTGCATAGTGTGCTATAGACATTGTAAACTGTGTTCATGAAGCCTTGGATGTTGCTGTTTGATGCCATTGTTTTATAAGGGTGTCACTGCAATTTGTAAGTATTACGGATTTGTGTCTTACTTGATAGGATAGAGAGAGATTTTGTCAGGGAGTTCTGTTTCTTATTCTTCATCTGACTCTTGACTGGGCTGAGCAATCTGCCTGGAGAAGTGTCAGCTTCAACCAGGTCTTCCTCACACTGGCAATATTTGCATTTTCCTTGGAGCAAACTTATAGCCTGGCTGCCCTTTCCATCCCACTGCCTGGAAAATGCTATTTGTGCCTCAGGAAAAGATCGCAGGGCAGGGGACAGAAGCCAGCTCCAGCCCTTTCTCTTTTGACACTTACACTCTTACTTTCAGTGTGAATTGGGTTGTTCTCGAGGTTTCTGCTCAGCAAACTCCTCTCCCATCTTGTGGCAATTTTGCTGATTTTAGGTGGACAAAAGAGTCAGGATCACTCTTTCAAGGCAGCATAGTGGAGGAATTACAGGGTAAGGAGCAACAAGTGTCCACACTGCTGCAATAGTGACATGCTTGACTTTAACCACAGCCACAATGGCAGTTATTTACAAATAAGTGAATAATAGGAATGGACATTAGTGTTGTTTACGAGTTTCAGAGAAGGAGTATTTTATTTGCGTTGTGTAATAGTTCTGCTTTATTTCAGAGGTTTGTTTTCTTTTCATGACATTTCATCACTTCTCATTTCCCCCAAATTAGATTGTAAACCAAAGTGTTCATTCTTTATTCCAGTCTCACAGAAGAAAAAAAGAACACCAAAACCCCTATAAAATAAACACTGCTGGTATCTACATAATGCATCATTTCAATATACAGTTTATGCTTTTTAGTACATAGTTGAGATGCATTCATAGAAATAAACTCACTAATATTGACAACATAACAAGAACATTGTTTAATATATAAACAGATAAAGCTGGATATAAAGTGTTTGAAAATAATTATAATTTTCTTCAGGTAAAAATTCCTTAATTTTCATTCACAATAGGGAAAACGTAGGAAATACAAAGTATTTCACAAAGTATTAGGGAAAACTAAAGGAAATACAAAGTAGTTGAAGATGGAACAATCTTCTGAAATGTTGGCATGCTTTCATAATCAGTTGTTAAGACTTTAACTCAGAACATGTTTCTAGTTTAGCTAAAGAGTCACTGTACACCTTTATCCATTTCACCTAAGATTATTCTGCTGTGTGACACATATCACTGAAGGTTTCCAGAATATATGAGATTCCTTTTGTTCTCTAGACAATTAGCAAGATTTCTGTCTTACCCTCTGTGACAGTTACAGAACTACTAAACTTATCAGAGACAGAATAACATAAACCTTCATTTTATGTGAGCATGTGTGATAATTTTATCATGATGCTCTCAAACAGGAATATTTCTTCCTTTTTTTCAATTGAGCAATTTCCCTTATAATAGTTTAATGTAAATGCTTATATCAAGCAGACCATAATAAATACCAGCATTCAACAGTAAATCAGAGCAAAACAAGTAAAAACAGTAAATCAACAGTAAGACAAACAAACAAACAAAAATAAAACAAACCCAAAAAAGTTAAAGTTGGCAACAAATGGAAACACATATTTCAGAATACTTCCTATTTTGAAGACCATTGACACCTGAAATATAATTTAGATGTCTCAATCTGCCATAACACAATTTGAATTTTCAGAAAAAACTTGGGGAAAGTAACAGCAAAGGCACAGAAATACTGAGGTACAAAATGAACAACGTATATATAACTTTTATAAAAATACCCCAATATGGTGCACATAAATTGTAGTCTGAACCACTCATGGTATTCTCTGAAATAATCAACCCTACCTTAGCCTCTTGCATACTGTAAGTACAATGATACTCTAGGAATGTTAGGTTCAAAGTTATAATTCAGGAACTTAAACCATGGATGTTTAAAGAGAAATAGTAACTACATTTAGCTGAAGAAACTCTCTTCTGAAGCACTCTGCTGATTAACAAAGCTGTCTGTGAAATTCATGATGACACCAGAAAATCAGAAGAGAAGAGGATAAAATGTCCATTCGGAGATCAGAAAATTGATTTTTCTGCCTAAAAAAAGCCTTTTTCCACTGAATAAATGTATTGTGAAATTCATTAGAACTGAGTTATATTCTGCAAGCACAGTCTTTTTTTTTTTTTTTAAATACTAATTAGTATTTCATTGTAATTGCACATGAGTATAACTATTTGAGAATGTGTATAAGCAGGTTTATGGAAAGCTGAGAGAGACAATAAAGATCATAACTTCTCTAAGAGATAGTGCTGTTGTTATTCATGGGGTTTTTTTCAGTTCTATGCAAAGTCCTCAAGAACTTGGAGAGCGTTAGAAGCATCTGTCCTCTATACTCCTTTTAAACTACTGTGGCTGAGACAGAGATTAGAGATGGACAAAAGGGTTCTTTTGCTTGTAATACAAAGCACTTGCTTCCCTGGCTCGTTTGTTCTCCATAATTGATTGGCATTTTGTCAGTAGGTGCTATAAATATATCTGTTGGAAAAGATCAAAAGGCTACTCAGTAATGAAATCTAGCTAAAGTATGGTATAATTTCTTTTCTTCCTTGTAAACCCTTTCTGTTGAAATCAGCACTTTAAGTTCTAGGCAAAGTTTAGGAGCCATTCAAAGACAATTATTAAAAATAGAAATAAAATAAATTAAAACCAGAACAGTCTGCGCTCAGTAATACTGATAAGCATTGCACCTGAAATTATTACTTTTCTTAGGCCCTAAGTCATATACACCATCATTGCTTGAGAACTGAATTACATTTTTTTTATTCAGCAAACTTATGTCTTGTAACAGACCTTGAACGGGTGCTGGAAAGTCTAGAAACACCACAGTGGAGACAACATTATGTGCACATATGTGTTATTCATTCTGACACTATTTCCTGTTATGCATTCCTATGCAGCCTGACACGAGCAGGGCTCTGCATGCAAGAGGACCAGCTGTATCCTGCTATACCAAGGCATCCTTTGTCCCAGTCATCAGATGGGTGGGACTCGTATTTTGCTCCTTCCCAATTAAATACCTGAGAAACAACACAGTGCTGACAGAAATCCAGTGACAGGGTACTGATTTCCAATGCTGAGAGGAGCCTAGGCAGACCTACAGCTCTGAAACCCTAATAGACCTGGGGTTTTTTTTTGGTAACAAATATAATTTCAGAACTGTAGCCAAACTACAAAGCTCTCTAAGTTTACAGCTCTTCTGGCACTGCACTGCCCTGTGTGCTTGTTTAGTTTTTGGAGCCAATTGTTTGTCGTGCTCTTCTAGCAATATCTACAAAATCTGGGTTTGCAGGTTTTTTTCTGTAAGGTGAAAGTTATAGAAGGTTCTCAATCCTTAAATGTGTCCTCTCATAAACTAGGTATCAATTATTGTTCCAATATAAGCCTGAAGAGAAACTACTTTAAAACCAAACAAAATAACCTCAATTTAAAGTACTACGAAACTTTGAGAAGAGTTCTATGTATATGAAAATGGTAAAAGCTTGAACATAAATTGCAAGTTTCTGCTTGGAGCCCCGATTGAATGATTTTGGCTGAGTGACTGAGTAAATGCAAACATTGCTGCATTTGCTGCTTTTGGTGCATAAGGACTCTGTTCAGAGACTAGTTAAAATATCCTCACTGAGCTCAGGATAGGATAAATTATTCCACCTATCAGAATCAGAAGAAGGTCCAGGTGACCCAGAACCCCTAAGGTTTGTTTGGAGTGCTTCTTTTTCTGGGCTGGTGGTGCACCACATAGTCTTTTAGAAAATGGGTGAAGAAATGAATACAAACTTCACAATATTCTGTAAGGTTTCAAGATGTGTCCCAAATGCAAAATAAAAATAAGGCATTATTACTGTAAAATAAATAAAGGTATTGATCTGTAGGGATCTCCAAGAACTTTGCATAATAAAATGGTAGTAAAATGAGATAACTCTTGAACACAATGGCTCATTCTTGGTTACAAACATGCTGAGTTTTATGTAAATAAATCTGCAAGAATTTTAATGACAGTGTCTGTTCTGGAGAATAGGATTTTTTAATTTTATTTGATCAATGTCGGAGAGTATAAAACATCAGAGCTATTATTTTCTATTAACTGTATCTGGCATTGGCATAAGCAGCCTACTTTGCCAATGGATTGAGTGGGTAAAGAAGTAAGAAGAAGAGAAAAAAAGTTTGTCAAACTTAGTAAGAACTTCACAATCTATGTATAAAAGGCCTCACTTACTTGCACCTTTTTATTTGAAAATATTTTACAAAACCAAAATCCTGTTAATATTTTTCAGCTTAAAAAAATAATAAAATCTCACACATGTAAGAGTTTGAATGTCTGGCTCATCACGATTTTAATTGTAAATCCCAGGAAATGCAGAATATGAAAATTTAATTAGGAAGTGCTCAATGGATTGCAGAGTAGTAAATTTTATTAAATTTCTTTACAAAATAACATTTAGAAAATAATTTAATAAAAAGCTATGTGCCTTACTAAGAAACAATGAAAATGGTTCAAGCAGTTTTTAGTATATCTAGAATATTTTTTTGCAATGCCTATGGTCTTAGGCAAATTGTGGCTCAAGCAAATATGAATAGATCAAAACATATGTGCCTTTAATCTACTATGTAATTTATGTATAGATTACTAAAAATATAATTTATGGCAAACAACAACATGATTCTCTAAAGCTATTTTATATGTACACTCTTCCTGAAAATATAGCGAATTTTTAACTGGTCTTGTAGAGTTGCAACCTAATATTCGTCACAGACAACACATTTAATTTCAAGTTTTAAAAAAATGTAGGCTTCACAAACTGTATATACATGTGTAGTATTCTTAGCAGAAGTCATAACCTGATGTCCATATTCTGCTGTGAAAATCCTCATTTTATAACACAAGAAAAACATTAAGTTTACATATATGTGTTATTTTCATATTGATGTACATGCCTCTCCACACCAAAACCATCTATTTTTCAGAAGGTTTGTTCTTGGAGAGCAAAATCAGAAATTTTCTCATATTTTGGCCTCTGTAACAGTATTATGAACAAGGTATGAAAAGAAAGAGACTGCAAAAATACATATTTTTCATGTACTTTGGAACAACTGTGCAATGTTAGATCTTATTGCTGAAATATATAGAACTTGTGCTACTTGGACTAATAGGATGAAGATTTCTGGGTCGACATGAGGACAATATTAAACCTGAATTTAATCATGCTGGTTCAATCAGTATTGCAGTCATCTTTCCTATTGCAGTTTAATGAAAGACAGTGATACCTATATATCAATATTCCTTTCAGGATAGTTATCATTCTGTAGGGCTGTTGCAATGTCCTCAGAGCAAGACCTCTAAATCCTTCTAACCCCAAATCTCCTCCACTACCAATTCTTGGCAGTATTTTTCTCAGTCACCTTGTCATGCAAGCCTACTGAGTGAAAAGCATAACTAATTCAGACAAGAATTTTTCACCAGGTGAAAAGAAAATTCCACTGTTAAGTAGCAAATCCCACTTTTTTCTACAGGACACTGCTCAGTACAAGTCATTAAGAGCCCTTCAGATTGTGTTCATGAAACAGCTGCAACACTGTTTGGATTGATTCACTTGATTAACTTAATTAGTAGGACTAACAATATTAATAGCAGAAAGCTGCTCAATACTACATTATTTGTAACACTGTCAGTGGGTACACCCAGTTCATAAAATGTCTAAAAAAAAAAAAAATGAATAATGTAAAATCTTGGTTTTAAGTCCCCTGACATTGCCAAGAACAAGAATAACACATGAGACATCTTGCAGATCTCATAATCATAAACTTGGAGTAATAGTTCTGAGGACATTGATGTCATCAGCTCAGGAGAGTATCTCACACAGGACTCACTCCTCACTGTCCTATTGCCTTACTTAATAGCTTGGATGCTTCTCTTTAATACAGCAGGTTGCCTTACATTCCTGAGGATCAGCAGATAGTGCAGGAAGGCTTTTATTTCATGCCTCATTTCTTCCAATATCCTTGGAATGACTTACCTCACTCACATTCTCCTGGCAGTTGTGGAAAAAGAAAAGAGTTGCAAATGAATTGTTATTTCCTGTATGTGCGTACACAGGTGAAAGCATCACAGCACAAGGGACAGAGAAAGAATATTTAACAACAAATATTTCAGTGATGAAAATGTTTACCTTAGCAGCCCTCAGTCCATACAGGTGGGGTGGCCAAATGCCTGTTAATTAGCTGAGGGGGTGTTTTAGTCAGTAATAATATTATTCAAAGAAAAGTACTATTGATTTAATTAGGGTTAATTGGTGACTCATCAAGAAAGAAGGTTGACTGCCTTCTATGCCCCAGAAAGGTGAACATGCAGATCCTGGCTAAGACAGAGGTGAATTGCCCACATGTCACTAAACCAAATATGGCATTTAACATCTAAGCACCAAATGTTTTTAATATAAGGTCCTCTTGTTCAAATGGGGGACATATGAACTAATCACATTTCTACTGTGGATCTGTCAAGTTGCAAAATTTTTGTGAAAACAAAATTTTGAGAGTTTTACAAGGAAATCAGTTGCCTGCCAGTGAAAATGCTTTTCCTTACTGAAGTCGCATGGTAAAGCCTAAACATTTGGAATTGAGTTTTGTTCAGCTTTCACATTTTACTTTAAGAATGTTACCTGTAAGCAAGTAATTAAAAAAATAATAAATTTAATTAATCTATACATTTCTGTAATATAAAATGTAATATTGATCAGTAAATAAATATAATAATATAGGCACTGAAGAATTTCACAATGAATTTGGATTTAGAAGTTCACATATTTTTAAAATAACTTTCAATCACAGTCTGTTCTCCCCTCCAGCAGTCCATCCCAGCTTTCCATTATGAACAGTGCATGGTGGTACCTGAAACCACATCTTTTGCACAGCAAATTGCCAAGACTCCTCCATTTTTAAAGGGGCAGAGATTCCTTGGAATATGGCACTCCTGACAAGAGTTTTTGGTCAACTCAGCTCATTCAAAGAAGTGACAAGCATCATAAAAGGGCTAAAAGATGTTATGCTGACTGGATCTGACATCCCTAGTGCTGCTAAGAGGTTGGATATGGTAACTGACTGTTGCCTTTTTTTTATCAGCCAGATGTAATGCCACTAAATACACACAAAGGCGAGCAGATGTGAGCCAGTTGTGTACAAAACCAGAAAAACTGCAGTTCATAGGAGGCTGCTCATAATAACACGTTAGACTTGAACAGTAATATTCCACTAATGTTTAGTCCACAAGAATGGCAGGGCAATAGACAAGGGAGGTAGAGTAAAACTCATTTTCCTACAGTAGCATTGTGTGACATTTAAAGTTAACTACAATATGGATCTTCAGCCTTTTGGCTTGGACTACAAATTCACAACTACCCTTAGAGAAAAACCTGTAAGAAAAGAAATTATAGAAGCAAGCAGGCAAAACAAAGGCAGACAAAGTGTAAAACAGAACAAACCCTGTTTTTTCTTTGTCTCATCTTTAGTCTTCCTCATCCTTTTGTATTCTATGTTGAAACCAGAATCAGCTATGCAGTATTTATAGTGATGTTACTCTCCTGATAAAGTATTGCACAGGCTGTGGCAACAATCTAGGGCTCAGCAGGGAAGCTGTGAGACAGCTATTTTTGTAATGTTTAAAATTATACTAAATTAATAAAAATAAAATCTCCTGCTGGGTTTCCAGTTTTAAATAGCACATTGTGGTGTAAAGTATCAAAGCATCAGGGTTCTGCTAATTTAGTACATATTATAACACTGAAGACATTAAAAGATCATAGCATTTTTCATTTTAAAAACAACACTGTGAACTGGCTGAATAATTTCAATAGTTGATACTAAGGATGGCTAATATATGCTCAATGGGATAGAGGGAAATGGGAAAACTGCATATCATAACTTTTATGGGTTTGAAGGTATAATTGTTTAGAACTCTGTCAGAGAGGATTCTGCCTTTTCCCCAGATTCTAACATACTAAATTATCAACTCCTAAAATTAGAATGGTACTTAAAAATAATAACTATACTTAATTTTGTATAAAAGCAAGATGACATACTTCCTAATTAAAAAAAAAAAAAAAAAAAAAAAAAAAAAAAAGATTGCTTTAAAATAAGAGAAATTCCATTGTCTCATACCTGTATAGGGAACTTCTGCAAAGTAAAATCCTACCACAAAGCTCTTAGGTTAGATACTATTAGGTTAGATACTAATAGAACACCATTAGGTTAGATAGTCACCAAGCATACACCTTTCAAAATCATCCAGAAAGTGCCCACTAATTTAACTTACAGAGAAGGCATGAGCTGAAAGCATTTAGTCAGATGTTGGGCAGCATGAAGTGCTAATGTGTGTACAAGACCAAGACGTAAGCAGAATAAAAGAGAAAGGTGATGGCATATGTTTCCAGAGAGACAATGTCAAAAATACAAATGTCCACTTGACAGTAAACCCATGTATTGGCTTCTTAGATATTTTCCACCTACTCCTAGAAAACTCATGTGGCTAGTCATCCCTGGTAGAAAAGGATCAGAGTAATGGCAAGAAAAATGTGCCACTGCAAACCAAACTGTCTGACACACTTTAACAAGGTTAGGCAGGTTGATAACAGTATTAGCGCTTTGCAAATAAGTATTGCTCCACCCGTGGGTGGAGCTATGCCCAGAATAATGGCAACAGGACATTTGTGGGGAAAGTTCAAGCAAGACAATGGGACGAGACATCTCTTCCTCACACCATTTTTTTTTCAGTCTGCTTTTAAAAAGCTAGAAGCTGTGTTTGAAAGCCTGGAAGACTTATGACTACTGCTAGCATTTGTGTTTGCTCATGGCAGACTATTTATTTTGAAAAGTACTGCTTGTTAAGTAAATAAAAGACAATATAATTTTGGCAATTACTATGTTTACAGGGAGCTGGATACAAGGTGAAAGTCACTGGCATTCTTGTTGAGCTAGCTGATAAAATGTGACCTGAAATAATGTGTTACTAGAGAAGTCATGCAAAAAATTCCTTGACCCAGTATACTGAGACCATGTCCTCATTGTGAAGAGAGCAATATTCATACTGTGGCAGACTAATATGTGTGTATCATAAAATACTGAACAAGCAAATAAAAGCAAGATAACTGCAACTTCTTGGGATGACTTTTGGACAGCAGTTTATCAAATTTACATGCAAAACAGCTCACTTCTTTTAGAAACCTTGAGTCTGAAAAAAACCCCACTTTTCAAGCCCCATCAGGTACTACTTTGCTGGCTCACTTGGATTCTCATAAAGGGTGAGTTGATTTAGAGCATCATTGAATTCAATAGAAAATAATAAAACTGAAATCAGTGTTACTGTTGCAATGCAGCAAAGACAATGACCAAGACATTTAAAGTAATTAATTTATCAGAAACTGACAGTTTTTAAAACAAATTGTATGACTGAATTAAAGCTTGGATAATGGGGACTGACTGATTAGCAACTTCTCCCTTTCCACCAATATTGTGGCAATCAAAGGTCTACTTGGCACTTGGGAGAGCATCAATTAAATTTTTGATTTTCAAAATGATTCTAAATTATTTGAATCTGGGTTTTCAATATGATATGTCAGTATAAAGATCATTGTCTACACTAGATTCAGAAGTATGAATGTAAATCTTGAGTATATGAAAGCTCAGCTTGATTTTAATTTCTTAGTAGGCTTCCAAATCAAACATTTCTTTGAGATGTCAAATTCTGATTTACTAGCCAACATCAATAACAGAGTCAGAAAATCATATGAAAGTTACCAGGTTTTGAAGCTTCATCACTGTGAAAAGATTTCTTCTGCTACCACTCAGGTGTTCTGTGCTTCCCTCCTCGCTGCTGTAAGCCATACCATGCCCATATTATGCCAGTGAGCATGCTAATTATTAATTCAAACAATAAATGCAGTGCCCAACTTGAGCTTATACCCTGCCTTTGTGTAATTTGTTAGTACAGTAAACTTAGAAAAGAGAAGCATGCAAAAAAGACACAGGGAAAACGACACAGATCCATAAACCTAGTTAGAAATATATAATTTTGACTCATATATTATTTTTCTCAGGTTTCTGTTGAGCCTCTATGAAGCCATATTTTACTGATCTTCTTATAGAAAAGAACATGTCTAAAAAAAGTGGCCATGCAAATTTATCTGGCTTTATTATTAAGAAAGTAGTATTCAATATTAATAAATAAGTAATCAGACACTGCTTGTTATACTTTGGGTAGAGGTGAAATATAAATATTGCCCCTATGAACGCACTAAAGAACAGGGGTTTATATTTTTTTTCAACTACAAATGCCCAAATACTCAGAGTCTTGACATGGAAAAGCACAGATACATGGAGGAAGCGACTTGCACCTTACCTGACACACTGGAATAAACTATGTGATGATATATTTTTATGTCTATGGAATCCAGCATGGTTCGAAAAAGGCCTTTATCTCAGATGTGTTCGAGAAAGCTTAGTGTTCACCCCACAGAGTGGTTGTCTGAGTTTTCACCATTATTCTGAAGCACTTGTTATTCTCCTTTCCAACCCTTTTTTTCTCCCTGTTTCATTCCTTGTGCTGGCATGTATTCATATGGATTTTTTTAAACTGTTATTAATTACAGATGATGTTTCTTCTTCACACTTGACCGCAAAACCAGACTGAAATGGACATTTATTGAATGGAGATGCAATGTAGTGTGCTACCAGTTCATGTGCTGCTCAGGTAGGTTTTGAGACCTTCCTTCTCCATCTACTGATCCATAATTTATTAAGTTAGGAACTCTATTAAAAAACTGAAACTATAGCTCAGCAGCACTAATTGCCACTTCTATCATTAGAACTGATTCATTCTCCCTTGATGCAACCAAACCAAAGAATAACATAACATAGAAATCTTACCCTCCATAAGACAGGCAGATAGTTACCACTTCTTACAAGAGAACTCTTGCAAAAACTAAGCAGATACAAAATTATGAAAAAGAGCAGATAACGTTGGTATATCCCAAGGTTGTGAGTATGCTTGCTTATTTAAATTATGATGAAAATATTGGGAGGAATAAGAAGGTAACCCAATTTATCATATAGAGATTTTTTCCAAGACACCAGCTTTGTTGCAAGGAGTTTGAGGTCAGCTGAATGGTGCTAAGAAAACACAAGCTTCTGGATAGCCCATTGCACTGGAGAAAAGGAGGAATAAGGTTTCAAAATGCATTTCCAGATGCTATGTTGAATCACAATCTCCATGGAGATAGACTCACATGAGACATTTGTGTGTCTGAAATGAAGTACAGCAAAACACAGTTCATTTCTTTTGTCAAGTGAATAACAGACAGCTCATTTATCAGGAACAAGCACAAACCTCACAGGATTATTGCTTTGACACTAGAAGCAAAAGTAAAACATTTAGATAGAGCACAGGTAGTAAAATGCTGTGGAAATTTGAGCCTGTCCAAGTGCTCTAGAACCTGTTTGCAAAAGACAGATGTTTGTAGAGTTCTAGCCAAGCCCAGATGAACCAAAATTTTTGAGACATGGTGATAAAAATGAGCACTTGCTGTCTATATAGGCATATACAGGAGGGAAAATGCCTACTTTTCACCCAATTTTCAAAAATATGAAAAAGATGAAACAAACTGTAAAAATGAAAGAATAGATCAGAATTCAATGGAAATAACAAAAACATGAGTGAGGTGACATAGTATTTTTGTCTTCTTTCCATGGGGGTTCAAATCCACTAAAACAAAAGTAGGAAGCACAAGTACTGCAGAAGCAGAAATAATATCTGACCGGATTATTAAAATAAAATTTTACAATACTCTGCTGATAGCATATATTCACAAAATGAATGCTTTTACCATTTGTTAGAAATGCATGTGTATGCACTCAAAGAAAAATCTAAGTCTGTAATATAGATAAGAAAGAACTTTTAGAATATCTTGATTATCACAGTCATAAGCAATTCTCTATTCAGCATAAAAGAAAGAACAATATTCCATTAGTAAAAAGGTCTTAGGTAAACTAACAAAGTTATCTTAAAGATAAATCTCAAGTTATATATATCATAGTTTATATTTCAAAATACTAGTGGGCAGATGTACACTGCTATTATGATTATCTTGGCTGACTCCTAATATGAATACAATCTTCTTCAGTGATTTCTTAGACTTCTTTTCATTTTTTTTCCTTATGATTTTTAAAGATACCTTGAAATAAAGTCAATAAATGTAAACATTTTTTGTGTTTCTTTAAATTGCTGTCTTTGGCTGCAGTACTGAAAGCATTAATTGCTGCATTTACTCCTGTCCAATCTGCACTCCTTCACAATTATTCCCATGAACAAGGGTATATTTCTCTTCTTTCCTCTGTATTCATATCCTTAGCCAGCATCTACTTTTACCTATTACTGATCTCTACTTCCAACCTATTTTATTTGATAAAGCAGATTACTTTGAATAAATAATGTGTTCACGTTCAGCCTTCCTCTTGTAGATTATTCATACAAGGACAATTACAGCTTTGTCTAATTTATTTGGATTTGGAAGTATTTACTAATTTTGTGTGAGAAATTTTCACCCTATTGCCTCGTCAGGAGCCTTGATGATGTTTTGAATTAAGTCTGGTGTTGATGGCCTAAAGCCAAATGTAGGAGAGTGAACCAAAAGTAAAGTAAAATGATGTTTCATTTAAGCTAATGAGAAGACCAAATTTTGGAGACCAAGTTTGTATTGTTTGTCCTCTCCAGAAAGAGTGAAGAATCCATATTAGGTTCTTAGGACATGTAATGTGATCATGACAATATGGTAATTAAATAAAGTTGAGCATCTATTTCAACTATTCTACAACACTGAACAAAAAGAGAAAAAATACCTACAAATCAAAAAAAAAAAAAAAGTTCAAAATCTTTACTGAATTCGAATTACCTTGTGTGGCCTCATTAAGAAATTATATTGGTTCTGGAGATGGAACTCTTTGAGTTGGAGCGCAGGACTTTTCTATTAAGGTGAGATACCTAGAGAAGAACAGAAAACATCAAATATCAACTTCAAATACCTGAGTACTCTTTGGTTTTTTGGGTTTTTTTCTTTCTTTCTCTTCTTTTTTCTTTCTTAAGTAATTGAATTCTTGGGACTTCTAGGAAAGGTGGAAATAGCAAAAGCTTTGTAAAGAAATCTCTACCAAAGTCTCTTCTTGATTACTTTGTCCCTGAATGAGAAGTCCTTTGTAGTTTTGTTTCCATCAACTTGGTGGCCTTTTGAATTTGCCACAAACTACACAGTAGCCTCTGATTCCCAGGAACTTATTGTTTGTGCCATTTCTGAAGCCAGAGCTGTTTTATCATTGATCCTCTCAATGGTTTCCAACCCTCTTCTTGAACTGCAAACCCTGTTTTTGTGCTGTAACTCTGTGCTACCTGTCACATCCTCTAATCCAGAAATTTCTATCCTGAGTAGAGCCACTTCCTCCCAGGGACAGAAAGACTGTCTTCATCTAGCACATTGTCTTTTTGTTCCTCCCCATGACTTTAACTCAGCTTGCCTGGATTTGCCTTGGCTATCTGCTTCTTTCCTAGCTTCCTTCTAAGTTTTTCTGAGAGGTTTTCTGGGGCTAACTTAGCTGCCTAAAGCACAGAGAAGCTTACAGGCACTGAAGGAGGTGAAATTGCAGTAATTATTCTTTCAGAACATTAAGATAGGGAAAAGGTGGATAAATGTCTAGGAAAAGAAAAAGGTAAGCCAAAATCAAAGACCTTTCACAGGAAAGACCAGTGAACACCCAGATCTCTGCAAAAGTGCAAGACAAGCACAGTTTCATTAATTTTGAATTATAGGCAGGAAAATAAAGTCAATCAGGTACTGAAATGTTAGACTTGGCTTTAAACAGGACACAGTCCAGAGCAAGATACAATTTTTCTCCTGTAAGGTATTGCTCTCACAAAACGAGGAAGAAGCTTTGTATGCTTTGTATGCAATTAAAACTTTCACAGAGAACCCTTGGTATAGTTACCAGCATTCAAGTCAAGTTACTAGCATATTGGAATACACCTAGGCCAAGTAAGACATAGTTAGTTAACAGATGTATATCCACAAAGTCCAAAATACTCCTAGTCACATGTCATTTGAGACCAAACAATATATCCTGCAGGTTACCCTTTCCTAAAAGGAGGTTTCATACTGAGCTTTGCACTCCTGCTCTGTGTGCCAGACTTGATGACCTCTGATGGAATGCAAATATATAAAGATGAGCCATATTTGCACCAAAAGAGATAATTAAAGAGAGGAAGGAAATTAAAAAAGAGAAAAATACATTGCAAATTTCAGAAAATCTACCTAATAGTGGAATAAGTGGATTGAGGGATAAATGGTCTCCCAAGAGATAGAACAGAAAGGCTATCTGCTTGGATTAGTACTAAATGGAATGAACAAAACACTAGAAATTACATTGCAAGGAATAATATTGCACTGCCAGGGGAATGGTCAGGATAATATAATTGTACTGTTTATCTCCAACCTCCCAAAACTGCAGGAGTTAGTATAATGAAAAACACCTTTTTATTCTCTTACTTTGTCACTCCTCTACTCTCAAACTCTTTCTTTTATGCTCCCAAGAACAGCTTTTGACATGATATTAGGATATGTCCACCCTGAAAAGAAATGAAAAGAAGAGCACCTGTTCTGATTGCTCATCAAACAGCAGTGATAGTCCTAGAAAAGCTGCTGACAAAGAGAATGCAGGAGACTCCCAGTTATGGGTTTTATTTCTGTTTTTCAAGGGAGAACTCCCCTTTGGAAACAGCCTTATGACAGCAGGCCAGAGGGGTGACATACGTGTGAACATATGTCAGTGCCCCCCGTGGTAATGTACATGCAAACATATGGCATTGCCCTCCTGGTGCATATTAGCTGTCAACAGACACAGGAAGGACCTTGCCCTGGTTATGTTTCTTATCATCCATATGGTTTTCTATTGCTCCTGATAGCAGATAAATTACAACTACTTCCAAAATCTCTGTCTAATAATAGTTTGTGTTTATTCCAAATATAGATGCTTACCCTTTCCCTTTGGTACTTTCACAGAATTCATTGAGAACCAAGCAACATTTTTTCATTGCATTGTAGGACTGATGATTTGAAAATGGGGGGAAAAAAAGAGAAGAGTCAACACACACACAGAGCTAAGGAGATGAATATCTGGAAGTAAACTTGAAGCTTGACACCTGTAACTCAGAACGGACTCAGCCACATGGGAAGGAAAAGCCTCCCTGCCACATTGCACACGCCACTGTGGTAAACACAGAAAATCAGGACAGTGGCCCAATATGAGGGGAAAATGCTTCCCTAGATATTTTACAAAATGACATGATTCTATGAAAAACTGAGTTGGAAGGTAACACAGTTACCTCAGCATATGGACTCATATATTTCTAGAGAGAAAGTAATCTGCTAGACATTTTATAGTGAAAACTCAACTGGCAAAAGCACAGACCATCTCTAGATGATGCTGAAGTTAATACTTTCAAAGGCTAGTTACATGAACTGTAAAGAGAAGGGATCCAAAGAGCAGTTAGCAATGCTTCTGCATTAGTTTACTACCTTGTTGTCTATTCCAGACATAATCCCAAACCTCTAGGCAGCCACTTCAATTAGTTCAATCATAGGCCCTAAAGTGGTGTAAACCACAAAGTGTACAAAATGAGTGTTTGCTTGAAAGCACTACTGTAAGTGACAACCCAAAGTCTGAGAGACAGGAAAATCACACAGCTGTCCTGCCCCCATAAAGTCAATCTCCTTGTCTGTTCACTTTCACACCCCAATATCTTAGCACACTGCACATGTGGGAGCTCCCATTTGTTTGCTGTACATCCAAGAATAGTGTTCAGTGTTTCTGTTGACAAAGAGGAACACATATGCATTGCACTAAAACAAGCAACATTATTCTTGAAATTCAGATCTTAGTGTGTTGAAACTCTGGTCTAAATATGTCAGAGCATAGTCAGACATCTGATTTGTCCTTTCCTGTTTGACTGGCAGAAGAATATCTGACCCATAAGATTGGTAGTTGCACAGATCAAGTTTGCAGAAGTACAAAAGAACAAGGGCAACAAATCACAATACTTCCTTATAGTAAAAAAAAATGTTGTGGGTTTGTGGTACTTCAATTCAGCTTAGATGATCTTGTGGCACTAAGAAAAGTCTTCCAAGATTGCATGTCGGTAAAATACATTTGAATGGGTTTATGCAGAAGCTCTCAAAACAATTTTCTATGTCATGTACATAATACGATTGGCATGAAAGACTCAGCCTAGCAAAGAATCAAGAATCATAACATGAGTTCCATGCTATCAAGAATCATAACATGAGTTCTTAGGACTATTTCAAAAGCATTTTAGTGGATCAGAACTAGTTTTATTATTTTTAACTGGATTTAGTATAGTAATCACAAAGAATCAAAAGCTGAGAGTTGTACACAATAGCAAATGCTACATGGAGATAAATATTTCTCACTTTCAGTAATTACTGGAATGATTTGGTGAAGTTATGGTCAATGACTGTTCCAAACTAAATACATTTGTAATAGTCTAGGAATATTATAAAAATCAACAAAGAACAAAAATTTAGGGCACATTGATGGGGTTGTCTCTATCTTTCAGGTGGAGAGAACTTTATGACAGGAAACAACAATAGGTTAAGGTAAACAGCTTATTTTGCCTACCTTCATATTTCAATACAGTAGTTCAATATAACCACATTTCTCCAAAGACTTGTATTCTGTTATTGAAAGGTAATGGTGGGAACCAACTTAAGAACATGTAAAATGCAAGATTTTTTAATCAATGAGAAGCTATTAATTTAACCAAGCCTTCCTGTAATAATATTGAGACAGACTGTCTGCCTGTTTTTACATTATAGCTAGCTTTGCAATCTGTACAGAATATAATGAGGTGTGTACATTTTGTGAATATATTGATTGAGAGCGGTCCGTAGGAATCTAATGCTGCCAAAAAGTTGGTATTGCTCTATGATTCTTGAGTGGTTTGCTTTCTGGAACAACCAAGTTGTTATTTTAGTAGTTGTTGACTCTTGCCACTCACTACATGTAGAATTCATTTAGTTTATCTTCACTAGATCACATTAAGCTCAGACTTAAGTTTAGACTTTATGTGATCCAATTACTGATTAACATGGGGATTACTGATCTGACAGATCCCCATGTTAAACCACACTGATGCATCACTTGACAGGTTCATTAAAGTCATTGTGCATGTGTGGTTCTGCAGCAGCAGGATTCCTCAAGTTCCCAAACCACCTCAGCCGCTAATCTAAGCAATTCTTGACCTGACATATTTGGAGTCGACCAAAAATTCAAGGCAAAAATTTGAGGTGGACAATGTAATTTTTAAGACTTACAGAAACCAAATGGATCTTCTTAATCTAAAAACAGGCCTTAGTTTAAGCATCTTTATCTCACTTTCATGATGTATCACTGCATTCTGATTTCAGCAGAATCATCCACAGCAGAAATCCAACAAATAATTATATTTTTATCAACTGTGGCTTTATCATAGATTTTATTAATAATTGTTATTAGCTTAGAAGACATACAAAAGAGAATCTATATTATTTTTCAAATAATTGAAAACTTAAGAAGCTTTTTTGCTTGCTGATTTCTTCAACTTAGTTCTATAGTTATTTGGTATATTCTTTGTACGAACTTTTTGGTGTAGTATCTGAGTACGTTTCATTAGTGCATTAAGCAATATAACTAATGTCTGAAACATGATACATACTCTGGAAAAGTTTCACTCTGTATGGAAAAACAAAACAAATCTACTGGATTGTGGAAAAAGTAGAATCAGTGATACTTCAGTGTAAAATACAGCTGATAGGAAAAAAACTAGGTATTTGGGCTTTTCGGAAATGTCAAGGTTCTGCAACTTGTGCTTATCCCACATAAGGAAAAAGCTGGGGAAAAGAGAGAAAAAAACACCTTGTGGGTAGGACAGTTTTGCACATTCCATTAGAAGTGGGAGACAAGGATCATTAGGGGGTTTTGGACTAGATGACATTTAAAAGTCCCTTTCAACCCAAACGATTCTTTGTCTGTGAATGATTCCATGACTGAGATTCCGCGAATATGCTGTATAATAGCTACCAAAGCCATTGGAGGTTTTGCTGTGCAGTGTGCATGCATCTTCCCCAACAGTTTGCTGCTTCTTACGTTCTAGCTGAGAAATGGGCTCTGGGAAGCCGTGACAGAATTGGAGCAGTCTGGCTCATGGTCAGTCTGCTCCAGAGGAGCTCATCTCCCTTCCCATGTGCCACCAACACAGAAAAAAACAGGAAAGGGGTCAGTATATATTTAGAAAGGTCATGTATGATACAGTCTAAAGATGGATCACATGTTAAATATTGGAACATAATTATTAGTAGGGGCACATTGTTCTCTTGGTTGTCTGGTACATTTCAATAACTTTTATCCCACTCACCAGCTAGCTAGCTGAAATATAATACAGAATAACTATAGTCTGATGCTTACATTTTCTAATGAAAATTTTGGCTATAAAGTAGTGTCTAGTCTTGGAATATTTTTATTTATATTTGATAGAAATAAAAAGAAAGCTTGGAGTTTCTAGTGAAAAGAAATTTTAAAATATATAAACAATATAAAAGAAATTAAAAGAAATACTAAAATTACATCATTCCACATCCAAAGTGGAGCTAATGTTCATATAGGTAATATATAATATTTACAACAATTCATTAATCAAAAATGTTCCACAGATTTAGTGTAGTGCAGTCTTTTACTGTATCCCTTTTATTTAAAGTGAAAAACAAAATCCAAACTAAAGCAGGACTTCTGTAATCATAATAGAAATAAATAACAAATAAAAATACGGAAACCATAACCTAGGATAGTGTGTCATGGGGAAAGGAGACCTAAGGTGACTGGATATGGATATGTACCCACTAGCTAACAGTTTATGACAAATGAAACATATTTAAGTATCCTAATTGTCTTTCTGATTTAATAGGATCCAATAAATGGAAACTGTATGGCCAGAATAATGAAAAGAGCACAAAATTTATCTCATTCTGTTGCGTCCTCTCTGTGTTCTTTTGTCCTTTGATTGCACTGGTGGATAATATTATTTTGTTCCCAAGGAAATATGTCCCTTTGATTAGGTTGCAGATATTCTCTCATTTGTCACTGTTCTATCAAGGTATGCCATGTAACAGCAGGAACCCTTGATTATTTAATTGCTTGTAAGAACTCATTAAATCTTACTATCAATCATTGGACATATGGCAAATATCACCCAATGGCATGAGAGGTTTTAACAGTGATCTGTCACTGGGGCATACCCTTTCTTTAGTAGCATAGGCCCTTTGTTTAGTTCTCTGATCATAATAATTTTTAATTAATATTGATTTGTAAAAGAGTGTTCATGCAGTGGCCTTAATCTATGGGTACAAGGATAATCTTCTAACAGGAGCATTTGTAATTCCATATAAATATCAAGGAACCCCATCTAAGAGAGTTTAACCTTTTTACAATGTTTTGTAGATCATGTTAGCCCGATGATAACCTAATTTAGTCTTCAAAGTGGATACGGCTCATTAAGAAAAACATATAAGAAAAAGTCACACAAATAGGTTTTGCATCAACACCTTCATGGTATCCTGTGAGCTATCTCTGATGATACAAATACAAAAGACATTTTTCAAAATGCAAAATATTAGCTATAGCTACTAGTGGTAGCGACCTGTGCAGGTCTATAACAAAATCTTGTTATAGATTTTGTCTATAACAAAAATCAAGTTAAAGGAGGAGGAAGTTATCTCACCAAATACTGTTTTATTTCATCACAGATCCTTAAGGTTTAGGTATATATTTACGTAGATGGATAATAAAGTAATGAAATCATTTGATTATTGCAAAAAGTCCTGCCTGGGATATGTAGATTTTACCATAAGAAAAATTTAGATTCAGCATTCTTTGCAAACAGAACAGAACAGCTAATTTTACCTCAAAATTAGTCATGCTCAAAAACTAAATAAACTTTTAAGATGAAAGTTCATAGCAGTTGACAATGGAACTACTCCATTTTTCAAATCATAAAAAGAGTGATATTTGACCATTTTCTTGTGATGACTACCCTTTTACTCTACAGGACTCACAACCTTTTACATAGTTTATTCATTAGTATTACTTGAAAGTTGCAGGAGGCAAAAGAGAAAAGCCCAACCACAAAACGCTTCTTTGATGATTATATTTAACAAAAGACTTGCTTCCATTCTAATTATTCTTGATATACTGCTATTTGGAGATAAAATCAGGATATTTAATCTACTACTTTGTAATAACTTTGTCAAAAATCCCTTTACTTTTGAAAATTTTGTGTCAAAAAACTAAGAATAATTGATAAAGAGAGAAAAGTGGAAACTGGAAGATTTCCATCTCTAAGTCAGGCTTCTATTCACACATGCTACCTGTGACAAACCAGGCTCTTTATCTGAGGCATGGCTGCCGTTGTAAGATAACACACACGACTTGCCATAGCAACAATTTAGTTTTGGAAGGGTGGGTTAAATTCTAAAGTTTGTATGTTCTTGGAACAAATTTTTGAATATGGATCACAGCTGATTTCAATGTCAATTTGTTTTGTGCTTTTGGTTCAATGGGTGAGCTTCATAAAGGAAAAGATTTGAGTGTAGAGAAATAGTAAAGAGCCAGACAACTTGCTTTAATACAGAGTGAAAGAACAGCTTTGAGAAGTAAGAAAGAGAATCAGAATCTTAATACCTAAGATACGTTTCTGCACTTTTAGGTATGGAAATTATTAAGAAAAGAGGCAGAAAAGAAAAAATAATTTTGAAGCTGGATTTTTCTGTGTAGTATTATTTCAGGTTACATTTTGTTTGATGACTTTCTGCCTCTACATATTTCTCTGCATTCATCCCTCTTCTGTTAATAGCAGTATCGTACCAGGCATCTGTAATTTGTCTTATGTTATGTTGTCTATTGATCATATCATAGTTTTTCAGAAAAAAACCCATATCTGCTTCATGTTTCATGATCTAAAAAACTCTATAATAATAATTTTTAAACTTAGTTTCTGAATCTTTGGTTCTTTTCCAATGAGGATTCACCAATGTCTAAATAGCTGTATGCATGCATACAACCTTGAGGACAGATTATTCAGGTATTTTGTATTCTCTGATAAAGTGAAGTCTAATTCATTCCTGTAGAGGCAGAAGTCCATCCTATAACAAGGGGAAAACCTTCAAGACAGATACTCAGCTACAACTATTATGTACTTAACATTATTAGAGCAGCATAAGGGATCAGGAGTCATTTTCCTTTATATAAATATAAAAGAGTCATTTTCCTTTCCTGGAAAACACTATAATACTGTCTTGAAATTCCTCTAAGCAGTGCTGCCTATGAATAACTATCCCAAGGAGCAAATCAGATATCCTAGTTCATGAGAGAGTTGTTTGGGAAATATTTCAATAAATACATATAATTTAATTATTATTTTGTTTTGTAGCTTACATAAACTCGACAAAATATTACAGGTAGACAAATTACAAATTTTGGTGGTTTTATAAACACTTAGTTATAAACATTTAGTAAACAGTTATAAACATTTTATAAACATTTAGTTACTGGGTTTGGTCCTGATTCCTCTTTTTTCCCCATGTTGTGACATTGTTAGAATCCTTTTGTGCTTTTTACTTCTCTTTTCCTGAAGTTTAATAATTGTAAAATGATAAAAATAAGGTGGGATGACAAACAAATTTTTAAATTCTGTTTGAAATTCTGACTTACGTCTTTGTAAAGATCTCTTTTCCCAACTGTCTTGAGACTATGCAAGTGAAATACTTCATCAACCATTCAGAAATACTGGAAACATCTTATTTTCCCAATAAACAGTTTAAACTTAAGGACTTCACAGACAGCCCGTCAACAAGAACTACAATACATTACAGAAACTTCATTGCTTCCAAGGTAGGCTAGAGTGCCATTTCACGAGTAATGAATGATGCTTTAAGATATCAGGCAGATACCCTATAGAGACTGAGATTATGCCACAAAATACAGAAAGTCTTCCAGGAAGCAAATGAATAAGATTTGCTAAGGGAGCATAGAATAAAACCCATTAAAACCCATTAAAGGAACCCAAACTATAGGTAGAAGGTAAGGAAGGATTGATTTTTTTTGTAGCTGTAAAGGCAACAGAATGCTATTTATTAATTAAAAGTACATTTTATGTATTGTGATGTGATAAACTGTTGACTGTTTAGGTGAATTACTTCAGAAATGCACTGAAATGCACCTAAGGCTATTAACACTGATAAATTATGCACTACTACTTTTTAAATTTCTGAAACAGTCTTCACAAGTACGCCCAAATCTATTTTCAGTTTTAAGCAGCAGTTTTGAGTAATCATATTCAACATTTAACTACTGCCACTAAAAGCTTCCTAGTCAGAAAAAAACCCAAGCTTTCACAAATAGTTTTAACTCTCTTATTTTCCCCTGTTTTCCTGTTAAGTATATATATATACATGTGAAACACAAAGTTTTCTATTTTGACAGAATCTGATTAAAAGAAGTGACATACTCTTAACTATATATTCCCTTGACTTTATATTCTCTTTAACTTGGGAGTGCTAAAACAAGTAACCTCCACCTGAAAGAAATGTTTGAAATATGAAAATAACATTTCTTGGGTATAAATAAACAAAAAGAGAAATCTGAAGGTGCATCTATATAAATAAATCTACATATTCTCACACACCAAAGTTCTGGGAAAATGTATTAATCTCTGGGGGTTTTTTATTCTAGGATACTAACTATCTAGGATAAATCAGCTATAGGTGAAAAAAACTAAATATTTTTCATAGATGTGTATCTTTGGACATACAATGTTTTAAGTTTAATACCCATATTTTGTATATATATATATATATATATATATACATATATATATATATATACACACATATATACATATATATAGTGTCTATATTCTGATATAGACATGTATTCTGTGTACTTACAAAAGAGTTTATATTTGAAAATCAGGCTTCTATCCAGTACCAACTTAGAAAATTCAACACTATATTTGTCATCTTCTATAAAATTGAATGTGTGATTATGGTTATATGGGAGTGAGTGTGCATTGTGTGTGGATCTGTCTTGAAAAACAGGCCTTTTTTGTCACTCTCAGATGGTGGTGATAGAGGGAGAACAATACCTTTATCTCACTATAATTTCTAAAGTCATTTAAAGGGTTCATTGTTTCAAATCAAAGAGCTATTCATAAGTTCCAATAAAATGCAATCCATCACAATTTTACATGAGCAGAAGCTTTCAGCTTATGCATATTTTGTCAGGAAGGCAATTTAAAGCTTATAAACACAAATCACTTCTTTGGTTTTTAACCACAAAACATTTACACAGTACTGACATACCACCTATAATACCTCAGTACAAAGCCAAGAAGTAGAGCAGGCAGGACCAGGAAGCAAGAACCTGGAGACAGCATTTTATGTTAAGAGTAGAATAGATGCTAGGGCATCAATTCAGGAATTCTCAAAAGACTGAGAGAGAAAAGGATGTTTGCCTATGCTTATATCCCTTATCAGAGTGTATATGAGATAATAATTAAAATAAATAAAATACATATCTGAAGCAGGTTTCTATATCCAGGAAGAAGGATTCTGGAATAATTTATTTGCTCTTTTTTTTTCCCCATATATTTGATGATTATGCTTGTGAACTAGTATGTACATTGACCAGATGCATAATGGCTGTGGTACCATAGCATCTCTGATCAGTAACTGATTTGGCTCAGTCTGCTAAAAAAACTTTGATGCATAAGAGTGAATCACTCTTAGAAAAAAATGTGAAGAAATATTATGTATTCTATTTCACTGGAGGAGAAGTGAAGCTCACAGATGCTCTACTGTTTCCCAAGCCTACAATCATTTAAGTGGCTTACTCAAAGAGCTGGAATCAAACATTTCTGTCCTAGTCTGTCTTAATGTGCAAACTTTACTCTATTTTTATTTAGTATTTCCTATTCTGGGAATCTTGAAAGTACAGTGCAGTGCAGAAAGTACAGTGCAGATCTTCCTAGGGAACTGGTATTCATAGACTCATGAATCATAAGATAATCTTTGTTGGATGAGAGATCTGTAGGTCATCTTGTTCAATCATCTGTCCAAATCAAGACTTATTCAGAAGCAAGACCAGATTAAATAGGGCATAGTCCAGTCAAATTTTGAAAGCTTTGGTGAAAGTCCACAGCCTTTCTTGACAGCTTGTTCACCATTCTCATTGTGAAGACCCTTAAGTCCCTTTTCAAGGTCCCATGATGCAACTTTTCATCTTGGATCTTGGAGAAGAGGTACCTATGTTTGTCCAATAACCACCCGTTATGTACTTAAAGACAGAAAATTATCACCTTTTAGCCTTCTTTTTGGAGGTTTAAGTAAGTACATTCCTTCAGGGCGCTGTATGCTCCAGCTCCTGTCTATCCCAGCAACCTTCTCTGGCTTTGCTCCAATTTATCAGTACATCTCTTACAGAGGGGAGCCTGACATTGTGGCACTACAGATAAAAGTGGGAATAAACACTTCCCGTGACCTGCTGACCATGCTCTTGTAGCCTGTTGGAACTCAAAATGTCCCTCAGGCATTTTTGGAGGTTCTAGGCTCTGGTTAGAAGTATTTGAGACTTTGGCAAGCAGCTGAAAACAGCTGTAATTTTGAGTTTGAGCCATGGAACGATTTACTAACTTTGCAGGTAGAACAAGAAGTCACAAAAGCTTAGATATTGTAGTAGAAGTAGTTACAAAGTAGAGGGAAGAATTTTTTAGTAGTGTACAAGGGGGTTTTAACACATGTACAGGGGGGTTTTTACTTTATACATGAGGGTCAGAGGTTTTAAGATAGAGGAATGTAGGCCAGTCCCGTTTCTCCTCTTTCTTCTTCCTTACCTCCATGTTCTTGATGATGTTAGCACTTATGGATTAGTTTAGAATAGAAAAGCACCATTTAATATAAGTAGTAAGTATTGGAAAAAAACGGTAAACATGTATCACGTAATGTATCATATAAAAGCAGCAGCCCTGGGCGGGGAGAAAGAGAAGAAGAAGACACCAGGCAGTGAGGGTGTCAGGGGTGTGTGTGCCTCTGCCTGAGCTGCTGACCAAACCACAGCAGCCCAAGAAGACAATCTTTTAGATAGCTTACAATAAACTGCCTTGAGACCGAACAACAAGAGGCTGCAGAGTTTTCTTTGGAAGCACAGGTTGGAGGAGAGACTTTACCACCACACGGAACCCCTGAACCAGGCTGGGGCTCCAACAGTAGCCCAGTATGGGCTTTACCTTTGGCTGTGCACACGTGGCTCCTTCGACTTGCTGTGCACCAGAATCCTGGTGTCCTTCCGTGCAGAGCTGTTTCCAGACAGCTGGACTCCAACTCACACAGATGCAAAAACAGCACTTCCCCCTAAAAAAACATACAATCATTTGTATTTTGGGAGAAAGAAGCTCTCAATACCACCACAACATGGGAATGCAGTGTAACAATTGCTAAATATCCTGTGTTTCCCACTAAGATTTAAGGAGGATTTCAGGTCCCAGACTTTTAGCTGTTAAAAAGAAATCAAGTGATTTATAGTAAACAAAAAGCACTTTGTAAAATAAAAGTGGAGAACTTGCTACTCATTGTAATGCACACTCGTATATTGTTTAGCAACATCATTGTTTCATTCCAAATAATCACAGGTCAGCAAATGACAAATTTACTGTTATCTATCAATTGATTCTGTTACAATGTCCCTGAGGTTTATAACTCCCACACTGGATCTTTACCCCTTTCCTAATGTTAAACTATTATCCTCTCTCCCCATTTTTGCTCTTTGATTTTAAATTTTAAAAAAGGAAATATTTTAGGCCCATTTACTTTCAGCATATCAAAAGGCTGCATATTTATTTTGGAACTGTTAGCTGCTACTGAGTTGTTTGCATGATAGAATCATGATCCAACATGAATATTTTGTGTTATAAAGCATATTAAGGAGCCAACTAAAAATCAACAGGAATGGTTATTCTAAAATCTTTTTCTCATTTGATGCAAGCAGGTTGTTTCAAAAATACATGTCTTCTTTTCTGTGCACACACTGCCTACAAAAGTGGTGGTGGCAGTTGGGTTGTTTTTAAAACACATACAACTCCAACCTTTCTTAATCTAATTTAAATTTTAAAATGTTTTCTGTTTCAATTCAATTTATTCTGCTCCTGCCATGGATAAGTGGGAGAAGAATGTTTAAAATAATAATAATTCTTTCCTCTTTCAGACAGCCAAGCATAGAAGAGAATAGTTCAGAGTAGTTGGGAGAACAAAGAAATCAGGCCTGGATTCACTTTGGTTAAAGCAGTGTCACATACAGAATCAGTATATTCCGAGTAGAACTTTTGGAACAAGCACACATGGCCTTAAATAAATACAGGAAAGAAAAGTAGTGACAGAAAATCAAGCTACTTCTAAGTTGCAGAACATAGATACAGAGGAAGGAGATGAAGAGACAGAGCCACTACTGCTGGAACAGAGACTTGTTGCCATGGGAGCGAGGATAAGGAAAGCTGGTACCCTGGAGGCAGTGACTGGGGACAAGAGCAAAAAGGAGAGGGATAAGAACTTGGAACACTGCATATACAGGGAACAGACTCACACACACATCCCTCTGTATTTTAGAAAGCCCAGGCTGCCTTATTTCCAACCCACATAATCACATGCGTTATGAGGCCAAGGCCAAAAAGACAAAATTTTGCAAGGAGAATATTAAGTACCTGTTACAGAAGTAGTCTGTTTTTTTTTTTTCTGAGCGGTCTGGTAGCTCTCTCTTCCCTTTGAGCTCATTTTAAAATACTTATGGTATTGACATACAAGGTGAATATCGATGCTTAGTCTCATATCTTCTGGATCACTAAGGAAAAGACAAAGACATTTATCCATGGAAACAGAAGATTCACAGTTTCTTCCCCAAGCAAGTAATACATTTTCTCATAGGAGTGCCACGACAATACTGTGAGGATATGGCTTAAACAGAAAGATAATTTTTAAAAACCTCGCTAAATATTTTTACTGATATTTTTCAGTAAAATACAGCACAAAAATTCAAGTAATATTCTCATGTCATGGGACATTACCATGCTCCAACAAGGATAAAATTGCTATAGAATTTGACTACAGTATTTTTAGTTTTGAAGTAAATTACTTTAAATTAGGTTGTAATTTCCTGTCTAAAAATAATGTGTTTCAATTTCCATTTTCCCAAACAGCAGGCATTTTATATGGAAAAGGTCAGCAAAGAAACTTTTCTCCTTTGCCTTTTCTGGGCACAGAGGGTAAAAATGGCTAATTTTTTTTTTTTTTTGCATGTTTACATATCAAACTTTAAACCCCCTGTCCCATGGTTTACCTGCATGTTTTTATTCTCTT
This sequence comes from Taeniopygia guttata, assembly GCF_048771995.1. Classification (NCBI taxonomy): domain Eukaryota; kingdom Metazoa; phylum Chordata; class Aves; order Passeriformes; family Estrildidae; genus Taeniopygia; species Taeniopygia guttata. The sequence goes on along the minus strand of NC_133026.1, from coordinate 28,197,199 downwards.
TCCTCTCAAGTCTCCCTTGTTTTCATGTTCTTTTATTCTACAGTATGAGCTGATTGTTCAAACTCTGTGACCAAAACTCTCACTTTGTAACATTTTTTTTGAAAGTGTATAGTAATAAAAACAAGCAGGAGTTGTCAGTGCAGCAAAAAAAATAAAACTGTCTGTTATATGCAAAGTACATCTTTAATGATGTTTAAAAAGGAGATAAACATCTCTATGGGAATTCTTAAAACACTTATCTCTTAGGCCCTTATTTAGTTTTGCAAGTCTTTGTTGTTTAACAAGCTGGAGAAATGGGTCATCTAATGTTATATTAATCAGTAAATTAATATTTTAATTTGATTTTCTTTATAGTTGAAATGCTTGCGGCATCTCCAGTGTTTTCTCTCTCTGTGCGCTGATGTTAAGCAGTATCATTATCATACTGTACCTTGGGGTTGTGAGATAACAGGGTCCAGTGATAGCTCTATTCTTAGGAGAGTGGGAGGTTTATGATGACACTTCTTCATTTTAAATGGCACATGGAGGCTCTCGTGCACGAAAGGTCTTACAGCTGAGTCATAGGCTTTTCTACATTGGGCTTTTCAGTTCATATACTTGAAATCACACACTTTCATGTCTGAGCAGGTGATACATTTTGCCAATTTTTTTATAAGATCTTTACAGTTTGCTGAAGTAAAAATCTCAATTATTTGGTTTTTCATAACTAGTCCTGTTTTGAAAATTTTTGATAAGTTGCAAGAGATATGACTATCAATAGATGAAAAGAAAAGAAAACAAAAATTAATTATTTTTATTTAAAGGTTAAGTTACAGTTAAATCTATTTTTTTTTTCAAATATTCAGTCAGTCAAATACAGAAGACTTTTTGACACAAGAAGAGGCACAAACTTTTATTTAACATTATCAGCTCTAATTACCCTTCTGAAATGTGCTTGGAAATTCAGAATTTTGATTAGATCAGGCAAGATAGTCCCTGGCCCTTGTGCATCTTTACAAGAGCTGACAAAGAAAGCTTTCTCCTTTTTGCTGTCTTATGCATGACCTTTAAACAGGTCAAAATGGTGCTAAGATGGAAATGGTTCACAGGTTACTGTTAGGTGAGTACAAAGGAAGTGACAGTCTTTTTCCTTTTACCTCCTTAGTCACAATCTGACCTTCTCACCTTCTTTTTTCCCTCCAGACTCCATAATTGAGGATATTTACTACATCAAAGTTCCCATGCCTAGTTCAGGGCCCCTCCCTCTGTTACAAATACACAAATCACACATCCTAGTGCATGCTCGCTCTGGTCCAATGGTAAGTTACATGTCTGAGTGAAAATATAGGCTTGGTTGATATCCTCACATACCAAGGTCAAAGCAAATCACATTCACACATTCCATATCACACTTGGTTTGCTGGCCATACCTCAGCAGATGCACCATAACCATATATGACTGTAAAATGGTCAATACTTTATTGTTTCTTGAGCTTCACTGGCTTTGTAACACAGTCATTCACAAAAATGCATCCAAATGCAGGTTCCAGTTATGCTTGCAATTGGACAAGTGCAAAATTGGCTCAGGAGGCATGTAGGCATGGTGCCATTTTCCTTCTCTACCTCTCTCTTTTTTTTTCCTTTTTCTTTTTTTCTTTTATTTTTCAAATAATTTATTAATGTGAAATGACATTTTAAACTTTGCATAGCACAGGATTCTGGGGACTGAGTCATGTCTGGCAATCCTTACTCTCAGTCAGAAGCTATTTTTCCCTGTCTCAGAATAGTGGTACCAGCTTTTCAAAAGATAAATCTGCCTGGATTGAGTCAACCTCGAGTCCAGAAATGTTGTGTGGGCCGTTGGCTGGATGAATGCACCAGAATGTTTTGAAGTTAAAATAAATGGAAGAATCTAAATGAACGTGCTTATTATTTTAGCATAATAACACAGTTAATAGATAATCTTACATTATGAGATCCATGAAAGTTTTTGTGATGGATCATTGAAAACATTCAGGAATATTCATATTGCTTTTGATTGGTACTAGTTTTCCTTGAGGAAAGTACTCACTCATTTTTTACAAAAGCCTATAAATAGCCTGAATTAGTTTTGAATTAGAATGAAGTTCTGAGTCTTATTCAATGTCAATATCCTTTTGAATTCAAGAGTAGGCTTACCTCAGTTTTAATATATAGGACTTTTCTAAAAGTATGAAACTTCAGAGGTGTTTGGCTTCATTGTGAACACTTCACACCTCTCCAGCTATCATGTTATTAAAGTCAGCAATTGCCAGTGTCAACAGAATGAGTTTGTTACACATCACTGAATGTTCAGGGACAGGTTTGACGCCCTCTATGATTTCTTGAGACTTCACACAAAACAACATCTGTCTTCGAAAAGAGTTTCTTCAGCTCAAGAAGCAGGAAGGCAATACTATATAAGCAGGAGCAGCAGAGATGTCTTAAAAAAGTGGGTGCTCTAGAAGTGAGCATGCAGTGTAAAAAGAGACAGTCTACTTAAATTAAATCAAGTAACCTAAGGGATCTGGCTACTCTCCCATTTTTACAACACATGCAAAAAACAAGTTAGGAAGAAGTTTCTTCCTTTAGCAACTTAAAAAATAAATTGAAATTCCAATTCTTTTGTCCCAAAAGCAAAACAATATTTTCTCTCTCTATTGATTATCAGTCCACTTTGGTTGAAAACGGTCCTGACTAAGATCAAAATTGCTTTGAAAAGATGACTTTAAACCTGATAAAGTACCAGCAGCACTGCACTATGCTATCAGATGGGTATTTTTGGAAAATGAAAGTAAATCAATATTAATAATATAAACCAGAAATTGATTGATTTTGCCATTAAAATATGTAATGGTGAAAGAGCCCATATCTAATTATTTCTGTTAAAGTCTGTAAGTAACATATTAATTAAACTGGATACATGAAAATATCTGAAGACATTTGTAAGACTTACTTAGGTCAACCAATTTTTAAAAGCAAAAGTTCTGCCATTAATAAACTGCAGAAAGATCAGAGCTGTTAAGCAATGAGGATGAAAGTCACATGAAAGGATGACTATGAGAAATTTGGAAAAAAAATAATTTGCAGTCTCCATCACTCTCTGTCTCTTACAGTCTAATAAGTTAACTTGTACTGACTGGTAAGAGAGGCAATAAAAACTGGTAATTCTTTAAATGACACTAATTCCAGGATGTATGCAAAGCCTTACCAATGCCTTAGCATCTATCAAGGACATATTAAATAACTCAAGATAGTGGATTAATATTGTGTAACCATCTTCAGAAATACTAAACCATCCATTCCAACATCCTTACTAGCATTGATCATGAGCCAATGAGTCAGTACTTTATGTTCATTTCCTTTCATTTGCTTTATTTTACACTGGGGAATATTTGTACTACATTCCTGTTTCACATCAAATACACCTGAAAGTTCTTACCTGCCTTAATGCAACAGTAACTTTGGTATCCAGTTATTGTCTTTGATAACTATGCTCATACCCCACTCCACCTAAGAGAGAAGCGAAAATAGCAAAATATGGGGATAAAATGAAAAGGAAAATTAAGACCCAAAAGGCCAGTGAACTGATAACAAAACCAACATAGGAACAACAAATTGGTAAATTTGGAAATTAACATCTAATGTATGTCAATAAAGCTCTAATGATGGCTTTAAAAAAGTTAACAAAAGCACCACTAACAAAATGAGGAATTAGAAAGCACATTAGAGCAATCAGTAAATCATTTTGAAAAATAATCAAAATCACTATACAGAACTGAAAACCACTAAGTCAATCCTTATTGTCAAGCCTAATGTGATCCAATGTACTGTAGTGAGGGAATAGGAAGGAAGTGTCTACACCACATGCTGAATTAAAGAGAATCAACCAGCCATTTACTTTCATTTATTTAGTAACCTTCGTGATGAGATCATCAAATATATTGTCTCCTCAGGAATCATAGAAGGCTGGTATCTTGCTCTCTTTCTTCCATCCCCCCCTTTCCAACCTGATTTTTCCATCTGACTACTTGACCACTTAAATGCATGGGATTTTTTGGGGGGAAAGTTTTTTTTTATTTCTTACCAGAAGGAATACTGAGATATTATGCTAACAGATTAAGTCACTCTGAAGAATTCACTAATGGAATTCTGAAGATTACAGTATCATATTTTATGGAGCAGTGCTCACAACAGGCTATGTTAACTGAGACCAATAGGAAATAATTTGACTGCAAATGGTAAGTAAAAGGAAAAATGTTTCCTGTTCCACAAAAGCAAAATCAAACAAGAAAAACATCTTGATGGCAACACATTACCTATAAATCTAGAGATCACTATATTAAACAGAGAGGACTTTCCTTGTCTCTTGTTTTAGTAGGCAGGTCATCTGCTGTCAGAGTAATTTGTTGTCAAAGGTGTTTCACATGAACTCTGCTCCTGCTTCTTCTGTCTCAGTCCCATGATAGGAACCTGAAACAGCCCTGCCTGTAGATATTTATTCTGTAGAACACCCAAAGGAGGTGTTCTACAACGGGTAAGACTTGTGTTTCCTAAGGCAGTTAGTATAACCAAAAAATCCATCTGAGTGAGTCCATGGCTCACTGTACACTGGCTTACAGGATCCCTTATCCACACTATCTATAAATGACTTGCTAAGTTTGCAAGAGCATACAGAAATCATTTCTTTGGTCACTGTAGCCCCTTAGTACAGTTCTCTGTCTAGGCAACACTGCCTCATTCTGGCTAGCTCTGAATTAATTTGAATATTGCTATAGAGCTTTGTAATGAGTCATATTTATATTTTGAAAGCAACAAATGAAGTAAGAGCTTTTAGCTTTGGAGTTTCCTTCACCTACTTCAAACATGCTGCAGTTCATGTGTATTCAAAAGCCCACAATTTTTCCCAGCTGTAAAAGCTGGTCCAGTAGTAGATACTAACACACTTTGCAAATCTTGACTCAACTATATCAGTACATTGTGGTAGGAATATTACTACTGAGAGTTTCCCTGCTCAGGTGTACACACAGTGTAAAAGTAAATTTGCACTTCATGTTACTTCTAATACTCATACTCCCACATAGTTTGAGATTATATATTCATAGAAATATGAAAGAGATATCTCAAAAAAGGGATTTTCTTTGAAGAACTGTGGTTACATTGTCTCTTTTTATAGGGTTAAACAGGTTCACCACCTGCTTCCATGATAACAGTAATAAAGTCTCAAATGAAAGTTATAGATTATAAAAAGATAATGAATATACTACTGGATATAATAATAATTATTATAATAATAATACCACCACTTAAAGATGCACCATAAAATTACTGAAAGGTTGCACCAAACAATCTGAAAAGGAAGGAAGACACAGGTTTAATTCTTTGTTGTTTCTTGGAATACCTCTAGTAGTTTATTTTTCACTCTTGAATAGCTTCTGCACAATTTATTGTAGTTTTACTTGGTAGTAGCGCTGATTGTATATCTCCAAAGAGTTGAATTTGGAAAAATAAACTGTTTAAAATATCAATCTTTTATCGAAGAAAGTAAAAATATTATTCTTTTAAGTGTAAAATTTCCAGTTAGTGATAGTTGAGGCATACATTATCTATAGCACTATATTACTTTTTTCTGTTCCATTTTTTCTGGTAAAGATTTTGAGTCCCTATGAATTTATTTGTTGTTTTCACTGTATATGTAAACAGTGTATTTACCAAATTTCAGTAAATGGGGAGATCTGCTGACAATTTACTTTGACAATTCACTTTGACAATTCACAATTTGTAGAGCATAACTGCTTGCTAAATCATGTGAGTTTGCTTTTGCTCTCTGAACATTCATATTTTTTAAAATGTGGAAAGTACAAATAATGTTTAGCAAGTAAAAAGAAAAAAAAATAAAACTCTTTAGATGATTTGTGATTCTCTTCTTCCTCTCATATTCATGCAACAAAAGCTGTTTGAGTAAACATTCAGAAATACTAAAATGGAAGGGGCATAGGCTGACAGGAAGAATGGCTTTTCAATTGGTTACTTAAAAGTCTTCCATTAGGTGTCAGCTGCTTACATTTCCAAACATTATATCCCACAATAATGAATAAAAGACTTCCTAATAAAAGGAAGGCTTTTTAGTATGAACATTATGAGTGCCTACTCAAGACTAAGGTTAATTTTGTGCCTTGCATGAGCACTTTGGCTTGCAGATAGAGAGTTTGATTTAGGAATGGGTCACACTCCACAGACATGAAATATCCATCTGTTGTGTGAACAGTCATACTCTAGAGTGAATGGAATTTCTCAGATCAGAAGAAAGTAACTGAGTATTTTGTGATACCCGATCTCTTCCCCACCTGTGGAAACCTATTGAAGCAGCTCTACTTCTAAGGCATTTGTCAGAATGTTAATTGGAAAAATGACTTCATTGTGTGAGTCATACAGTCACCTCTGTGGACCTCATTAGGTTTAAATGAGCAGACTGAAGGCCAGAGCAATCATTCTGAGCACAGCCATATGTTGGTGAAGAAACTCTCTCAGAAACAGGCTCGTGGCCAACTATAGGGACTTACAAATGACTAGATGGAAGATGGAAGTCTTGGTGGCAGGAAACACACTGGAAACACTGACATACGTAGCATGTTCCCTTTCACAACAAAGGACAATTAAAAATATATATTTTAAGATAGCAGATTCACTACCTGGTAGGTTTTTAAATAGCTTGCAGCTTTTGAGTTGGGACAATGATATTTTTAGGTGGCTTGTGTGTAGGTGTGGGCTTCTTTGCAGGACACTCCATAGCTCTGGTTTGAAGACCCGTGGGACGCAAAACATTTTGGTGGGAAGTGAAGTCATTCCTGTCTTACTTCAAAATTAGCAAGGACAATCAAAATGAACAATTGGTTGAGTCTGTGACTTTCTGTGATATTATAAACTGTATTTATGGAGCTGCTTTTTACCAACATTTGAGAATTAAGTAAATCTGGATGAGAGTTCAGTAGAAAATCAAAACAACTCTGTCCCTCTCAGCAGCTAAGTAATCTCCAGCAGCAGAAGTAGTTCAAAGAGAATAACATATTCTACCATTCTTTTTTTTTTTTTTTTTAACCTGAAAGTTTCTGCTATTAGGTTATTCAGACTCAGAAGTGCTGAGAAAAACATTATTGGAAGATATAGTAAAAAAATCTTATCAGAACAAGTAAATGGAAGGAACATGGGATAGCTATCTTCTTCTTATGTCATCTAAATATAAGTTTGCAATGAGGCTTAAGTTGACTTACAAAGCTTGATTAGCAAACAGGGAATTAAAATCTGTGTACTTTTTCAGAGGATAACAGTAATTAATGTAGTCATTAATATATATTGAATACCCTCCCCCAAAACGAAACTATTGAAGTACAAGACTTTTGCGATTACAGATATTTCTTACCTTAAATATATCTATTCTGAAGCTATAGATTAAGGTACTTCTGGGACTGTAAAACTCTTGATAGTCTGACCTTTATGCAATTTATGTAAAATACTTGTATATGTCCGAACTTCTAAAAAGTGCACATTTTGCTTCCTTTTCTCAGTTGTTGTGCACAGCCCCTTTTCTATCTGAGCTTAAAATAAACAAGAATGAAGAAAACATTTAAAAAAACTGACAGCTCACTACAACTAAGCAGAAATAAAATAAGAAGCTTTTAAAAGCCAACAACCTACCCAAAAAAAGACTGAAAATCTTGACATTGTCATCATCACTTGAGAAACTGAAAACTGAATTGTATCTACTCAACTCCACGTTCTTACATGATGAAAGATAAATCTAAGATATGGCCTTGAGGCATCAAGCCCTCCCAAACTCTGCTCATGCAAGTTAGGTTCTTCTGAAAGGTATATTCTTATTACACTTAGTGTCATAATTGGAAACACAGAGATGAACAGCATTTCACAAAAAATGGCCGTAAAATTGCATGCTCCCATAAAAGAAGACACCAAGTCAGAACTTGTTTGTAGCAAAAAAAGAGGATAAAAACTAGGAATCAAAATACTTTCACCATTGTGAAAGCCCTCACATCCAAGAAACACATGATCCTTTTCCCAAGTACTCACCCAAGAGACAAAAAATATGCCCCTAAAGCACAGAACTTAATTTATAACACATGCAGTAAGCTGGGTATCTGCATCAAAACACCTAAAATTTAGAGGTTCCTACTCTGGATTCATTAAGAGATTTGGGATTCACAGGGCTCACCTAGTCCTTATTTTATTAAAGTTCTATTCAGAAATTTTCAGCATCTATGAATTTACATATCACTTTTAAGGATATTTCCTGTGGTTGGATGTAGATGTAGATACTGCTATGTCACCAATATGACTAATCACTATTACCCAGGCAGGTACATCTTTCTAGTCATATTCATCTTTAAAGAAGTATCACAATCAAATCTTCAAAGCAAAAACTTGTCATCTGAAAATTCTTTCTTTCTTTCTTTGAAGTCCCTTTGCACTTAGAGGTACTTTCTACGGAATATAATCTGGCATGCCCAGCTGCTTTCACTCTGAATGTTTTCAATTCTGAGCTTTTTCTAGAAAGCCAAGCAAGGAGCAAACAGCACTGAAGTTTATGTGAACCAATTATTCTCTATGTCAGCACTACAATATTACAATGGTATAATTCACTTAACCACAGCCTGTGCAATCCCTGTGGATAAACAAACTCTTAGTCCTTGGTGCACCCATAAATCCCTTTTCCTCCTCCCAGTGTCTAACTTAATGTTCATCCTTAAATTATTAACTCCCGGAACAATGTCTTCTTCTTTGAAAATAATAAAACTATCTGCCAATTGTTGTTACCATGCAAAAAATTAATTTTTCACAATCATATTAAAGAAAAATGTAAATAACTACATGGTAAAATTCTGCTATTATTAATTAAAGACTTTGATTCAAAAACATCGCTGTCTTATCTAGAAATGAATATCCATATTTAATTTTAATATTTAATTATTCCTTTCAGTAATCAGCAGAATTCATAGAAAAAAACTTACTTGATTGTCTACACACAATTGATTACTGGTATGGATTGTAATTTATTTAGTTCCATAAAATGGAACTGTGGTTTGAGCATTTTAAAACACAGGTTCATGTATGTTCAATATTTTGTTCAGTTACACTATTTGCCAATATTTCCTCCAATTACAATAACACATTCCAACTGCCTTTTCATAAAGCCATCTTTCTCATTTATCTTTTTTGTCCGCTTGGCAAGAAATATCCATAATGATGACTTTTTTCCTAACCTTGTATTATCAGACAGGATAAAAAGCAACATCAAACACCTGCTTCTCTGAGGTACGGCTTAAAGTTATTTGTTCCTCAGCCCAGGCCACAGATGACAATGCAGAATGTACTTTTCAGTTTATCGATTAGACTGCTGGGAAGTTTGCATTTTTCTGAATCAGCCTCTGCTCAGTGCACTGCCTCTATGCTTCCAGCTGTCTATACTTCCAACACTCCATTCTATTTTGAACACTTTGTTGTTCAAAACTCATGAACTATATGAAAGTCTCCATTCCATGGAGCAATAAGGCTTCCCACAAAGTGGATCAACTGTTAGAGACCAGCCTTTTCAAATATTTGGGCAAGTCTTGCACTGCATCAGATACAGGGAACAATACACATATGCAAGAGTGAACTCTTGTCTCTGATTGGAGGTTTTTCCCAGCCTGACCACCGTTTCTACCAAATTTAAACAAATAAGGAAATGGAATGTAAGAAGCTAGAAAGACCCACGCCATTGAGAAAATTAAACAGTTCTTCCTGAACTGCTAATTTTTTTCATCTAACATATGCTATTTTAATTCATTATTAGTTATGCTGCTAAATTAACTGGAAATATATAATTACACTTTAACAACTCTATTGTAAATGCAAAGTACATCCTTAACTGGAAACTTACAAAAGATGCTTACATAATGCAATACTGACATAGGTTATAGACTTCTTGTGTATTTCAAGGGTTTGTAATGTTTATAAATATCTGCAAATTAAGAATTGATAAAATAAGACTTTTATAAATAAAATGTAATTATTTTTCAATGTTTCCCAGATCATACTATATGCCAAATAAAGTTCTTCTGCATAACCTTGGCCACATGTTTCAAGTTTAATAGAGTTAATTTTCCCCACTCAGTAACTATTTTGAGTCTAGTAGTGCAACCTACTTAACTAATGGTGAATTTCTTCCTGGCACACCAATACTACTACTAGTACTGATGTATATTTTTCTTCTTCTCTGTCTGCCTACAGAAGAGCTATACAGCACACATGCAAATTAATCTGTGGGAGATAATCCCAGTCCCTCAATTCACCCATTTTAACATCAGGAAATAAGGAAGTTGAGTACTGAAAGCTCTGTAGCTCAAGGGCTTACAGAGCTTTGCCACAAAACAGATTTTTCTGCATGTATTGTTCAACTGTTATTTTTGACTAATTTTTTTTTTGTTAAGTTTAATTACATAATAATAGTTATATTTACATATCAGTATAGATTTCAAAACTCCTGGAAAACACTTGGCATACTTACTAAAAAGTGGTTTGCAACATTCCCTTTCTCTATTTTATTGTTTCTACACTACAGAAGTGCACGAAATCCACATCCATTTCCTTTGCTAGTGTCAGCTGGTGCGCATCCAGGCCTGCGGTGGAGGCGGTTTGGTCTCATTCCCAACTGGCTGCTAAAACTTGCTCCTTGCAGCTCCCCTCAGGAGAAGCTCACTGCTTCTCCTGGCTGCTGTGCCCTTCCTGAGGGCTGCAGTGGCAATTCCCAGCTCTGGGCATAGCTCTCAGCTAAGCCAAGCCAGCACCCAAGCCTGGCCCCTGGTGCAGTGCACTGGCCCCCATCATCCCCCCGCAAAGGAAGCTGCCGGTATTTCCTTGGCAGAGCAAGGCTTGGCGAGCTCCGTGCTCTGGAGCTGCAGCACGGGGCTGCCGCTGGCCTTATCAGGCTGTGAAATTCCACGGAAACCAAGGGGATTGCTTCTGTCAAGAGGAAAGCATGCAGAAGGGCTGTCAGGATTGGGATCTTACGTACTGCTCATGAGTGGAAGAAGGAAAATGGAAATCTTTTCAATGAGCCTGTTTGCTTTGTAATATAAAACCATGTAATGAAAGAACATTCACATGATTGTAATTTTCTCATGTTTTATACTTCAGTCATATTTTTCATAGCAGTTTCTCAGATTTATCCATTTCAATTTTTTATGTTATTTCTTTTTTTTGCCTTTGTTGTTGCCTGTTTATTATTGGCATATATTTTTAGTATTTTTCCTTTGGATTTTTTTTTAATTGACAGGATTTCATCTCTGTTTGTTAAAGAGAACCAGCTGTTTTCTTCAAAGATAATTTTCTGAAGCTGTCGTATGCCATAATTACACTGCAATTACACAGCAATATCCATAAAAGCAGATGAGGGTTCTATGTGTCCTTCTGACTCATTAGAAGTTGCAAAAATGATGAATGCAGTCTTTCCTAACTTGACTATTGCCCTCTGTTGGCAGACCCAAGTCCTGTCCTATCAAGAAAGAACTAAGGCGAGGAATAACGCATCCTGTGAAAGGAGATCAATTTCAGTTTTAGTAATGGGAACACTGGGATAATGTTGAAGCTGGAAAGTATTTTCTAGGTGCATTTTATGGAGAACACTTTGAGGGATTTTTTAGTGTTTGCAATAAATCAGTGTTATATACATTTTGCACGCTTTCTGATAAATTATTTCTTTTCTCATACAGTTAAATTACTTGAACACTTACTCTCTTTGCAGTTCAGTCTCACGTTCATGTAATTTCCTTGCAAAATCCTTCAAACAATTTATTGTTTTGAAAGATATAGTCAAATTATATCGAGTTTTGCTTGTTAAGATGTTCTGACATGAATAAATTGAAAGAAGTCAAAAGATGCTCATATGGCTTTGGAATACCTTAGATCTTTATGTTCTGGCTGTGAAGAAGAAAAAAAAAAATCAGAGAGATGCTGTTTTAACTGAAATCAAAGCAGACCAAACCTAACTCCTTCTGAATCAACAGACCAAAAATATTTTCATTCTGGAATGAGTTCTCAAGTAATTAAGATGACAAAAGAGAGCAATCAGGTTGGGGAGGGTGAGATGGTGAGATTTTGGGGAGATGTGGGAGGAGAAGGGTTTACTTGGTTATTTTTGCATTAAATATTGAATCAGGTGAGCTATTTAGTTTTGTTCATTCATTTCTGGTTAGGGTTTATCATGATCACTTCTTAAGATCCTTCATGATGAGCCTAAGCTAAGGGATAGGGTCAGTGGGCTGCTGGCACTGATTTTCAATGGACTCTTGTGCACTCCTGTCAGAGCAGCCACTGAAGTCTTGATGTGCAAAAGACCGTGGCTAGGGCAGAACTTCAGAAAACAAATTCATTTCATTTAAATCCTGCAAAATTTAATGAGAACTGAAATTCAAGAGAGACCTATCAGCACATAGATTTCTCCTGGCTCTGCTAGATCCTGATACAGTTTCAAAACATTTACTTTGGTACAGGCAACAGGGAGTATTCTGGTTCTGTAGTCAACTGCTCCACTAAAGAATACAAGGTGATTATTAGTCCTCTAGTGACTTTCAGCAAACAGACCATGTTTAAACAGCAGAGTTAAACAAAACTCAGTTTAGTGAGTCTATTCTGGAAAAAAATGGCAGTGGGAAATGAACAGGTTTTATTTTCAGTTGTCTTTCTACCTGTCATATCATCTATAATGTATATCTTAGCTTGCAGAATTTTTAGATGCTCAGAATTCGAGTGTTTCCTTTAATGCCAGGCAAGGACGAGATTTTGTTAAGGCTAACACAAAGACAGGAGTACATTTTCTAATGTTCACATTTTTTCAGTACTGAGAGCTAAGGCAAGTTGACTGAAGCTTCACAGGTCAGTGACTTCTTGTTTAGCATCACTGACTTGACCAAAAATTATTTTATATCATCTTTTCCCTCTCTTTTCAGCAACAATTCATTAATATGTCCAAGATTTTTTTTCTCCATGAAATTAGACTTGCACACCAAGACACTGTGAGTGCAATAAAAACCTACACCAGAGAAAATGGAAATAAGCAAAGGCATCATCTGTAAAATGAGGAACTAGCTGTCTATCCACTGCAAATGCACTTTCAGTTTTGAATTTCTATGTAGGACAGTAGTTCTTTCAATAAATAAGACAATTGCATAATTGCAAGACTTCCAGCTTTTCCTCCATCCAGTGATTGCTGACTGAACTGTGTTGATTAGCTTTCAGTATAAGGCTTGACAGTGGCTCTGCAATCATTCTGCTCTGCTCATACCAAGCAGTATTTTAATTTGTTACAAGAAATACTTGCTGAAGTGTATTGTTGAAGTCACAGCTTTTATGCTACTGGTCTTGTAGAAGACACCACTTTTGATACCAAGCATATCTATTCCACAGTTTGTATTTTTCTTCCACTACCACTTTTCATTCAATATTTAGAATTTTTCCTTTAACTCAATTATTTACAGCAATAAGATAAAAATCCCCACCACAATGACTTCTGTTTTGTTAAATTGTGAAACAGTATATTTAGAACTTCTGTCAAATTTCTAGAAGTGAAAGTCATCTCATTCTCAGCTTGGTTTATACATTTTTACTACTATATGTACTTAAAATATCAACAGATAGAAAATTAGAATTCAACTACCAAAGAAATATCTTTAAATATTGCAGAGATCAGAAGCACAAAACCCACAAAACATATTTTGGTGACTATAACTAAGACAAGATATGCAGCAGTTAAAGCTCATACTTTTCACTTTTCTCCAGATGTACAGAATCTCTACATTTTTTGAGGCATAAAATTCTGATGTTAAAATTGTGACTGAAGAACTGCACAGAATTAAAACATTATTTTTATCTATCTAGATTCAATAAAATGTAGAATGGAAAGATGTAGACCCTAAAGTCCAATTAATAATCAGTGTCTAAAAATGATGATGTTATAGTTTGATGAACTCATTAAAAAAAAATCAGAACCATGTTTACTGGCTTCTAAATTTTCCTAAATATTCATTTTATTTGCATTGTCAAATCAAAGATTGCATATGTCTCACTGCAGGAAATGTAAGAAAAATTGACTGGGAGATAAATACTCTTGTTGCTGCATTCAGGAATTGCCAAGATGTTTACTTTAGTCATATCAGGGCACACTGTCCTGCTGTAAATATAATGCTTATCAAGGAGTGAAAATTTAGGCTCACTGCCACAGCAGAAGATAGCCTTTTTTCCCTCCTTTAGTAGTTGTTCTGAGATTAATACACAAACAGTGCAATGTTTCAAAAAAAAAAAAAGATGTGCTTTAACCCCTTTTAGAAGATTATTTTAGTGGGACTGGCAATGGCATTTTCAGCGGTACAACAATCTGATGATTGCCATTCAACAGTTCAAGCTATTCTCTTTTAAATATTTCATGTTTCTCTTTGAAAGCATATAACTCATATTTTTTATTAAACTCTGCTGTCAGGTTATTTTTGGTTTATTTTTGAACTTTCATGCTGGTGTTATGTACTCAATGATGCGATATGTATGTACAGTACATTTCTCACAAACACTATTATCTTCATTATTTGCGATTTAGGATTAAGATTTGTCTTTCAAATCCACAGTTTCTGTCAACTGCAATAATTTTCTGCTTGCCTTTACACATAAGATCAATGCTCTTAGAGTTCAGGTTTCTCTGACTGTCATCCTGAAGTTGATGGTATTTCTGGTTCTTTATTGCCTTCTGACATATCAGTACACTTAAGTACAATTTTTCTCCAGTGCCTGAGGCTGAGTTGAATGAAGTGGTCCTTCAGTTGCATTCTGTCATCTGTGTGTTGACCACGACCTTCATGGTTTATTTATGATTAGGAGGTTATGTCTTTCCTTACTCTAGCAATGGTATTTTAGTGAAGTTCTCCATAAATTTCTTAGTTCTGCAAATACCTTGCAATTTTGCAGGCTTGCTCTCTGCAATATTCTTCAATAAATAATAGGAAGCTAGCCTGCACTTTTAGAGAAACTTTCCTATATATACTTCTAGTGCCAGCTTAGATTGTCTCTCATATTGTCAGCTGTCCTGCAGTGCTGGATGAATAATGAATGGCCTTTGCCATCTCTGGATTGTGCCACTGTGAGAGGTTCGATGATATTTTACTGTGAACTAATGATCTGGTAAGGAATCTGCTTGATTATGTGTCATCTACCTGGGAGTGAGTGTGTCTGGTAGACACCGAAAAGGATTTAAGATGAAGAGTTTATGGCAGGATGAGACCTTCATGAGCTTTGACAATCAACAGCTGATAAAATATGAACAAAACTTCATTAGTGTTTCAGACTATGTATAGTGTTAATTGCATTTGGAATTTCAGTTGGGATTATTGCTACTGTTTAAATTTACACTATAAATTGAGGAATGATACTTCCTTGTGCAAAGTCGCTCAGTGAAATTAATGACATTATGTATGTCAGTAAACACCAGAAGATGACCATACTTTCTAGCTCATTAATCAGAACAGTTCTACCAATACCAGAGAAAAAAGGATGTAAGTCTTGAATCAATAAAGTCTAGGCAGATGTACCAAAGCTACCATCTAGCTGAAAAGTACTTATTTGCACAAATAAATGAGTATCTTCTCACACATACATTTTCACAAGAGACATGTGGATTAGGGAGAAAATATATTTTAAATTCTGTGTTGCTGTACTAGAAACTGATTTCCTCCCACATAATGTTAATATTGTTTATAAATCTGGTGGAACATCTCTTTCTTAAAATCACCTAAAATTTCTTAAAATTTCACTGCCCTTAGGCAGCTAACACTAGTGCCAAGACCTTCACCTAGCATTTTTCACATGCAGGGTTTGTTGTCCCAATATCCTTTACACCATGCTTCTTGTGAATACTCTGGATTTCCTTCAGACCCTTCACCAGCCTTGCTGCCCTTCTCTGGACATGTCTGAGCATCTCGACATCCTTCCTAAATTGGGGGGTCCAGAAGTGGATGCAGTACTCAAGGTGCAGCTTAATCAGGGCTGAGCATGTGCTGTAGAGGTGCTGCTCATAGTTTTAAACACTTTGCTGAAGACTTTAGCACACGTTTTGCTATTATGTAAGAACGAGCTTTCATAATCATAAAGCCAACACTTCTGAGCAATTTTCAGAAGAGAAAGTTTCTTGAAGGCAAGGGTACACATTGGGCCTCTTGTCTAGCCTTTAACTTATCAAAGCACATAAATCCATGATTTTGCTCTAATATAGAAAGTACTACTAAATGACATTAAGCACTTTGTTAAAGAAAAAAAAGGTATGGTTGCATTTTTAAATTAAACCAGAAAAATGAAAGTTGCAAATGAAAATGCCATGTAGAAGAAAAACACCATCAACCCCATTGTCTTTTTTGGAAAGAATACTTGCACTCTTTTTTTGTTATAAATTATCTTACCTCTTTTTCCTCCTTTTTCCTCTTCTACAGCTCACCAGTAAGCAAAAGAATAATTTCCAATCCTGATACACGACTTCTGTGTATATGAATACAGTTTTCTGAGCATTAAGGCTATGATTTTTTTGAGAATCAACTTCCTCACAACACAGGCTCTCTTACAAGAATCTCAGACACACAAATGTTTACCCCAGCTCATAGGTTTTACACTACATCTGAATAAATTCATCATTGGTCAAGTGCCTGGAATCAGTACTAAGAAAGATCTGATCTATTTGATGGATGTGATTAGTAATTCTGACCTAACCTCTCGGACTATACACACTGAAGATACAAAAAAAACCCAACCAAACAACTCAACAAAAGTGCAGAATCAGTTTATCTTGGCACATTAGTCACAGACAAATGGAAATGGCAGGACACAAGTCCAGTAATGAGTGTCATAGTCCAAAGTACGAAATCACAGCTAATTTGTAAAACTGTTAACACACATAACATTTACCCTTCTATTTAAAAATCTGCATTATTCAAAAGGTTTAAGGGTAAAGAAGCCAATAATACTTGATGATTCATTAGTTTGAGAGGCATACACGCTCCTGTTAAGACAATTAAGGCTTTGGTCACAAATCCTTTGGTTTTATTGATTTGGCAGAAATCATAACCCTGGCTCATTTTATACTTAACACTGAAGAGCTCTGAACAAGGGGAAGATAGGTTAAGCAATTATTCTGTGATATTTGCATTGAACTGATCCTGCAGTTTAAAAACACTGATCATTGACCAAATGCTGTATTATGATGTAATGTGGCTACAGCAAGTGCCATTCATCCTGCACAAAAGGCAAATAGAAAGCTTCTGTATTAGTATACTGAAAAGTTGATAGGATAAAATGTCAAACAAATTTTTGCAAGCTCCTCAGAGAAAAGCCGTACATGTATAGATACTCTGATGTATTATCTATCTAAATAGTACCCTTTTCATAGATGGAACTGCTACTTACAGAGGGTGCAGCTTTACTTTCTTTCTAAACACCCTTTCAAATACACTGTTGAAATCTGCCTTGCAATCAGTAGATTTTCCTTATAAAAGAGTTCTATATTTTAACGTCTTTAATCCCTCTGCTCTATTTTGGATACATGAAAACCTTTTCTTGGAGATGCTCCATTCAGAAGAGAGAGATTTCAGAACCATTATGGACAGTTCTCTATAAGCATAAGCTCAAAGTCCAACAGATGCCAAAAAGAAAAAAGCAACAATAAAATGCTGAGCATTATCAAGAATATAGCTGAGGATAAACATAAACTATAATGCTGTCACTATCAACTGCACGCAGCACTCTCCATATCTGCAGGACACAGCAGAGTCAGAAAAAGCAAGAGAAGAACAAATAAAATTACTAAGGGCATGGTGCAGCTGTCTTGAAAAAGAGATAGAGTAACTACCTAGGCACACAGTTACCTGCTGAAATTTATTTCAACTTCGATTACAACAAGAAAGTTCTTTATCCGAAGGGCGTTGATTGTGTAACTTCCTGCCAGAGTTGAAGGAAACAACATGTTCAAGAAGAGATTAAACAAAGCAATAGACAACCATATCCAAAAGCAGATACTGAGGGAGATGGGTGGGGATGCACCCTCTATTGACCTTCATCTGTTAATTGTGGATGTTAGGGCAGGAAACCACAGTTAGTGACCAGGCTTAAGACCTTCTACTGCAAGTGCCGGACGGGGAGCAAGAGGGCCTTAGAGAGGAGATCTGTTCAAAAACGTGATTCTTGAAGCTGTTTTAGAAGTAAGGCAGTGAACATGTTACTGCCATGAATAGTCTTTTTAATGATGGAAATTTTACATATATATTTTTGTTTTCTGTTCAAAAATCATATATACACTTCAAGAGTAAGGAGGTGTTTAAGCCATGCATAAGCAGAGTTTGAAGATGTTTTGGGGTTTTCCCTACCATTAAAATGACAAATAAATTAATGAATAGTGAAATATATATAAAAATATATTGCAAAAAATCTAATGTATCATCTTTGTTGACTTATATTGTTCTTTAATATTAATTTTCCATATTTTATGTTTATGTTAAATATGACTGTCATTCTAAAATGCTTAAAAAAATCATAGAATATTTCAGGAAGTTTATCTGAAATTCATAATTTTTATATTTTCTCTAGAAGCCTGCTTTTAAAGGTTATGTTCAGAGCACCAAAAGTAGTATTGACAAATCAAGAAAATCTGAATATCTTAAGTTAATTTGAAATGTTTTACAGAAAATCCAATTTATTTTTATTTGTAGAAAATATTTGGATAAAAGCAGAACACAATAGTCAGGACACAGATGCTGTTCAAAACCAGTAAACATTATCAGTGTGTCCTCCAATTTATTTGTCATGGATTATGAAATTAGTTCTAAACTTCTTACTTATATTAAAAGAATTCTGAATAAAAGAAACTGGCACTGTTCAAAATTTTTGTCATTAGAGATAGGACCTTCTTAATTTTACTGCACAACTAAAAATATTCCTTGCATAAGTTCGGATCTTTACTAGCTGAAGTACTAAACTTCCATTTTACCTAAAACTTCCTATACTATTCAGCTCCAGCATTGTAAAACAGTAACATATGGTAAGCAGCTTGTCAGAAAAAGGGGGATACTGAAAAATGTAAAACATACAATTTAAAGAAAAATGCTTCTATTGCCTACTTTTCTGTAATGTCACTGTTAATCTATCTCAATTTGAGCTTATTTAATTCTTGCTGCAGGATGCACAAATCCTTTTATGCTCTCAGATATTCCTAGTTTATGGACTAGCTAGAACCCTTACAGAAACGTCCACAGAAAGAGTCTTGATTTTGTAATTAGGCTAATGTTTGATATGTTGGCATCTCAGGAGATGTCACAGTGATGAGCAATAGGTTCACACTAACCCACAGCTTCATTCATGTTCTGCAAAAAAATACAAAACTGTGTGCTTGTAAAGTTCACAGAAAACAATAATTTGTGAAGACTGGATCATGCCCACTACCACAGAAATTATATCAAGTTTAGATACCTTTCAGAGAAGTAATTAAAAATTAAATATTAGAGAGACTGGCAGTATTTTAATCATCGCACTAATCAAATTGAGTGTTGTGTTAGAGTTTCACTCATGATCAATTTTTCTTCTAAAACCACGTCTTGCAGAAACAGTTTCACAGGCATCAGCTGATGTGTGACAAACTGAGGAGCAATTGGGAAATGTGTCTGAAGCTGAAAGTATTAGTCTTCATGGTTGATGGTACTTTGGGGTTTATTTTTCCCGTGCTGCAGAAGGATGAAGCCACAACCATTCTGAACCTTCCTACACAGACAGAAAGCATTTGCAAACAGCCTGAAATCCTAGCTTTTCCAGTCTGTCAGCAAGACAAAATCACTGAGACCACTTAGAATCAAGAGCCTCTCCATCTTCTGATGATCTGAGATCTGCATGACAAAGTTTTCTGGTGCTGGTACGCAGGCCACTACTGGTCTTTCCAATGTTACACGAAACATGAAATCACTTGGGCAGAGAACAGGTTATCCTCTAGGCCTAATACACATAATAACAGGTGCAACTGAGGGTCTTAGAATAGCCATCTGTCAAGATACTTTGCTTTAGGAATCCACAAACACAGGTTCACAAGTTAGACTTGGCCATTGCAAGAACTTGTTATGTTTATGTACATGTTCTCATTGGCTGTTAATTAATAATTGTCAGAAAGACAGAAACTTCTAATATCAGCAAAATTTTCCAGATTAATTTTTTTTTTTAATTGTCTGGCTTTTGAAACCAGCTCTAAACACCCTGCTATAAGAAGAGATATGTAAAATGCAAGAAGCCCATGTCTGGTGTAATTTACAGCAAGAATAACTCAGAATTATTTGGGAAAATCAGGAAAAAGTATTATGTGAATAGAAATAATACATCAAGGTAAGCAGGTAGTATGTACACAGAAGGCATTTGAGAAGTTACTTGTAATAAGTGGGGTTGTGTGCACTTTGGAGGAAGCAGTACCACTCATTAAAATGTACACTTTAGGTTAGTCTTCTCTGAGGAGTTAATAGGGAATTAATCATCTGTGCACCAGGGGAGAGTGGTTTGATCAATACTGAAACTATAACCTTCACTGAGGCAACTTATCTAATAAGTACATCTTGAATAAAACTTCTTCATACTCTGACTCATTTTTCTTAAAACATGAAACCAATAAGCATTAGAATCCTTTGGAGTGAGGGTGATCTCAGCAACACTTCTGACTGGTCTAACCAAAGTGTACCCATCTATACATCCACAGATAGGCAATAAGCACATCTAATACATTATTAACATGGAGTAAAAATAATAATGGATCAAGAATTAAACTTTCATGAGCAATATGAAGGTCTGGTGTTGTGGCTATAAAAGAAAAAACAAACTCAAACCCGATATTTATCTAAATTAACACAGAAAGTTAGAGATTTCCTTCTCAACCAAATAACTAGGGTGAAAAAAAAATACAATTTGAAGCCTTTCACTGTGGCTGTGAAATGCAGTAAATAGTGCTGAATTGATTTTTACAAAATTATATTAATTGAAGCATTCTAAGAGAAATATTAGATCTAAAAAGTATGATATAAGCTCTAAGATCTATTTTGATTCATTCTACCTTTTGCATTTTTTCTTTGATTTTTAATGGCTGAACAAGGTGCCAAGCTGGAGTAAAAGCCTGGCAGGACAAAACATGCTATATTTAGTATATCCAGATAAACTTTACAAATGTATAGGTAAATTATTCCCTGAGTTATCTAGCCAGTAGTCAGAGGATTTAACGTATTGATTTACTTACTGTGGGGCCTGCAACTCACTCTAATAAACTAATAAAATCTAATAAACCTTCTGATGTGCCTCTTATGTAATGAGCAGGGAAAAGAGAGAAGTTTAAAAGTTGAAAACTAGATGTTTGCAAATCAGACACACAATAAATCTGTGAGATTTTTAAGCAACTCCCTACTTTCACACCTTTGCAAAACTATTTCAGCTAATGCAGATTGCTTTGGTGGGACTGATGTGCAGGCAGCTGATTTGCTTTGCAATTTTTAAAGGAATAAGTAGAGGAACAGAGATAACCAAGAAGTAATGCTTCTCCAAATTCTAGAGAAGTATTAGGTATCTACTTGTTTTATTGTGCCAATGATGCAGTTTAAAAATACTGCTTTTGGTACATTTAATTAAAAAGCTTACTACTTTTGTCAGACCTCTGGCACCAATCACCAACCATTTCCAAGTGCTTACCAAGAAAACCACTGCTTGGAATAATGACTTTGGCACAACTGTGCATCTTGCTTCTGTCTGACCAGCCTGTGCAAGGACAGCTGAAGTGCTCTTTTGACAGCAAAACAGCAGATATTGAGGCCTGTTTGATATTCATCAAACAATGAAAATGCTAGTTGAACTGAATTGTAAATTGTGGTGATTTATCTGCTTCTGTATAAACAGCTAAGAAAAGGCAGGAAAACAGTGTAGAGTGGACAATCAATGAAAGGAATCACTCAGACTTACTGAAAAAGAAAGCTATTCATAGTCATGGTGCTTTTAGGCAATGGAGACAAAGACTTTGCCCTTACACCACCTGAGGCAACTCAGATTTGCTATACAAACCAAAAGTTTTATGTCAGAGAAAAGAATATCTGGAGAACGTGTATGTGTGTGTGTGTGTGTGTGTGTGTGTGTGTGTGTGTGTGTGTGTTGGTGGGGGGGGAGGGTGGGGAAGTACTATTGTGACTTAACGAAGATATACTTTTACCAAAATATAATGGATAAAAGTGGACTTGAAACACAAATTGTTGAGTCAAAGTTTACCATTTCAGAGAAATACATGCATCAGAACCATATTACTTCAATGTCTTATTTTACTGACATTTTCATTACATGATTTTCAAATGATCCCTGTGGAAGTGCTGTTTGGGAAAGGTGTGAACAGAGATTTTAAAAGGACACAGTATATGTAAAAACTAAGATGATTACTGCAAGCATCTAAACAGAACTCCTTGGGTGAGTGATTTGTTCTTATCAGACAAATGCCACTAGGCAATATGTGCTCCAGTTCTTCAAACACTTATATTCATGATTTAAACATTTATATTCATCCCTCTGTAGGTAGTTCTCATATGTCCCATTGACTCAAACTGGTTTCTTTAATGCACTCTTGAGAAAGAGCAGGGCTCAGTGCACAGGTGGGAGATGCCCAGACAGCAAGACAAGTCAGCTGCAACTCATGAGCAATTCAGATCAGTTTTAATCATAGAATGGTTTGGGACTAGCAGGCACATCAAATTGCTCAGAGTCCTGTCCAACCTGACCTTGGATGTTTCCAGGTATGGGGCATCTAACACCTGGGAAAAGTTCCAGTATTTTGCCTCCCCCATTGTAAAAAAAAAAAAAAGTCCTTATAACTAATCTAAGTCCTGTGGCTACATTACAGAATAGGCAGAGGGGTCATGGTGCAATAGCAGATGCTGCCTAAACTGATCAGCCAGGAAGAAAAGGGCACTCTCACTGGTTCTTTCAGGTAAACAGACACATGTCAGGGCTCAAAGGCCTGGGGAAAGGAGAGCTTTCTACAGTTAGGAAGACAGCTGAAGTGAGCCATGTTAATCTATTATGTAAGTAACAAAAGTAAAAAACTAAATGGAGGGGAAAATATAAAAAGATGGCCAAAAATAATTTATTTTTAAGTGTTTGAGCTGAAACTAGTAATAAAGTAGAAAACTAAATGTCAAAGGATTATTATCCTGGCAGTGCCTCATCTAGTAGGGTTTTTAAGCCCCGATTAGCTTCAGTACCTTGTGTTGTGAAGAGCTTGGCTTGCAAGTTGCAAGGTTAATAAGTGCACTATGAGATGCAATGCCCTAACTGCTCCTGTTTTCTCAGCAAACAGATGATACAGAGTAATTGTCATTCACTGATAACTGAGTGTCTCTCTTTTTAGGTCTTGTATTCTCCATAAACTAATTTTGTACTTAGAATAGAATTTTCAAGAAATCAGTCTGTCAACATAATATGGTCTTGTTATTGCAATACTTTAGCTTGTAAACAACTTCTCTACTTTTTGCCTATTTTAGATTGACTGAATTATGTAAGTAATGTCACATTTATGATTAACAGTGAGTTATTTATCCAGGGACTTAACCTCTGTTGGAAAGCTACAGACACTTAAAGTTCAAAATCACTTTTAGAAAGCTACAGAAACTCCTATGTCTTCTAAAAGTGGGACTGAAGAAATTTATCAAATGTAATACAATGAAAGCAAGGAAAAAGAAACCCAAAAAATCACCTGTAAGTAATTATTTTAGTATTTATTGAATAGGATCAATTTAGTGTTTTAAAATACAAAATCCTGATATCTGGGGATTGAATTTCATTTTGGCCTTATCAAGGGAAAATGTCACTCAGAAGTTGGAAGAAAGCAACAGAGGAGAGGGTGAAAATTTCCAATAACTGCCAGCAGCATGTGCACTACAGGAGAGATCAGGGTCCTGACCAAGTGTTCACTGTATATTCAATTCTCAGCAGTTTTGAGGATACTTAGACCACGTTTCTCTCCTCCACTTGAGGAATGAACTAAATACCCTCTACTCCTTAGAGGGTAAGAGTGTGGAAAAATGTATTCATTTAGACTCAAAAAGTGTACTTTTTCTTTCTTTTTCTAATAATTCAAAAATTATTTTTCCTTTCAACTGCTTTTTTGGAGCCTAGCAAAGAGATCAATGCACTTAAGAAAAACACTAACATGTTAAATCTGCTGTTTCAAAGAGGACCATTGTGATTCTGATTAGAATTTCTTTAAATGCAAGTCCAAAACCTTTCCTCTGGAAAATTAGTCAACATTATGTACTGGCAGAAAGCAGTTGGAGACCATTCATTGCAAGCATCCCAACCTTCTTAATTTATTTCAATCATGATATTTAATAAGACATCTCAAGACATCTGTTTGAAACTTGCCCTCCTCATTTTGCAAAATCTGTATGCCTGAACACATAGAAGCCATGCACTAAACACAATCAAAAGTCTTTTTCAAAGATGTATGCTTTCACCAAGAAAATATTAGGGTGGAATAAAAGCACATCCCCCATCCCCTTCAAATCTCTCTTTAATAAAGGTCTAGTTTTTAATCCCAGTTTACATTTGGATCAGAACATTCCTAAACAGTGCAGTTCCACACAATTTCAAAGAGTTACTTAGAACACAGTCTGGTTACAGACCTTGAAGTAAAACAACCTCCTTTGCTTACAAAAATTTAACCCTGTGTGTGCCAGCTATTCCACTCTGATGCCTATGAGCCAGCTTGTTCACCATCTTTCCTTCCAAAGCTGTGCTACTGCAAATGAAAGGAACAGTGATACCAAACACTGATTTACAGGGGTAACTTTTGTGCCTGTTATCCAATGACAAGATGATGTGAAAGACTGAAATATAACTTTGGCAATAGGCTCAATGCTTCTTTAAGCCAAATTCCCTGATTACTGGGTTACAGAAGCAGATATATTTTTAGTCCATTCCTGTGGCCTAATACATCATTGACTACCTTCTGCAGAGAAAGGATTTAAGCATATCTCTAGTATTTTCTCTAAAAAAATAATGGCATCAATGTGTTACCAACATCTGATTAAATGAAAGGTATGGGCTTTACTTCATTACTTTATTTTCAAGAGCAAAGCACAGACAGTCCCTTGCAAGGAAAGGTTTCTGATGCTTTTGGTCTTTAGTTACCGTTGCCTTAGAAAGGCAAAATTTGACATGCTACACTGTCAAATTGCCATATGACTTTAATCTTAATACCCCCCCTACCTATACCTCTACTGCATCCCTCTTCCCCCAAAATTACATGGAGCCCCAGACAGCAAATTCCTTATTCTTAGGGCCAGGTGGCATTGCTGTAGCTGAGCTCAAGTCTCATTCACAGAGTAGGATGACATAGCAATAACAGTGAGTGTAAACTGACCCATGTATGCATAAGACTTCCGAAAAGGTTTCACTAGCTCACCTTTGTTCAGTTCACCCATCTTGAGTCAGCTCTGTCCAGGCTTACAGGTGATCCTTCCAGAACCATGTGAATCCTGAGATTAAGAAGCAGCAGTTTCCCTCCTTATCCATTATTACTGCATTATTTTACAGTATAAAAATCAGAGCCTGCCTTTATTAGATTCTCTACATTGCCTCTCAACCCTCTTTCAGAGTGGGAATGAGAAAGAAAAAGACAGTAATTTAAAAAAACAAACCCTAGAAATCAAAAGCATAACATTTCCCACTGCTAACTTCATGAATTTAGATTTTGCCAAGCAGAAAAATACATATTGAAACACAGCCAACATCTATAATCTTAACTCTTGTTCTAACTTAATTTTGCTTTAAGGTTCTAACTGCAGGTGTTTGGGGATTTTTCTGCCCTCAGCAGTTTGACTGCATGCTTGTTGCATCAGACCAACTTTGCTGAGCTACTGAGTTCCATTACACACACACACACAAAAGTACAGTATCACCTCATAAAACACTTCCAGGCTTCATCATCTGAGTAAAGATATGACAAGGCTGTTTATCAGTAGGTAATAAGACAGATAATTTAACTGTACAAGCTCTAATTGGTCTAATTCACTAACTGACCTCTCACCACTTGATTCACTAGTACAATTGAGCTCTGATAAAGCCTTTAATTGTAAATTGCACACAGCTGTGAGCTGCTTCTCACGCTGGCACAAAAACACTATCATCGACTGTTTCATCTCTGCGACCTGCTAATTTGGAGCATATGTAACTGTTTTTAATGCTGAAGGCTTGACATACCACAAACAGCAGATGTTGCAGCTGCCCCTGAGACGCTTTATTTAATTCAATTACGTCTTTTGGAGATATGTAAAAAAGCTAGGCGAGATGAGAGAGGGCAGGAGAATGTTAAAAATGGAGCCCCTGGTTGAGGCCCAGGTGGCTCGATAGGCAAATGATTGGGTGAATGTCTAAATGATCTTTTTAATTGAGTAGACTGACGGCTAATCAGGGTCATGAAGTGTTATCACACTGATGAGCTGAGTGGAGCCCTGGGCTGCTCTGCAATTAATGCTGCTTTTGTGAAAGGAGAAAAAAGGAAGATAATGTATACCATCTGGCAATTGTTTATGATAAAAGCAGCAGTTTGCTACAAATTCAAGTTAAATGCTATTCATAACATTATTTCTTCTGCTGCTGCAGAGGGCAAGGACATAGAGCCCAGGCCTTTGTCTGACTTTCTCATTCTCTTTCAACAAGCAAAACATTCATTTGCTTCCACGTGTGTTATTATTAATTACTTGCCTGCTTGTTAATGTATGGCCCAAATGATGCTCTCTGAAATGCCAGGAATAAGTCCAGCAATCTAGATTTTGGATGCTTCATGCCAAAGCATCCCATGAGATAAAGATGAAACTAAGGTCTCAACTTGTAGCTAAAAGCCGGAGAGAAAACAAGTTAGATGTTTTGTCAGTGCTGGGTACCCATCCCCCTTCCCCTGCTCTGTTGCATTTTGAGGAGATTGAATCCTTTGGAAGACACACTTAAAGGTTCAGAAAAAAAGCATGGTTTTCATAAGGAGGGAAAAACTGAAGCTGATGAATGTCTATGTGAAGGAGTTTCACTAGGCCTTAGAAGGTTTGGCTTTACAAAATTAAAAAACAATTCACCAGCAAGTCAGGGGTGTTATGGGGACATGGCTTTCTAGCAAGGTAAGGAGAAGTAGACAGGTACTGCTGACAGCATAACACTGAGCTAAATGCTCATCCCTGTAAGCAGAATATTATTCTACTACTAGGTAGAAGGACATGACAAGTGGGGAAAAAATAATCCTGGCAATTCTTCTTAGGTTTTAAACAAGCTGGGAGCTGAAAATAACACTGCTGGGGCCCACCTTAAAGAGGACAACCAGCAGTCAAATTAGGGAAAATTTAACAATATATAGTGTCACTTCTGACAAGAAGACAAAGCCTTGGCTTAAAACTTAGATATTAAGAGCTTATTTATTGCTTACAGATTAGTTCTGAAAATCAGGTTGTTCCAATTTTCCTGGCTGCATCACAAATATATTGCACATCCTTAAGAGTCACTTAACTTGTATGTGGTTTGTCTGACAGAGAATCTAACCCAATATTTTTTTAAACCAACAAATCAAAGTTAATCAAAATTAACAAATATCTATTTTAACTCCTCCTTAAAACTTAAAAGGCTAGAAACAGAGACTGTCCCTCTGCCAGAAAAGTTGGAAAGAATTGGACTTTGTAAAGTTCATTTAATTCTTGGGGTGCTGGAAACACGTTTTCTGTATCAATTCTTTTATTGTGTTTGATACATTTTCACCTTATGACTGGATTTAAGCATCATGTATATCTTCAAAGCAAGATATTGATGAACAGTACTCTAGTAAAAGGAGGAATAAGCTCAAAAGCAAAGCACCAGCCTCAAGCTTAGATCTTAGAAGTTTTTGTCTTAACCCCCTGTTAGTTTTTCACTTCTGTGGACTACAGATGAATACACCAGTTATTACCTGTGACCACTTGTTATTTTCTGCCCTTACTAACCACTGTGTACTGAAGAGGAAATATCAGTAATGTTTACAGAGACAATCTGTTTGCAACCTAGAGAAGAGAGGGATATGCTGCTTTAAGGATTTCACTCAGCAATTAAACCATGCTTTGAGTCAAACTTCTAGCTATGATTAACAGACCCATGCTATAAATACACACTGCAGACTCCTTAGCAATTTCCCACCTGCTCCCTACTCTTCCATGTACTGCAACATTCAGAAGTGCCTGGGAGACTGTTTTCTCTTCCAAGGGAAGTTTTGCAAGATTCTTTAAGTTTTCCTGCTCTAAACCAGGAGAAAAACAACAAGAAACAAAATGCAACAAAACAAACAAAAGAACCCCAGCAAGAATTCAAAAGGGAAGGGAAGGGAAGGGAAGGGAAGGGAAGGGAAGGGAAGGGAAGGGAAGGGAAGGGAAGGGAAGGGAAGGGAAGGGAAGGGAAGGGAAGGGAAGGGAAGGGAAGGGAAGGGAAGGGAAGGGAAGGGAAGGGAAGGGAAGGGAAGGGAAGGGAAGGGAAGGGAAGGGAAGGGAAGGGAAGGGAAGGGAAGGGAAGGGAAGGGAAGGGAAGGGAAGGGAAGGGAAGGGAAGGGAAGGGAAGGGAAGGGAGGGGAAGGGAAGGGAAGGGAAAGGGGAAAGGGGAAAGGGGAAAGGGGAAAGTGGAAAGAAGGAAAATAAAATAAACAGGAAAGTATAGTCTGCAGGAGGACTTTGTCTGAAGAAGCTGGGAGATCTCAGCTACAGATGACATGGCTGATGTGCCCAGCACAGTGACACAACCCCAAAGTAGTGTAGGCAGGAAGGAGCAGCACTGCTGGTACCACAGGGCAGTCCCCAGCACAGGTGAACCATGTTGGTCCAGCAGCAGGCTGACACAGCCATACTGCTTTTAGATTCTGCTTAGTCCATGCTGCTTTCTAGGCTGGCAGTGCTATGCTCTACTCTATATGTAGATATGCAAAAGGCCTCCCTGAGCCATCCATTTAACTCTGAATTATGAATACAAGTTGAAATGGTTGTACAATACCTCATGAAATAAAGGCACATCAAATGTTGGTCTGTCCCCCAGCTCAGCTTATGGATTTAAATACCCTAAATGAGCCAGATGAATAGTGGGTCAGTGCTACTATTGCTGATCAGAAATCCTTGCCTTATTAAAACAGGTACATCTTGGAAAAAAATGTTTCCATTTCAAGGAACAAGTGTATCCTGAGAAAAACATTCCCAAGAAATTTCCCAACTGTATCTCTTCAACAACAGCTGTTCACCAGGCTAGTGTTTCATCATGGTAGTGAGAGATATGAAAGGGTTTTTTAACTGAACAATTGAGGTAGAACATTACCCTACTTTATGTTTTAATAAGGGCAGAAAAACAAAATACTAGGGAAGAATGCTGTGATGAGAGCACCTTGTGAGTTGTGTTAGGAAGAAGTGCCTGCTGAGGGTGTTTTGAGAGTGCAGGAAGTTATCAGATATTGCAGCAGGCAGCAGCTCTTGTTAAGACTGTGGAGTTAGACAGAAATGTTGCTACTAACACCATGCTTTAAAAGACAGCTTAAAATAATACTCAAGATAGTCTTTGTGGCATTTTGAAATCATGGCATTAAGCTCTGAATTATGGATGAATGCTGCTTTATTTTAGTTTAATAAAGGTATCCTGCTTTTTCTCTCAGACTAGTATTAGACACAATAAAAAAGAAACATTCTTTCCAAGATTTATTATGCTATTTGAGTTCTCTTCTGTGATCAGTTTCAGATTCTTTTTCTGATTTTTTAGCTACAAATTAATGTAAAATCTTCATACATAAAAAAGAATTTGCAGTGACACTTCCACTTATTTCTGGAAGAGTTTAGGACTCCTATATTTTATGTACTTTTAATGAGACAGCGTATGAATTCTATAGTTTTAATTTCATTATGGTGTGACAGATTTTTTTTCAGGATGACTGGGGCTACATGAATAGCTGAACTTTCATTTTCATGACTGGACCTAAAAACACTATCATTTTTACTGAACTAGGTAATTTGTTTCAGCTCAAAAAAAAAAAAAAAGAAAGAAAACATAAAGTAACTCTATGTTGGCAGTCTGAGAAGTCCTTTGGAAGTGTAAACCTGAATTAAAGACCTGAATCCAGGAATATTTTAATACGTTGTAGGACTATTCCAACAGAAGAGTTTTTAGGGAGAACTTTCTAAAAATATACTTTCCCAAATATTTGGTTCACAGTCCTATCTCCATGCAAATAAAGAGAAGGAAAAAATCCTCCTTCCTTTGTCTCAACTCTGTGACAAATATTTGGACTATTGGACCCTAAAAATTTTTACTATCAAAAAAAAATGTACTTTCTCTTACTAGGAACAGTAGGACATTGTTATCTTAAAAGTGAGCTTAAGGTGTTGTTCTGCCATATAGACTCACCTTTACCACCATACAAGTATGTCTGTTGGAGGGGAGTGCAGAAATCTCATCTGGGCAATTAAATCACTATGCATTTTATCAGTAAAATTATGAATACAGATCTTAGCATTTTGTTGAAACATCAATAACCATTCAAGTAGCTCCTAATGTCCTTTCTTGGAAGTACCTTAAACTTTTATAAAAATCTCAGGTTAGCACAATGACTTACAGACTCTTTGAAGTAAAATGGATCTGAAAAGTTATGCTGCTTTGCCTTCAGTTCAGAATTCAGTATAGAGTCCATTCTCCTCCTTCCACAGAACTCCCATACTTTGTATATGGCTGGGGGAGAGACCAGGATATAATTTAAAACTCAGAACTGTCCCATGTGTTCATAAAATCCACTGTTGCTGCCACAGGATGGGAGGAAAAGAAATCTGGGAAGGATTTTTCTTTCAGTACCAGTGTTTCCAACAGCCACATGATCTTCCTGAGCAGTGGCTTAGCCAGAATTTGAATCTTAAAACTACTCCTGCATTAGGCCATAGGCAGTGCCAGAGCATTACATGAGCAAGGCATTTCAGCTCCATCATAATTTTACCCAGGGGACTGAACTCCAGAGGCACAGCAATACATGTGTGAAAACCTGCTAAATACAATATCTTCCTTAGATAAAACCACAGGCAGAGAAACATGAGGTAAGTTTACACTGCTACCCTGAACATAATAAGATTTTTGCTATGTTTTCTTCCAAATTTGCCTTGAAAGAATATTTTTGCTATGTTTTCTTCCAAATTTACCTTGAAATAAGAGCATTGAAAGTGAATAGTTATGCTAAATGTTGAGGAAATATTTAAGCAAAATGTTTTCATTCATCTAACTTCTGTGAATAATATTCTAGAAATGCCTCTGTCCCTCTGTTTAGTGTAAACACCTAATTTTAGCCTACCTTAGGTTTGTAACAGGGACGTTATTCAGAACAACTACATTAGATTACATGAATATTTCCCATGGGGTCAAAATCCAAAAGACAACTTTAAAAAATGTTGGTTGCTAAGATTGTATATTCAAATGAATTTTAATGAGGTGGAGTAAGGCAAATTATGTTTTGCAATGCAGTGTACAAACCTAAAATAAATCAGTGAATGAAAATATCCAAATGCAAACACAGTTTGATATAACTCAGAACATCCTAATTGCTCTTGGAAACAGGAGTCTCATAAAGTACATATAAACTGTGTCATCTTGACAAAGAGCACCCCTGCATCCTGGAGTTTTCTACTGAGTTTGTTTTAAGTTTATGCTAAAATAAAAAGGAACTATTTTCAAGGGCACGACAGACAGATGTCTAACTCCAGGCAAAGTCAACACCTGAGAGAATATATTACACTAAAATCTTGAGAAGATTTCCAAAGCCTCGAGAAAGAGATAGGAAGAATTCAACCACTGATAGCTAAGTGCAGTTTTGCAACCCATGTAAGACAACTCAAGATTGTTCTTCTGCCAAAAAGGCTATCCCTGAATTCTCACCACCTTATAACCATATATTGTATCTTTCTTGAACTGGAATGAAGAAAAGCATAGAGTTTTTACTTTTTTTTTTTTTTTTTTTTTGTAGGATTATTTTTTCCTTTGTCTGAGATGAAGAAAAGAATGAGTACGTGGAGGAAGGTAGAGGCATTGTAACTTTAAATTACTCATAAAACTGAAGAGAGCAAACAGAAGGTGCAAATTGTAGTGACAGCTTACATTTAGAGATCAAAATTTGCATGGCTCTTTAGCCTAGTTCTCTCTTCAGATGTACTATTAAGTATATGTTAGATATACAAATCAGTTACTAAGCAAACATAGTATCTATTAGAGATACTTGAAGCTTTCTAGCTATTTTAAGACAATACAGACACAGCTATGTAAATACTTGGAATTTAATCCTTAGAAATCTATGTTCTCAACACTAATGTGCTAAAATGACATGTGCTAAAATTCAAAGCAAATGTGTTTTCCAAATCACTTAGACCCAAATCAATGGAGAAAAACAAAAAACCCACCCCAAAGCTGTCCAAAATTTTCCTTTTGATTTTTTTACTCTACTTTGCAAGGCATGAAAATACTCAGATGTACTACCTTATAAGACATCTCTCTCATAATAATACAAATTAATTTGAAAAGTATGTCCTCATTATTTTCAAAACAAGCATATTAATTTCCAGTTCAAAGTGTCCTATTTTTTTTCTTTCCATAATAATTTTAAAGGCATATTTCGAAGAAAAAAAAAAACCAAACTAAAGGAATATTTAAAAAATAATGTTTTTTTAACTCCAAACAACATTTTTGCTCCCCTAGACATCTCATTCAGAACTGCATGTTCACCAGACCAAAAGAACAACCTCTTTTCCCACAAAACTTCAGCCTAAGGATATTTGCATAGAATACAGTATTTCAAACAGTGAACCACAGTTCAGACAGTTCAGTGACAGACTAAGAAAATTAAGACTGTTCAGCCTGGAGAACAGAAGGTTGCATGGAGAACTCATAGCAACTCCAAGTATCTGAAGTGGAAGCCAAAAAAAGACTCTTCTCAGGAACTGTAGTGATAGGACAAAGAGTAATGGGTACAAACTGAATGAGGGAAAATTTAGGTATTTAAGAATATTTCACAGAAATTTAAATGAATAATTTAGCTATTAGGAAGAAATTCTTTATTGAGAGGGTCTTGAGGCACCAGAAAAGTTTGCCCAGAGAGGTTGTGAATGCTCCAACCCTGGCAGTGTTCAAAGCCAGGCTGGATAAGACATGAACAGCCTGGTCTAATGGGAGGCGTCCCTGCCCACCATGGTGGGGGGGCATTGGGACTAGATGATTTTTAAGGTGCCTTATCATTCTATGAATCTACAATTCTATGATTCTAAAAAGGCAAGCAAATTTTATGGAGTTTTCTTAATAAAAATAAATGGTCACAAGTCTTCCTTCCCTGAAGAAAGTGTGCATGTTTAAAGTGACTGCTGTTTCAAGTGCATCTGTTCTGCCTAATTTTAATCCTAAAACTCTACTTTACATACTTTACATCAGGCTCAGTTAAAGATAACTTTCTTACCATTTGCTAGACAGCCTAGGAAATTTTTATTAATAATGACTAGGAATTAAATTTTAATGCTAAAACCACTTCAGTGTATAAATATAGTGTATTCACTGCTAACAAAACTGCAATGTAGCTCTTATAAGAAAGTAAAAAAAGAAGAAGAAAGTAAAAAAAGGCTTGTTTCTAATTTATTGTGGTGTAACAGATCTCGAGTGATATCTGTTCTCTTTCCAGAAAGGCAGATGTTGGATTACAGCAATGGAGCAGAATCAACCCAATCTTATGCTCCTTAAAAAATGAGTATAATAAGGATCTCTGGGAATACAGTTTTTGTGATTCACTCCCAGAAGGGACACTGCTGGAGATTACACAAGGTGAGGTTCAGCAGCATCCACTGTGCATACACCAATATTTGCAGGGGGGAATCCAGCCCAGAGTCTGCTAAAAACCACTACTGTGTTTTTTCTTGGCCAGAGGAAACCACAAAATACCCACACTCACATATGGATTCATTTCCAGACTACAGAAGTTTAAATAACTTCTAAAAAATACTCTGAAGGAAAACAAGTGAACTTCTAATGATAAACAACTTCTGTGATACTCTCTATATTTATACTCCCCAGTTCCATGCAGAGCTAACAACAAAGGGCTTGAACAGTCTGCAGTGTTACACGGTCTATCACCCTGCAAAGGTCACAGTGGAAACCCAGCTCTGCTCTGTGCCTCCACCAACAACTTAGCAAGGTTTTGGCTGGCCTCCCTCCCTCTGCCCTTAGTCACCTTGCAGTTGGGGGATGCATGATCTGGATGGTGAGAGAGAGAGCTCATGCTAAGAATCCTCCTTATCTTTCTCTTATGCCTAATTTCAGGCACTTTGGAGACACATCAACTCAGCAGCCGCACGGTGGATGCTTTAGCTCAAGGCTGCTGTCTGCTCTCTTTTGGTGCACCACTGTGGTTGGAGAGACTGAGTAGATAAGTATATGTTGATAAATTAAATGTTACCAACACCTCTCCTTACTTACTTACTTCTTACTGGACTCTTTTTCCAATATTAACAAAGTTAACAAAGTTAAGCAAAACAAAACAAAAAAAAGAAATCAAACAAGAACAACAAAGGAGATTTGAAGTAATTCCATGTCCTGAGTAGACTATTTTAGAAAAAATATTATATATATATATATATATATATAAAAATTCATTTAAGATAACGAGAGATATCCTGAACCCTTTCTTACTTTTCTGCAAGGTTTTTAGGTCCACTATCATTGTGACTGCATATGCAGACATCCAATACCTTCTTACTAGCCTATTCTTCTTTCTACCTAGTACCTGCCAGTTTGCTGTCTGCTATGCCTTCCTCTGGATTGCTTGTAAAGAGACTCTCACCATCAGCAGCAGGCTGAGGGTGCTGCCAAACACAGGTACACATGTGCACATAGACACAGAAAGAGAACAAATTTTTCTGCAGTTCTCCTTCACTTACTGGCTTTAGACCTTGCACAGCACTATAGTATAGTAGCCCTTGAATCTTCACATTCAATTTTGATGGTTTAAAGTCTTTTGGTGACGCAGTCTCTTTCCTCTCAGGAATGGAAAACTTTAGTGACTGTTCATTGGAAAAATAAAAGATGTTAAAGCACAAATGGGCAATTTAATCTGACTGGGAGTGAAAACAAACTCTGCCTAGAAATGGAAATTAAAATTATACCAGTTGTATGTATTGCAGATTCTCCAGTGATCTTCGAACTACTACTCTTTGCAGCAGGAAACTTTGGATTTACATTTGGCTTTTGCAGTTCAACAAAAGTCTTAAAAAAAAAAAAAAGTTAATAAAACCAGGCCAAAGTCTGAAAAATAATATCCCTGTCCTGCAAGAAAAAGAACCATCCCCAGCCCTCACAATCCAACATGAACTTCACCTGTATGAATTGCATTAGGTGTTTGATTCTTTACTTTTTCTTGGAATGGTCATATTCCTTAGAAGACGACTACATCCTTTGTTGCTGTTGTGATTTTCTAGCACAGTATGACCACAGCCTTTCTGGAGAGAAACTTAAGGATGCACGCTTCTGTCAGGGTGCAGAGCAACCTCTGATGTTCATACTTTAGCTGTTTAGCATGATGGACAAGGGCTCAAGGTCAAAAATACTCCTAGCTTGCTGTCCCTCCTCAGTAAGAAACTGGATTTGTAAAGTGCTTATCCTGAGATAGACAGGATTTTTTGAACCTGCCAGTCCTGTTTGGGTATGTAAGGTAATTACACATAACCATGTACAGGTATGACTGTTTTATGATTTCCTGTGTGAAAATATTTTAACATCTTTCTGGCTGTGCAATAATGTCAAGATTTTAGTTTGCTAAAGCAACCAAAGAGCAACCTTGCAGAGAATCAGATCCCACTGCTGAGCCATGATCCAACTTGGGTTTCTAAAGATGGATGACATGAACAGTGATGTTCACTGTCCTTACAGAACTTCACTCAGGCTACTTTGGGGTCTTGTTATCCAATCAGACCGGCCTATTTTTTCCACTTATTGAGCAGTGCCTGACTTTTCACTGTGTCTGAAATCTACTGGAGAGGCACGAAGATTTAATTGGTAGCTTTGCAAAGTTTCCCTGAAGTCAAAGGGACAAGACGCTCTGATTAGCTCTAGATGTCAGAAATAAAAAACAAAAAATACATACCCATAGTCCTTTAAAAACTGAAGATTCAAAGTCCAGTTTTCATTTTGAAGGGGTTTGGATTTAGGGCACTAAAAACCCAAGTGGTTCTCAAACCACTATGTGTGCAAAATTAAATAACTGGTTTCTGACAAATTTTAATTTGAATCCTTTTTATTGTTCAGCAGAACCTAGTAACTGCTGATGCATAAGAATTTTGTTTTTTATCTTAGTTTCACTGCAATTTTTACATTATACTGTGTTGTCTGTAGTTTAAAAACCTTGATCATAACTATAAATACAGGAATCTTCAGGAATACCTTTCTGAAGAAGTACAAGTACAAGAATATAAGGGCCTAAAAAGAAAATCATTTACTAGGTTTATATCTCATAGGCCTCTCAATATGATCTCTAAAATCTGAAATAACTTCATATAAATTTGTCTGCAGAACATCGAAGCAGAAGCACAACTGTTTGCAAAAGTTGAGAAAAAGCATTTAAGTCTACTTGGCATCATTTCAGTTCTTTACAAATCTATTACACAAAAAAATCTTAGCTCCAGGGAGCTACACTATTGTAGCTGAACTGGAAGGTCTGACCCAGATATAGATTGTACCTATTATGTAGAGACCATCAATTGACAAACATTTGAAAGTGTTCAGAGTACTAACACGAATAATATATAAAAGAAATCCATTGGCACAAAAGCATATCATGAAACACCTGAGATACAACAAAGAAGATAGTGCTTGTTCATTGTGAACAGACATTTTCAAGTGGTTTACAGTTTTTACTTTGTTTTATAACAAGTTCAGTAGAATTTTAAAAACCTCAAAAACCACCTGGCTTTCAGAAAAAAAAAACTTTTAAAGAAAATGTAAAGAGTTATGCAATGATTCTGGGCATGTGTTCTGGGAATTTGAGTACCCACAGCACTCACCAGAATTTGGGGGAGAGGAACAGGGTTTCTTTATTCTTTTTAAGTTGTAAGTGATTCAGCTTGAGTGGGTTTCAGACAATCATGGCCAGTGAAAACCAGATCCACAGGAAAATTGGACAGAGTGTGAAAGAGACCTTGAAGTCGTGGGCTAAGGAGGAAGAACCAATGTTTTCTTCTTTGACAATCAGATTTGGAAAATTAAGTTCAACCTGCAAGTGAAGTTGATTAAATTTTTTTTTTTACATGTGTAAACATGAAGTTCACATCATTATCAGAATACGCATGCCCTGAACCCCATGCCAAAATAAACCAGGTGATCTGCTTCATACATGGACCTATTGTTAGTGCTGCAGCCCCTGTGCCTACTTTGAACTTTATGCATCAGCCAGGGTCATGCTAAAATGAAACATTATTCTTCATTTTATTCAATTCAATTCTTCAATTAATTTCTTTCATGGAGCTCAATGAATCAGAAACTTTTTCCCACTGATATCTGTAATACTGTGATTAACATCTAAAACACCCAAGATTTTTTGTGGTGTATAACGCAACTCAAAGTAAAACTACCCCTTTTTGATGATACTAGAGCCATTCTTAAAAATAATAGATGAAAATTAAATTTCAGGAACAAAATACCTCTGAATTTTCCCCTGTGTAGCATCCGTGGCTGCAGTCTAGAGCAGAACAAGAGCTGTGTGCTTTCTGTGTGAGTACAATATCAAGCACTACAAATGTTCAGCTTAGAACTGTCAAGCCACACATAAAATATTGATACCTCACATTGGCAGGGTTAATACAGTGTTATTTTAATTGCAAACACACTGTGGGTGATTAGTCAAACTTAGTGTGTCTTGAATTCTAAGATAAAAATGCCTTCTGGCTGGACCTCCTATGCAATTAGCACTATGACCCTCATGTGCTTTTCTCAGTTATTAATATGATTGGTCTAATATGAGTATTAGACATCATTCATTAACCTGTTGTGAACCATCTAAAAAACCATCTCTGAATAATAGACTACATTCCTTTTTCTAAATCCATTTACAAGTAAGGAAAGTGAAAAGGATGAAGACGAGCTTTCGCCATTACATTGACTGGTACAGTGTAAAGCAATATGTACTGTATGAAATAATGAAAGAGCGAATTAAATAACAGGGCATATCTGGCTTATTAGTAATGGATGATCAGGTGCTCATTCAGTTGAATTTCCAGCCTGTTCAGAAGATGAATGCACATGCCAGAACAGAAATATTTTAACTGACCCTGTCTGAAGATAAACTAAATCACTGTTTTGCCAGCTTACTTTATGTTGGATTTCTTTATTTATTTTCTTTTCTTCTATTTTTATTATTTCCTTTCCTTTCCTTTCCTTTCCTTTCCTTTCCTTTCCTTTCCTTTCCTTTCCTTTCCTTTCCTTTCCTTTCCTTTCCTTTCCTTTTCCTTTCCTTTTCCTTTCCTTTTCCTTTCCTTTTCCTTTCCTTTTCCTTTCCTTTTCCTTTCCTTTTCCTTTCCTTTTCCTTTCCTTTTCCTTTCCTTTTCCTTTCCTTTTCCTTTCCTTTTCCTTTCCTTTTCCTTTCCTTTTCCTTTCCTTTTCCTTTCCTTTTCCTTGCCTCACTATTTGTTAAAAAATAACAAATATTTATTTAACAGTAAATAAAAGGAAAAGAAAGGAAAGTGTTTTGGAACTTAAATGCTCTCTTCTGTTTGGACAGCTATTCAGTTAAGAGAAATCAAGTACTCCACTGTCTTCAATGCAATTGTATATTTTACATTAGCTGAGGAAAAAAACCCAGTAAAAGAACATTATCTACAGTAAGCAAGATTGGACTGTTAACAGGAAATGATTATATATTAGAAAGATTTCCTGGATCACTATTTTACCTAATAGCACTCTGAACTGAGTATTACTGTTTCGCTCCCACGTGAAAGCTTGGCCACTTCCCATTTTTTCACCCATCTCATATAGTTGGTCCTGTCAGTGTTCCTGACTTTGTGTGAGGCGCCCCTTCTCTGGTCTGCAGAAAAGGTCACACCTGTGGCAAGATATCTGCCTAAGAAGGGTGTTGAGATTTACTTTATCTGATGGGTAAGGCAAACCCCACCAGAGAGGAAAAGATTTAAAACATTGCAAGAAGCAGAGGGTAAGATGAAGGTTCTTGCCTGGTCTCTGCACTTCACTAGGAAGCACACCTGGTTTTGTAAAACTCCATGCGCTCCCTTGATGGGAAGGGGTCAGCTCTGCTCTCTCTGCTGGTGTGGTCACTACTAGGGCCTGGGACCTGGGACTGCCCGGCAAATATGTGAGGTGTAGGAATGACAGAAGCAGAAAGATTCTCTTAGATGTCCAGCTCATAATGCCTGAGACTTGGCAGGATGAACAAGTGAAATAATCTTCCTTTAAAGAAGTCAGTGTTCATGTTTCATAACCTTTATTTTTTTTGGAGTAGGATTCTGTGGATGAGTCCCCACTAACATAGGACTGAATTGTATATGTTTATAATAGGATTAAACCTTCCTCAGTGAGCATATAATTATTCTAGATATTCCTATTGGAAGGGATAAGAGGTTGAAGATTTGCTGGTTTTTCTCTATGATGTCTAAGCATGCTGTTTCATTAAGGTATCATCTTTTAAATCAAACTCCTGAATTACTTGAAGAGTAGTTCAGCGATTGCTTTTGACAAGTGGGCATGAAATACTTGTTAAAGAACTGTGTGTTGTTATCAAATGAGTATTGTGTTGTTTTCACAGAGATTTCCAGAGCCTCTTAGAAAGCCATACCTAATGCTTAAATTAAGCATTGAATCATATTACTTCAGCAGAAGTCAGCTACTAATAACGTGATTCTTACTGATCTGCTAACAACCTGGAGATCAGTTCAATTGTTAGGAATTCTAGCAATACCAAAATTACCACTGTGTTGAATTATTAATGGTTTGTATCAAAGAATGAGCTTAAATTGCTTTGGTCTTGTGTAAAAATTCCTCTGATCTTTGGCAATCATTATTTATTTACAGCTCGCATACATTCTCCCTCTTTCACAAAGAAATAAGGTTTCTTAAGTATGGCCAGGAGGCACTGAATTTTCATATGTAGTACTGTCCCTCAGTTAGAAAGACAGGGAAGAACTGCTGGCTTGAAGGTTCAGCAGGCAGCTTTTCCGTGTGAAAGGCAGGTTATCTAAACATTTTTTTCCCCTGAGAGAGATATTCATAATATTTATTCTAAAATACAAATATTAGGGCTCTTTGCTACATGTGAATTATCCTTAGGTATAGTAAATACAGTTCAGGTTAAAATAAAATCAGGGCATAGCAACAGCTAGTGTTTACATTTATAAAAAGTACATGTGGAGATTATTGCAGGAAGTGTTCCTGCAT
Source organism: Taeniopygia guttata (assembly GCF_048771995.1). Classification (NCBI taxonomy): domain Eukaryota; kingdom Metazoa; phylum Chordata; class Aves; order Passeriformes; family Estrildidae; genus Taeniopygia; species Taeniopygia guttata. Next base: position 28,156,651 of record NC_133026.1, on the reverse strand, counting down.
GTATTAAAAAGCCCCCTTTTTAGTTGGATAAAGAAGATTTTAACATTTAGACTTGAACCCAAGTTAGCTGTAACTGTAAATGTGGCTTCTATAGAGCATCTCTCCGGTTAATGTGGACATCTTCCCCTAAGTTGGTTCATTTTGCAGAAGGTAGATTAATACCAAATGTCCTGATTTATAAATTACACAGGACTGAGTATTTAATTTTTTTCTTTACATTCAACTTCGATCTATCAACTAACGTCTTGACAATCCTTTAGAGTCAGAGAGAGATAGGATCACCCATTTGTCACTATTACTTGTCTGTGTCAGACATATAATTACTTGAAGCATCTGGTCAGATACAATAAAAATGGAACAGAGAAATAAAGGACGTATTTGAGATACCATTGCAGTTTGTTCTTAAAACTGCAACACAATTTCAAATAGTTCATGACACTGTTTTAAAGATAAAGTTGTACAGAATAAATCCCTAAATTTTTGTTTATGAAAATAACTTGATGCCATTTGTTGCTTTGAGCTGATGTTTTTCTGTTGATAATCTGTTAACTTTCACAACATATACATAGAACAGATTTTCTTCAGAAACAGGATATAGCAAATGTTCCAAGCAAAATGCCTTTTAAGTTTTCATACAGCAGTTCTCAGTTCTGTCAGCTTTTATTTAAAACTGCTTCTTACTCTCTAGAAATCAAACTAGCTGCGAAAGGACTACAAATCCTCAAATTGTGCTTACCAGTTTTATAAGGTTTAACTGAAGGTGCACTCAGATTGTTAACAGAGTTTGATAGTTCCAGCACCATGAAAGGGAGAAGCATTAGGAGGCTCACCAGCTACTTAGTGCTTGTCACTATCATACCAGAGCAATATAAAACAGCACCTGACTCATCATTTTCCTGAAATGCTTACTCCTATATTAAAGTTCTACTTTCCCTCTATGGTAGATATTCCTACCAAGGTCCACACTTATACTGGAGGGCTGGTCTTAATTACAACCTCTATAGCAATGTCCCTGGCCTACTAATTCTTACTCTATAGAACTCTTTGGGAATAGGTATTAAATATAAACACAATGTTTGCTCTCTCTCTGAAGCAATCTTGCCTATGATAAGTCAGCCCTGAAAGGGTTCACCTGGTTCTTGGAGCATAAATCCACTTCTCCAAATATATGTTCCACTGAATCACCAAATCCTGGCACGGACATACAGGAAAGGCACATCGTTAACAGCAAAAAGCACTGCCTACTGATAACTCCAGATAACCCATAGCATGCATCTCTATAACCTACTCTAACAGTGAAGTTCTTTCCAAAATGCTCACTGCTAACCCAGTATTATTACAACCAAAATAGCAGCAATTAAATTTCCATTGCAAAGAAAATATGAACAAAGCTGAACACTCTTGTAAAAAACCACACCGTTCAGATGGGGAAAGTAGCTTTGAATAGATGAGAACTCTGTCAAATCAACATCAGTTCTCATCAAACCACTCCAAGGTACTTCTCTTTGCAATAACATAATGCATTTCAATTTCTGTCACTATCAGTTTTCCATGCTTAGACAAACAATGCTACATGATTACTTTATATCTCTAAAGACAGTGATGTTTTTCCCTCAAACTGTCCCAAATAAAATCTAGCATCACTAAATGTATATAGTAGCAAAGTTAAAACAAAGTATTAAACAGAAAGCAAACAGCAAGGATGTGGGGAGATTACATCTAAAAACATCTCTAAGTTAAAGACTTCAGAATGTTAAGAGTGAAAACAGAAGGTTAGAAAGGATGCACTTTTGAAATGTTATCTGCAATGGTTATTGCACTGTTCTACCACTCCCAATTGCAAACTCTCTTATAAAATTCCCTATCTTCAAGTTGCCATATATATATATACATTTAAATCCTTTTGTTCATATATGCAAGAGATAAAAAGGTTTTGTGTTTCTTTTAAATCCTTACAGGAGTATGACCTTCATAAATGTAGCTTCCTCAGACGCTGAAAGAAAATAGAACACCCCTGCCTATTCATTAAAGTATGCAGATAAATTCAGGGATTCTTTTCCTTTGTTCCCAAGAAATACAATTTTTGATATATGCTGTTATATGAGTCCATGCAAAGAAGCATATTTTATTTTACAATATGCAAATATGCTGTATTTATCAAAAGCAATCCTCATCAAGTTTTCTTTCTTTTGGGAAAATTAAAACATATTTTGCAGCGAACTGTGCAATATTATTGCATCTAATATTATTTTAGCTGAGGGAAACCAATGAATACAAGTTTAGCTGAAATATTTTGAAAAATGGCTCCTCTCATATTTAGTACAACACTTTGTTTAACAATCAAAGAAAGTACTCCTTTTAACTGAGAATGAAATCAAATCTTCTCTGTCCCTTCAATTAGGAAAACCCTGCTCTCAGTTTTTATTTAAACAGCCCATGCATTTGAGGTATTGGATCAATTTCATACATGATGAAATATCAGATGTCTGGAAATCACTGCAACACATAAAAACCCCACTAACTGGCATTATGGGAAAAGTAATCATGACACAAGTCTCCACTCACCCAAAAAATATTATATGCTTTTGCAGTTTCTCAGACATTACTTGTACAATCAATTTCTTGTAGGATGCTTTGCACTTGGATGGTGGTGAATTGTAGTGGACTGTCATTTCTGTCTGAAAAAAAAGTTGTCATCCTTTCTGAAACTCAGAGATAATTTTTTGTTGTTGTTTTATATGCATGCACCAATATTTGACTATAAAATAACTTATTCACATTGGCATAAAAAGGTTATGTGAAGTTAGTCAAGCATCCATAATGCAAAGGAACTGGCATGCAGATTATGGTGAGGATATACTTTTTATCTTAAATCTGAGTTCTGTGAGCCAGCCATCTTAATTTCTGCTAATCTGAGAACAAATATTTCAAAACTGATTCATAATATGTGCTTTAGTCTGGCCTCAATTATGACCAATTTATACCAGGCTAATTGTGGGAAAACTTTGCACTACACCCTCTTTAACCTTACCCTTTGAGGATATCCTTTAAGGTTACCTTTGCATCATGGTCTATTTGCCATTACTGTATTACTGTCATCCCATTTTGCTGAAACCAGAGTAGTTATCTAATGAAGTATCAATAAGTACAGTCTTGTATTCTTAGACTTTTTCTCTGGAGTGTAGGAACTCAGAGCAGTTTTATTATTTTTCCTTAAACTGGCCCAAGTAGAGCACAATCAGCATTAAAATCTAATCACTTAGGAAAATTAGCAAAAAAAAGCTAAAATTTTTTTCATGAATAGATTAACAACACAGCAACCTGAGTCCTGAAAGATCACCAAACACAAAGAAGTCTTATTTTCCCCCATTATCTTTCTCCGGTGAATTTTTTGTGCTTTATTTCATGAGTGCGCAGAAGTGCACTTGGATGCCATCAAATAGAGATTCAGTAGTCACTGGTTACTTCTGATATGTAATGATCTCAATACAGAGTAAGAGTGTCAAATGGTTTCTGTATTAGAGGACTCACAACTGTCAGAATTTATCAAAGCCCTATTACAAGAATGGATGTTGTCACAGTCTGCTGCATATGGTCTTTCCTGCTATTGTAATTTCTGTGGAATAGTTGTATTCATCCATTAAATTAAATAAACAGGAAGGAAGTTTAAAAAAACAGTCTATAAGAGGACTTGTAAAATTAGTAAGAAATTCCAGGAACCAAAACAAAATTATAAAACCAACAATAAGTAAAAAAAAAAAATAATTAATCCAAGCTTTTGATCATTCTTCAGCCATCCCTCTTGGGACCTGGCTTAACCAACACATCTCTCCAGAAGTTGTACAGCAAAGCAATATAGAATTACATTTATGATGACAAAGTAAATTATTCAATAAAGAAATTCAGGTTTCAGTAATGCCTTTTTTCCTCCTAAATTTATGTTGCAGCATATATTTGCACATTGCTTTTTATCAGTCAAGTGAGTTTTTTTAGTATATGAGTGCCTCCTAATGAATAGATAGCCAAAATCACACTAAGGTGATGGTATATCTTTCCTTCTACTTAACAGTTGATTTTAACCTTCTATTCTTTTCTCTCATTCTGCATCTCCACAACAATTCTTTTGTTCTATTCTCTTTCTAAATAAATTTACTTATACATTCTTTTCACCCCCTTATTCTTAATTTTAATTACTTTCCAGGCAATTGTAAAAAAGAAACAAAAAATAACATTTTCCTTTAATTTCAAAACCATTCATTTTTATGATGGTATAAATTTCATATAACAATAGGCTTCTTAGACTGTTGCTACCCTCCCAACTTAGACTTTGCATTTTACTGAAATAGATGAATATTCAGCTGTTCAAATGGAAACCAGAATCTAGTGATCACAGCACCCAAAAATAGAGAACAGTCAGTCTAAAGTTAAGGACTTGTCTCTTTTTTTGGCAAGGTTTAAAACAATAATGCAAAGATCTGTAAATTTATTTGATAAAAATGACAATAAGTATTTTCTTTATTTAATTATTATTTTATTTCAGAAAAAACAAATATTTCTTTTACCTCTCCTTAAACTCCAAGCTTCCGGTCCTTGTTTTTTATTTAACCTCCCTGGAGAAAGGGAATGATGAAATCTCCTTTTTCTTACCTGTTTCTCTTTAGGAAATAGAGATATCTAAAGCAAAAATATAAAGGAAATAAAATTTCTTTTAATCGGAAATGTTTTACTTAAAATATGGCATAAATTTTACTTGGAAATCAAAGAATGACTAATCTTATTTCTTCTGGGTTCAGAAATGGCTTATTGCTAAGACTTACAGTGCAGAAAATAAACTTTTTTTTTTAATTTCAGGTCTTACCAGGTTGTAAAGCAGACAGATATATTCTTATTGAGAGACGTGATAACTAAAAACATTTTGGTTTCTTGACTCAGTAAATAAGCTGAAGTCACAAAAACGTTATTTTAAAATTCACATCTTATTTTTCAATGCGGTTGTCATTGGAAATAGAATTGTGGTAATCCAAGTTGAAGTTCATCCCCCAAAAAATTGATTAGTTGAAGTAATCAGTCCAGAAGTTATGTAATTTTATTTGCTACAATTACCATACAGAATTGTAACTCACCCTTGTTTTCTGCAGAAGACATAAAAGAATGTTCTGCCTTTTTGGGTGTCAAGTGATACATGTAATCTATGCACTCAATTACTGACTTTTTTCCTAATCACCTCTTGTTTCCCAAAATCAGATGTTCCTTTATGACCTTAAGATCTCGAGGAAATATCATAATAAAGAAACTCCCCTCTTCCTCTTGCTTTTCTGTTCCAATATTTTAGAAAAAAAATCAAAACACAGTCATGCTGTTACTGTTAAGTAATTTCTTAACCTGCAAAGAGACAAGAAATCCACTGGCTTAAAATAGTCAGAGTATTTACAAAATCCAACTAGAACCATTAGAAGACTCAACCAGTTGAGAAGCTCAGGAAGCAGAGATTGTAAGAAAATCTTCGTATGTTAATTATTTGTTCTGTATTATATGTTATCTAACAAAAATTTCATTCTTTAATCACATTATTCTAGACTATGAAGTCAAAAGGTTTACAGCCCAAGAAACACACCTTCTGAAACTTCTATTGTTCTCATTTTCCATTTTGTAAGAAATCACTTCCGAAAATGCATTGTTAACTTAATAGGAATGCTCACAATGTTAAATGGCAGATAAGAAAAAAATCAATGTGAGAGTGTGGAGAGATGGGTGATATTTATTTGTGTTTCTAGTGCTATGTGTGAATGCTCAGTTCTGTCTTGCTTCTTTTAAAAAAGAAAAAAAAAATTTTAACAGTGTGAAAAACATTAATGACAATAGCACTAAATAATCATACATGTGCTTTTGGATACTTTTTACAGCAGCAACATACTACATTCTTGTCAGTGAATGGCCTAGCAGGCTGTTAATTTTTTTTACATTTCCTGAGATTTATTTTTCTAGCCTTAATTTTATTCTGATGTGAGCTTTTGAACATCATCTTAGTTCAAACTTCAAGCATATGCTGTTGAGTGACAGAGAAATAAGACATAAATGCACAGGACTAATCTCAGTGTAAAATAGTTTTTTAGTTTATCCAAAAGACTTCCTCACAGACAGGTTCCCTGCACTGAGGGGAAGTAGATACCTGACATAGTTTGGACTTTTTAAACATTTTATTATGATGTTGCCATTAATTTAGACACTTTCCGTATTGATTGGCAGAACTGTAAAAAAAGTAAAAAGATGTGATGGAGAATGTAATTCCTACACTGTTAGATTCTGGGAAACTTCCATTTACCTCAGCAGAGCAGTATGGAACATTGACGCAGCTACTTCGTACCTGGCAGAGTTCATCTAGGAGGTCTGGAGGAAAATCACTACTTGGAATCATATTTTCTTATCTACCAATATGTAGCAAAAGACCAGCATTTCAAACATATGCTCGTGACATAACTTAGGTTAGGCAGATAAAAAGACCAGGACATTTTAGGTATGTTGTTTACACAGAAAAGATCATTCGCTTACAAAAATTAACTTTGCTAGTAAGAAGTTAATAGTTTCATTTTTTAATATAAATATTTGGATAATAGATATAAAAGGTATTTATTTTCTCTTCAGTTGGCTTTCCTTCCTAGCATTAGTATAGCATGACAGATGGCTGATGTCATCTTTACTTGGAAGAGCTCAGCTGGCAATAATAGCATGGTACATTTCTGGGGATTTGCGGTACTGTATGTCATGAAGTCGTTTTCAACCAAAAAGAGTCCAAAAGGGAATTCCCAGAAGTAAATATCTGCCTATGATATCCTACTGTGTCTTGTTGATGCATCACAAGCAGAAGGAATCATAGAGTCTTTATAAAACTCCATAAATATTTACAATATTGTTGAAAATACATTGGAAATGCTACAGATTGCAAATGGTATGGGCCCCTTTGGCACTGTAACTTTGATTTTGCTGTTGAGTGAGAATAACAAAAACTGGTGATTTATATATACCAAAATCTGTTATGTATACATTTGAAGTTCAGTGATTTTTGTCACATTTGACATTCATGTGTAATAGAGTGAAAGCATTAATATTAGTAGAATGTAGATACGCTGGTTGATTGTTTTTCATTTTGCTAATGATTGCTGTGATGAGTAGAATAATGTCAGGGTCGGAGGGTTAAAGTTAATGAGAGCTTTCCATTGCACCATTGATTAGTGGTGGATACTGTAGTGAGAGATTTTCAGATTCCTCCCATATAAAAACAATAAAGGTAAAACTTATGCCAATTTAAACTCTTTGACTAACTACCAAAATGTTTCTAAACCTGTCATAATGACATCTAGGCCTGACAAAAACTGTGAGAAATTATATAAAAATATATAAATTGTTTCAGATGCTTGTAATTATATAAATCAAAGCTTGCTTTTTAAATCCGTGCTTTCTGTATCTGCACTAGGTTAAACAATGATTTTAAATTCCTCTCCTAAATGCATGTTGAAGAGTACACTTTCTAAAGGAAGAATAGTAGATTATATTGTAGCATAATATATGGTTTAATATTATAATGATTCTTTCAATAGCTGACTTAATAATTAGGATTTAAAAATGTTGCCTCCAGTTGCTGTTTGTTCCCTCCTAATCCAAGAACAGACTTTACTGACTGGATTTCAAAGACAGAGGGCTACTTCTATATAGCTCCAACTCTTCTTGCAGAACAGAGATACAAATGCAAGAAAGAAGATCAATGTACATAAGAAACTGATAAAATATTTTTGCTAATTATTTTCCACTTCAATGCTTTTTACTACTCTGTGTCACAATGAGAAAAAAAAAAAAGAGAGAGTGCAAGGCAATGAAAAAAAGCACATTAAAAACCAAAAAGACCAACCCACCCTCAGCCCCAAAATCTAACCTTACTTTCAAAAGTGTCAAACAAAATATGTTTTTTAAAATTTCTGTTAAGAGTTTTCCAAAATATATACTTTATAAGCAAAGATTATCATTTCAGAGGTAGTATATGAGAGAATTTAATGACCTAAGACAAATGTCTCTGCTTGCCATATTGACCTATCTTTATATACTTAAGAAATGCACAAATAAAATATGACTATGACATTTATATGAGAATTTTTATTCCTTTTCCATTTTTTATTAGGAAATAAAATTAAATGGCTGCATGTACCATGGTTAAGAGAAGTTAAATCTTGATCCATCACCTGAACATTATGGACAATGAATGCTGAATTACCTACAGCACCTATTGGTACCAATGTAAGCTTTACCCGTTATATGAACAAATTTGAAAAAGGCTGGCCTCATAATAAAGCAGTATAAAGCTGTCATGTTCCACTGTAGCTATGCTGAAGGTGCACTGAGGAGACCATCATATGCTGCAACATGGAAAATAGTAGGCTGGTAGGATTTTTAATGCTTTTCTTTTGTAGTACAGTGTACTTCTTTCCTAAGTATGATTAAATAATCATAAGAACTCCTCTAAGGGCTAATCTGCGTTATTTCCCAGATTTTCACCTTGGGGACATATTGTCCCTTGTCACTGAAACCTCAGGGACAGAAGGGTACGCTACAGGGTGGCACAGCAGGAAGCTGAGATACTGATGAAACAGTGTTCAGTTAATGAAGGCATGGCCCATGGCTTCTGCTGGTATGCCATATGTTTGAAGAAATGCTAATGACTACAATTCAAATACCTTTTTCATCTTAACTATATGTAAATGTGTTTATAAATGCTCTCTTATAAATATACTATCACATTTTGAAAAGCTAAGTGCTAATGTTGCTTTCAACATCTATAATACACAATAATTAAAACTTTAGCAATTCTGCTTAATTATACCTTATGGGAAACTGTACAGTAATTTATAGAAATTAAGCAGAAAAACAAAGATCAACAGAAATAAAACAACAGTCTAAGAACTGAATAATAAATCATTTAGATCATTATATCAAAAAAAACAAGATCATTGTGAATAGACAACTTAAGGCCCAGTTCTCAAATAGCTGAAATTTGCAAGGGAAAGATCAGTTTATAAACTCATGACATTCTGTTAAAAAACTCCTTCAGCAAGTTCAACTAATTGTGACTTTTTTGTGCAGTCAGATCATTTAACAAAGCTAAAAAACTAGAGCTACCGATTTAAGATCAAAAACTGGGGAGATCTTAATTGGGCCATGGCTTTTTTCTCTTTGCTTTACCTTTGTGAAAACCCTGTAACACTGCGGGTGATCATTAGCCACAAATGGCATTTTGCAGTGAATCATCTTCTCCCCAAGTGTCCAAAACAACATCTCCATTGCAACAGCAGAAGTGGCATTCAGGAAGAGCAGTTGGTGACCAGGTTAGCCTACATGGGACACTACTATTTTTGCTGAAAGACAGGACACCCTGTTGCAGTCACTACTGTTCCAAAGAAACTCCCTCAATATCATAGTGGTATTGCTAATCTGGGAATTTGGTACTCACCTTTTTTCCCCCCCTCTTAACATAACTGACTCACTCATATACAGATCTTGCCTAATATCTACTACAGAATTTAATAAACTTAAGATGAAGAAGGACTAAATATTTTTAAGTCTCAGAGAAAGCCTACTGAAATTGCATCTCACAGAGGCAAAGCCATGAAATTTAACCACCAGTCAACTCAATTTTCATTCAAAAATCCAGTCCAAGCAAGAAGGAACCTAAATTTTAAAATGTGACAGCTGCCTAAGCATTCTTTAGGATATTATGAGTATTAAGGTAAAACGCCTGTACTAAGCTACGTTTACTGATTCCTTTCTTTCATTTGATCCTTAAGAATTAGGACAGAATGAATTATATGAGTGAGATTTACTAGTCTAGTCTCAGACAGAACTGTCCAACACAAGTGCTGCACCTCCAGTGGAAGACTTTTTCTGCTTCACTCTCAGCAAAAAGGGTCACAAATCTGACCTTAAGGAGCAAAGAGGAGAACTGGAGAACTGTTCTATTTTGTGATCCTCTTACTTAAAAGTTAGGCAACTGCTAGAGAAAAATAATTTCTGACTAACCCTATATTTTGGAGCACTCTGTGGGAACCCAAACCATTGTGTGTACATGATGAAACATTGGAATCTATTTTATAGTCAAGGCAATCAGTGTTTAAAATTCTATTACAGAGAATGTGAAAGTATGCTGAACAGAGGAGGATACCTTGAAGGTAAAAAAAAAAAAAAAAAAAAAGGAAAATCACAGCTTCTCAATATCTTAATGGAAACTCCTCCAGGCTGGGTAAAAAACCTTTTTATCAACTCTGCCATCTCTTCAAGCAGAATTCATCTCTGTCTGCCTCAGCCAAAAGCAGCTTTCTGCCCTGTGTGCCCTCTTCAGCCAGGCAAGACTGACAGTCAGGGTCAAGAATTTTGCCCTACATATTTGACACATAGGATCTGAATGTCTCATTTTTTAACCATTAACACTGACTAGTCTGTTGAGGTGTCACTCTCTTCTGGAAAGCTGGTGAGGCATGGGCCTTTTGTTGGCCTTTCATACAGAAGAAAATTTCACACTCTGACTGTACATTATTTTTTATTGACAAAAATGTAAAATATGGAGGACTATGGAGGTAATGGGTAATGGACTAGAACGTATGTCCTTCAGTTTAGCAAGCTAGTTCCAGCTTGGAAAGTAGAGAATTATTTTTGCACTTAGCACTTGCTTACTGACCTCTGTGAAGAATATGAGTAAAATGGTTTTAGGTACCTTCAATTACCACAGTTAACAAACTTCGGCTAAAAAAAAATTAAAAGGTGTTATTTTATTCCTATTTTACACATAAGGACATAAGATAGAAAACATAAATGTGCATTTCTGAGAAGCAGAGGTGATCAGCCCAGTGACTTTGACAGGAATCAGGAAACTTTCAATAGCTAATACCCTCAGGTATGGACCCAGTAGATATTTAAATATCAAAAATAGGATTTATGTAGGGTTGTTCTGGTTGTTTTTTTTTATCAAATGAATATATATTTAATGTAGGCTACAGAAATGCAGAAAGGGAATGGCAGTGACAGAGAAAGACTTCTGAAATGCAGTTCTCATTAATGGTATTATCTCATGTCTACAAAACATAGAAACAGTTTTGAGGGAGAAGGCTTGACACCAGATCTCCTACATTACAAGATGGTAATGTACATCCAGCTACAGAGTTAAAACTCATCTTCTTCTCTTTAGTTCATTCTCAGAAAATCTTCAATTGTCTTCTTCAGAATATTTGAGCTTTAATGAGTAATATTTGAGTAATATTTGAAAGTGCACTGAAGATCTTGGTTAAAAATACCAACCTAGGACCTTGGTACAGTGAACTTGTAAGTCTCAGGCAGATCCTCTGTTCACAATTTAATTAACCATTCACTTGAGAAGTACATATACATGGGGCAATACTGCTCTTCCCTCTTGTTGCATTTTTACAGGCATAAGTGAGAACATATCAGGTACCTTAAAATAGGCTTTATATTATCTATATGAGGGAATTTTGAGCCTCAGAAGTCATGAAGCTCTGTAGACTTGGGTGATTTTTCCTGTCCATTCATTCATTCCTCAGCTGCAGACAGCCTCACACACCTTACACCCAATTTCAATTTCTGGGGTGTCTCACTCCTGCTGTACCCTGTGGAAGGAACCTGAGTGCCCAACCAGGGATTTTTCCATGGGGAGGCAAATTGGCTTTGCGCTTGCTTTATAGTTATTTGCAGAGAGGGGGATATTTTGAAAAGCTGTATTCCTTTCTACAACAGAGTGATCTTTGGAATGCCTGTAGGATCCTCAGTCAAGCATCTGGATATTAACAAATAATTCCTTTCTGTTTACTTGTTTTGGAAAAGTAGGCTATTCACCTGTCTCTCCCAGTAAGAAATTGATTACATGTCCCTTCCCTCCTTCACTTACAGTTCATGTTTTCAGTTCCTGTGATGGTATATCTTGAATTTTCAATGCTTTTTGGACCTGTCTATATGTCTTCATTTTTTCCTCACTAGACCTTCAGAAACCTAACAAAGCTCCTTTTGAGCAATGGTAGCCAATAAAGCTAAAGATTGAATCAGATGGGCAATACAATCCCTGGAAAAGATAAATCCACCAAACTGGTGGGAGCTTCTCGATTTGATCAATATGGTTAAAGATATGTGCAGGTTTACAGCTTTGTACAATCGGTGCAGCTAGACCAACAGTTTCTATTGCGGAAAAAGTATTAAGAGAATTTATTAAATCTAGAATTTCATTTAAAAATTTCCTTTCAGAAAAATATTTCACAACATAGAATCAAAAAAAAAAAATTGAAGGTTCATACAAAACTCTTTTTGGTGGGGAGGAATGCATTTAAATTTCGATGGAAATACGGTCAAAGTGTTTCAAAAATACTTCAGTTCTTGGGTATAAATTAGATCATAGTTACAAGTGAACCTCAAAATGAAAAATAATTTTGAAACAAATAGCAATGTTATATTCCAATAAATGTAGAGAAAGCTGTTAGCCTATTGAAATGTTTTGTTTCAAATTAGAAAACACCTTTCAAGCAAATTTAATCAAAATTGATACTTTCCTTTAACAAGTTCAATTTTGTCAAAATCCTGTTTCCTGACAGCTGCAGTTATGACTTATATTTAGAAGCTTCCAAAACATTTTAATTTTGAGGTTATTATACAGATACTTCCAGTGCTAAAAGAGAATATTGTAAACACTGAAGGCTTAGAATAGCCTTTTCAATGCAGGATCAAAAGCTTTAAAATGTTGCACATGGATATGGCTGGGGAATTATTTCAAGAGACAAAAAACATTTGGAGAATGTTTGGAAAACATTGCTTTCCATAAATCTATACAAAGAATTGAAGTCTCAAGCTTTTGCTAAGGAAAAATATCATATCACATCCTCCTGATTATTCAATTGTGATGTATTTTGTCTGTTTACTCACACCTAGCATATGAGACATGAACTCTGGGACAGAGGTGAGCAGATTTCAGTAAGGGAGGCTGGTGCCTGCTGAACAGCCTTTATTTACATCAGAAGAGCCGCCAAAAAAGGAAAACGTAAAAGATAGGGAGCAAAAGCAATCCTGATAGAAATAAATAAATTAGGAGTTATTTATCTCTCTCTTTCATTTTACTTTATTTTTTAATGTAGAAGACACTTAACCTATTTTTAAAAGCATTTTCATGCCACCCTTCCTTGGAGTAGTAGAACACATAGTACCCACCATTGCTAAGGCAGAGTTCATTTCACTGAAGGTATCTAGAAGCTAATTATCTCCTGAGAACTTGAGATAGTTTTAAGGTTATGCAAAAGATGTTAACTAATCACACAGCTCCCAGATATTTGAAACATGCAGTGTGACTCTGAGGTTGCATTTAAATGAGAGACAGGCATGACTACTGATGTGTTGTTTGTTAGTGCTGCACAGCAAGCAAAATGCTACATTACACAGTGCCAAATTCACAATACTTCATCGGTTATGCTTCAGAGATAACAGAAAGCATACAACACTTAATCAGTGTTCAGTGTTCCACAGGCTATATTAAATAATGATAATAATAATAAACTGAGAAGTACTCCAGGAAAAAATAGAGTACAAAATTAATTACAAATTGCAAATATGGTGCAATGCAAATTAATGCAAACAAGAAAAGCAAAATGTTCATTTTTTTACCAAACACTGCCCCAGTTTGGAGAACTCAGGCTTCCTGATAAATTAAATTCACAAGTCCAGCCTTATATTACCTGTATTGGTCAAGAATTATGCAAATTTGAGGATCTTCAGATATGAAGCATAGAACTCAGAACATATTCTCAATTTAGAAGGGTTACTTTTTAATATATACTGAAACCAAAACTGCTGCAGACAAGTATCAGATATTCTGCATATTTTCAGAAGTGGTTAGACAAAGAAAATAGAAGTTATTGAATCTGAAAACAATAGTGTTGTCTTCTTTGGAAACAATGCTATTGAGTGGTTTTTTTCCCCCCTTTGAATAGCTGTAAATGAAATCAGCTAGTTATTTTATAACAAAACCTCATTTTTAGAAGTTGTAATTTAATGCAATCAATCAATACCAAACACAAAACTATATGCAATATATATGTTGTGTTTATTTTATATATATTTACATTTATATCTATAAAATATATAAAGACAAAAGCAAATAATTAGAAAATAATATTATACCGCTCCTGCAGGGGTTAATATTTATGCCTTGTCATTCATAATTTGAACAAAATTACAACAGATAAGAATGATGGATAGCTGTTATCACTAAACATCTGACATGTGAATTATTTAATTAATTGTTCCCATTTTATGCTACAACACTAAGCATATTGAAGTAGGCCCATACATATTTCAATAGGTGCATGCTTTAAATTTAGGGCTATGCCTTCATCAGACTAAATTAGAGACTAGATAATTAATATTTAACTTCTATTAAAGCATCTTAAAATGTATGGTCCTAACCACTGCCTTTCATTTAAGACAGCCACATGAATATCTATTTGTAAATTTCCTCTTTCAAGCAAATGAAACACAAATACAACTTCAGAGGGCACATAAATGGCAAAAATCAAAAGAATTTAGGGTTTAGCAACCCAGAGAATATATGTTGCAGAATTTATATCCTTCTGATAAGAGAGTTGAGGGGAAAAAGACAGAACCCCAGATGAACTAGAAAAAAAAAATCTACAGTGGTTTATATACATGGCACATCTAAAAACTGATGTGGATTTAAGCTTAGTGGAAAGAAAGAGGGGGTGGGGGGGAAGCAAAAAACATTCCTTGAAGCTGTGGTATTTGCCATAGAAATTGAATCTTGCTTTGAAGCTAGAAGCAGCTGTTATTGAGAAATATGGAAATAATTTACCATAAGAGGCAAAGATAGAAAAAAGATTCTAATCAGGTTCATAATATTATTGAATTATTATTTTAAAAGTCAGAAAAACAAAATAAATGAGCAAAACTTCAAGCTATTGGAGATAAATGCTGAAAAAAAACATTAGAAGATCACTTAGTTAACTAGAAGGCCAGAGTGCAGAGTCTCAGGTGTTCAATGAAACCTGCCTTCCAGCTCAGAGGGAGTCTCATTTAAAGTAGAGAAAAGAAAGTCACAGACATGAAGAATGAAAAAGCTGTTTACACTCAAATATAAAACTACAGATCAGAAATGCTGAAGAGTGTAAAAAGTCTGGAACCAAAACCAGAATCCCATAATTAGCTATTCCTATTTAGGAATTGTGCCTACTTAACCCAGATTTCTAATCTGTCTTTGAAAAGTGAACTGAAGAGGCTCAGGTAGCCAAAATAAAGAGGATGAGCTAATCAGTGGGTTTTATTTCATTATGGACAAGAGATGTATCCCATCCCAGATTTTAATTTCCAATGCCTTAGATACCAGACTAATAAAAAAAATAATAAAAAATAAAAAATAAAAAATAAAAAATAAAAAATAAAAAATAAAAAATAAAAAAATAAAAAAAAATAGAAGAAAAGAAATATAGCCTTACTCATTGGCAATATTTTTGCCAGCACCAGTACTCAGTTGGAAAAAGTCATTTGGGGGAAAAATTAACTTTAAACCCGCCTCTCCCCAAAACAGAGATTTTCAGTATGTTATTTAAAGTCTACAGGCCAAATTGTCTATCAATTAACTCTGACTTCAGAGAATCAGCAAAAATGCAGCTGCAAACAGTAGAGCTTTGCTAGGATGAAAATGTCTTTCCAGCTATGTAGTTTTGAAAAAGCCTAGCCTTTCAAGGTCCCATTAGTGAGAAAAGGCAACAATTAACTGCATTTCTGCTACTAACCAGTCTACACTACTTTGATCCTTAAGTAACTGCTAAAACTAACTTACATAATTGAGATTTAACTACAGTTAAATAATTACATGAATAGGACCTATATATGCATACAATAGATTTTTACAGATTTTTATTCTAATGACTTTATAATCCAGTTTCTTTTACATATGAGCAGCCTTTAAATTCAAGAGACATGATACTAAAATACTAAACAAACCAAAACAGCAATACTTGCTTAATATTTCTAAGTAACCCTGTAATTTTTGCTCTGATACAACTTTTTCCTGACTATTTTCAGAAATTTAATCTAGGTCATCACGTCATGACTGAGTCTTCCTGTATCATACATAATTTGCCTGAAATTATGTTGGTTTATGATGTCTTCAGTTCCAGATTATATCCTTTTTTGTGTTCCTTTTGATATTTCATCTCAGCTCTCTCTATATATTAAAATTACAGCCGATGCAATATGAATTTGAATGCCATACTAAAGTGAGTATAAAAGATGTAGTAAAACAGAGATCAAAAATGTATGTGCAAGAGATGAGACTGGAAAGGTTCAGTGGGACAGTTCCGTGTGTGAAAGATGCTCAGAATTTTGGATGATTATCTAAATGTTATTCTGAAAACATTTAGATCTCATTTTCAGAAAGAGCTGAAGCTCAGCAAGACCCTTAATTGTATTATCACTTCCAAATTCCCTCAAAAAATTTAGAGCTGTGTTAAAATGAAACTGTGGGTGACTATAAACTGTGGGTTCAAATATGTAATTTTCATTTGGGACATCTACAGAAATTTAATTAGATGATCACACTAGTGATTACTCAAAGACTTAACTGGTATCTTATGAAGTAAAGCTCATGTCCACTAAGAAAATCTGTTAACGTGTTATTGGGAGAAGAAGCTTAAAATGGCAAAAACCAGAACAACTGACTGACAAAGGGTATCCACATTTGTTAGATTCCTGAAAAGAATGGCAGAGACTAATAAGGAACATCAAGAAAAAAATATGACAAGGTTGAGTGACATTCCACATTTGGGTGACTAAAGAACAAAGCTGTAAGGAAAACAAAGTGATTGCCTGGAGTGCAAAGATCCTGTCAACACAAAAACAAGTTAAACAAACAATTTTATTATTTTAATTCATATTGAAGACTGTGTCATTGTGATGCAACTAAACTCTTTAAAATCTTATCAATCAATCTCCGTAGCACTTTGTGGAAGAGCAAGAAGCAGAAAATAGAAACTTGACAGCCCAATGTACCTTTGCCCTGATGTTAACTTGTCAACACTTATAACCCCAAAAGGAGAAATCAGACAATAGACAATATATAAATTATTCTTAACAGCAGTGACAGCTGCTGTCCTTTTCCTCTCAATTCAAGCAAAACTCACTGGCTTAGTTTCATTATTTGTTATTGCTATTATTATTATTATTATTGTTGTTGTTGTTGTTGTTGTTGTTGTTGTTGTTACTATTGTTGCTATTGTTGCTATTGTTATTGTTACCACTACTATAACTACCTTTTCCCATCTTAATATTTTAGAGATGGATTGTAAATCCAAAACAAAAACAACTGCTGTTTTGAATCTTTCATTCCACCACCAGCAGGTAAACAAAAATCTTCTCATTTGGAAAAACGACTGGGAATGGAAGAAAAATCCCACTCTGATGGGTCCCAGAGCTTTCCAGAACTGTGATTACAGCTGCATAGAAATTATGTCCAGTGGACTGAAATTACACCCAAAGCCTTCTGGACTATGGAAACTTCAGAACCTCAAAAACAAAGATAAACCACTCTACTATTCAAGGCAGGAGCAATGATGCTTACAGCTCTGCTTCAGAAGTGATGTCCTTCCCAGGCACTGCTCGTTGGAAAAGACATGAAACAAATTCAACTGTTCTTTGTTGCCTTTTCAGACCTCATGAGACACTGAACAAAAAATGTAAAAAGTTCCCTTATTTTGATGAAACCAAATCTTTCTGTAACCCTTGTTGAATTCTGCTGTGTTGAGAAGTCAGGAGTTAACCAGAAAACCCCACAAACACTGCTTGGCCCGCTAGAGAATGAATGAAGGATGGAGCTGAGTCTTACTGTCCCACAGGTCTTCCAGCTTTGTTCGATTAGTAGGCTGAAGCCTGAAAAGCAAGAAAGTTGATCAATTCCCAAAAGAGACTAGAGCGTTTCAAATCTTCCAGGACCTTACAAGTCCTCTGGGAGCTCAGTAAAACCTGAAACACTTGAAACATTTGCTTAACTTCTCTCCCTGAAAGACTGTAGTTACGGATGTGAAGTTTTGGGGCACTTCAGACTGCCTTGTGGGTTTGTTTTCATTTTGGTGAGTTGCTTCTGTGAGCAGAAGATTTGGTCAGTGTTATATGTAAAGTTGGTCAGTGGTATATGTAAAGGGGTCTTTTTTTGAACCTCAGAAAAAAACATTATGAATTAGACTATTACAGTTTTGTAGATGAGAAGAGGTAAAGCAATTGAAAGCCAGGGAATCTAGGCACATTAAAGAGCAGTATCACTTGGAAGGAGGACCAGCATTTTACAATGCCTAAACAATTTGTTGAGGAGGCTGGAAAATACTGTGAAAAGAGACAAATTTGGAAGGATAATTATGGAGGATCAAGATGAAATACTAGCTGTCAGGAAGCAGAAAGTATTTTAAACTAGTGCTAGCAGATGCCTCAAGTATTACTCTGCACAGACAAAAGGAAAATGTGTGTGGAGATAACCCCAACTTATGAGACTATGAAAGGGATAGAGTGATAGAGAATATAAAATACACTGATTATTGATGCAGTTCTTTTCTTCTCTCTTTGCAGAAGACAGAAATCAAAGTTGTATGAGTATTTGCAGGTAAAAGGTTATGTAATTATCCAAACACACCTGAATTCCTGGTCTAGGAAATGCACTGAATGTCTAATCTAGGAATTGTCATCTGGTTTTCAGTAGGAGGACAATGTATTTCCTTAGTGGTAGTTAGTTTCTTAGTGACCGTTTCCCCTTCTGCGCCCTGTACCTTTCAATTAAATCCCAGGCGGTGTTAAGTAAACGGAGGTAAAATGAAACAGCAGCCATTCACTGGCTAGAAATAGCATGCTTGCCTTTATCTGCACACACTGAATGGGCAAAAATATATGATAAAGGCTCTTGCATCCACATAGGCATCATATTGTTCTCATAGCATGGGACAAACAGAAGGCAGCATAACCTATACCACAGCAGAGATGGGCCAAACCAGGTGGGTCTGAGGTCACACACAGCAGACAGCTTTGCTGTCTGGAACTGCCACTATTTCAGTCTCCTACTCCAACTCACCATTTTCTGTAATGCACATGTGATGCTTCTGTCTCTTTCATTCTTTCGGAGGTAAGAGGTTATCTGAAAGAATATTTGGGGGAAAACAGCAAACATGAACATCTGCATTCCAGATGGCCACAATATTCTGAAGGGAAATATTGGTGAATTCCTTTTATTGCTTACTTTCAAACAGTAGGAAGCAGTCCAGTAGGAAATATTTGACAGAAAAATGAAGAAAACAAATACACAAAAATTCTTGATATAGGATCAGGCAAATGAAAAGATGCAAATGCATGTGATTCATTTTCCAAGGCAAAACACTTCTGTATGATATCTGGTATAATTAAGACTGTGAAAACTTGAAGACCTTTCACATACTTTATATACTTTACACACTTTCAGCTAATCAGAACAGTTTCTTTATTGGCTATTTTATGTGAGTGCTGAGTAGCAGTCCATTTTTGTAGCTTTTTTACCCTACAGCAACTACTGAAGTCTTCATTTACACTGCACAAATTATCTTTAGCAGCAGGTAGGAAGCAATCAGCAAGGTGTAGCTGGCAACAGGTCTATTTTCATTACAAGATGGAGAGAGCCAGGGGACATGACATTTGTCCAACATAGTCAGGGAGTTCTCTATTAGGAAAATCAGCTCTGGAGAATTGTAGTCTTGCTAAGGAGAAATTGAAAGGGAGAATGTGGGAAAGAGTGTGGTTGTTTTCTTTGGTTTTTTTCTTACTTTTTCTCATTAAGGTAAGAAAAAGACAGAAGTAAGAAATAATTCAAATCCTTTAAAAATGTCCTACAGTGCCATAAAATGCATATAATTTTCCTGCTCTTGAGTACACTGAGCATTTCAGAGTACATCTGTGAAATGATTTCACAGTGACTCATTAGTGGAACTGTTAGCAACAAATTTGGAGGAGGAGAGCATAAGGATTTTGGAGATAAAAGAGAGTCACAGCTAATGCCGTTATAGCACACTGGATAAAATTTTCAAACAATGGTAGAATAATACAGAGGTGGGAGGGAAATGGGCAGCATCATAATGGCTTAAGTTTACATACCTAATTGAGATGGCCAGATTTAAAAACTGACTGTCCCAGAGTGTCCCTTGAAGGTGATTTCAGTCCCCCGAAGTTCTTAATTGTCTTTTGAAGGTGACTATTTTATCTTGAACTTCAGTGGCAGGAATTTTCCTCATGATATGTTATTATTTCTGGTTTCAGTTCTCCTTTGAGTAACGTCTTTGTTGCCTCCCTTCAGTAAGCAGGAACGTTTTATGCTTTTAAGTATTTACTGGATGTTTTACAAGGAAATATTTTTTCTTGAACTGTAAATACAAAGAACTCCTCTAAGCAAATGAATGCCCAGCAGGCTGTATTTTCTTTCCTTTTTAAATAATACATTGGCTTGCTACTGGCCTTGGAACTGAACTTCCTCCTTTACCATAACATAGGAATAAATGTATCTAGTTAAGTTCCAGGGTAATATTTTTTTCATATATAGTCAAGGAAAACTCCTAATATAGTGAAACTCAGAATTGAATAAAGGTTGCAGACTTTAGCTAAAATTATGAAATATAGATGTATCTTGATAGATTCTTATGTAAGTATAGCTTAAATGTAATCTTAAGAACAGTAATATTTGCATTTGCTTACCTGAACAAAATCCTTAGAATACAGATGAAATTATGTCTCTGTCAGAGATGGTGAAATGAAATATCACACTGCCTGCTCCAGAAACCTGTAACACAGCAGGACATTGAACCCTTCTCTTCTGAGTCCTGGGTTAGCGCTTCAACCACAGGAGAAACCCACCTCCATCTTCAGGGGATTATACCTGTAAATGAAAACAAAAAGGAAAACATACTAATCCTCATCTCTTCACTCATCTTTCACCTCTCAGAACCTGAGGAAAAAGACACTGTCAAGCTTTCTCATGGAAATTGTCCCTTGTGATTTTTTGGTGGGATTTAGAATCCCAGGTCTTTCCCAAGTACCTCACAGTTAACTCAGGCATATGAAGTAAATGAACATTGCATGGGCAAGTTAAGTTGTAGCAAAATAATTTTTCTAAGGATTTTAATCTAATTTTAAAGTATAAAGGTGAGGAAATGTAATGGCTAGATCTTCAACAAATACATAAAATATACATTTGAGACACAGTATGCCTACATTCTCTATATAGTAAGATACTTTGGAGCATGTTGTAAAGCTGGGTAGGGGCAGAGGGAAGAAAACAGAGAGTAGAGCCAATGCCTATCTTATCCTTATGGAAAATTTTCAAGTTGCCCTGAAGTGCTGGCCTGAAATGATGATTCACTCCTGATTTTAGAAAAATATTCTCAGATCAACATTTTTTGTTGTTTGATATTGGATAGCACACCTTGTAAAGGGTGAATACTCTTTCAAATGCCCTCTAATACCAGCTGCCCATTGCAAAAATTCATGCTCTTCAGAGCTAGACAATTAAAAGTCACAAAATGAAACAGGCCTCAGACTCACTGCCTCCATGTGAATTCTGAACAACTGAAAGAACTCAAGTTCTAGTTTTACTCTTTTTTAGTTGCTCATTTATCCATATATTTTCCTTAAATTTTCCTGCATCACAATTAATCTCACTGTCTAAGGCTTTGCATGGTATTCTTAAGAGCAACCCAGTATCACCTCATTTAGCAAAGAAGATTAAATAAGGAAGGTGCACTACTAACCCTTGATTCTTAGTCTGCTCATATCTCCTGACTGCACTTTCTCTTTATGGCTCTATAGAGATATTTCATCAGCACAAAATTGTTACAGAATAAAGCTCCTTGCTATAAGTGTACACCCAAGCATTTCTTCACGTTCCCATAAAAACAGTTGGTATTTCACAGGCTAAATTTGTCAAATCTAGAAATTTCAATCAAAATCCATGACAATAAAGGTATTAAGCATGAAATTAGGTGGCTTTCAAAATTGCTAGTCATAGACAAAGACTATGATAGGAAACTTCAGCAGTTTCATCCACTGAAGAGTGTTTGCTCTGATCTGGAATCTCCAACCCAACCTCAAATACTTGTTAATATAGGGTGTGTGTTTTCTTCTGTGCTGTCTTTTTCACACAAAACGAGGACCATGTAAGAACAAAACAAGTGACATATAAGAAACAGTATAAAGAAAAAAAACATATTTAGTTGAACACTGAACTTTCCAGTTAATCATTTTCTTGTAGCACTGTATTAACTCTATGAAATAATTGCAGAAAACATAGCTACAGCTAAACATCTTAACTTGAATTTCTATTTAACTTCCAGGAGAAAAGAATTTTGTTTTCACTCCTTGTCAACTGACTCAGGTTAAAAGCTTCTTTATATACTTGAGTTGGTGCAGGAAATTCAACTGTTTGCTTTCATATTTGTTGTGAGGTACATCTCTGCTGCACTGCAATATGCCCTTTGTTGTGCCAGTTTAAATATCATCCATACATGAAAGGCAGTGAAATTCTATCAGCAAGGTTTTTTTCTGAAAGCAAGCAGTGTTGGAACAAAATCAAAGCAGCAAACAAACCCATCCTGCTCCTCTCCAGATTTCTAAAACTTTCTCAAGTTGTGGGATATGGGAGAGAGATGCAATTAAAACAATTCTCTAAGTGCTTTATTTGCCACCTGCCATTCATTGAATACCTGCTGATAAAAGTGAGTTTTTTTACTTGCAGATTTGTCCTGATAGACTGGTACTATGAAAGTTCACGAGTGCTCCAGGAGCCACATGAGGATAAATATAGATTCAATCAAATCAAATGAAGTTTGGCAATAAAGATGTAAAAAGTGAATTACTTTCAGCTTGCCCCAAGTTGTTTAACAGGACCAGGACTGTTTATGAAGTCAGTTTTGTTTAAAAAATATATAAAACCTTGTACTGTTCAATTCTGTTACTCTGTTAGCTACACAATTCCCAAGCTGTTACAATTTTCAAAAGGTATTTTATCCAAAACTTATCATATGTTCAGAGGTGCTTATGCAATGTTATATTAATTAAACCTTTTACCTGTCACTTTTTATGCTATAATATGTTTGTAACATAACTGTACATTAACTATTCCTATCCTTACACCAACATACTCAATAGTCAATTTCAGTGAAGGTGTGGGTCTGTATTACTGTTTTATGTTAAATATTCCCTGCACTTCTGAGGTGAATGTCCCAGCTGTTCCTCTTTACATTGCTGTGAGATCTGCTTGTGAAGAATCAGTAAAGGCAATAGTGAGGTGATATGAATGTGCAAATCCAAGACTGCTGTGAATGCAAGATTTGAACACTGACTCCAACTCTAATTGTTAGTACCAGTAATTAAATTTTTCATCAATATTTTCTTTCTTTTTACATATATCTTTTTCCTCCTTGCTGTTTGCCTCTTAATCTAACTGTAGAGAAAAAAAAATTATTTACTCAAAATGTGATTATTTGTCTTTTAATTAGAAAATTTTTATAACTAATTCTCACACTGTTTATAAAATGCACCTCATCCTACTGATTAAAGCTGTTGGAAGAGCTGTTATCTGCAGCATCTCTCTATGTCATAAATCCATATGATCAAATAGGGTAGACCAGAAATACTCTGCTAACGTTGAAGTTCGTGTATAACTAACAGATTCTATTCATCTGACCTTATATGTTAGATCATGGGATTTATTCAAATACATAAATACATACACATTAAAAAATGTGTAATTTTGAGAATGTAAGGTAATCATAGCTTCAAAGCTTAGTTATACCAAAAAAAAGGCAATTCAATTTCAGTAATCACTTTTCATTGCTATTAGAACTGGCTTCTTGCAGATTTGTGAGAAAAAACCTAAAACTAGAGACATTATCTGTACTACAGTAAGGATGCATGAGCAGAAGGTTTGTGTGTACAGTTATGAAACCAGTGTCCTCTTGGACACAGACCTCCATTGTCTTTTGTGGATATTAAACATAGGTATCATGTCTAGACAGTTATACTGATTCTGATTTTATTTTGAAGTTCACCTGAATAGTTTCCAATTTTAAGACAACAAAGACCTGAGGCTGAAAACAGTGACAACAGGTTGTCCATTGACAAGCTGAGATAGTTGGTAAAAAAGGCCAAGTGAAGTTTATAAAGGGACTTATTTTATATTAGTGTCCTTATGAGCCAATTTACTCAGAATACGTCAGCATATACAACACCAATAAAAATAGAGTATATTAGCCAAGTGAAGTTTATAAAGGGACTTATTTTATATTAGTGTCCTTATGAACCAATTTACTCAGAATACGATGTCAGCATATACAGCACCAATAAAAATAGAGTTTTATTTCAGTAAATCAGGGAGGTGTGGCATTTTCTTTTCAGCAAGTCATTCGCAAGACAAGGTCACTATAAAATCATTCTTTGAACAGACAGGTGGGAGAGAAATGACCCTTTAAGGATTTTAACTGGCCATCTAAAGGGTCATCTAAAAGGACCCTGTAAGGATTTTAACTTGCATGTGGTAAAGACAAAGTTAGGTTCACAAGTACAATCATTTTGAGTGAAACTGAAAAGTAGTAACTTTTCTTGTTAAATGCTTCAGGCCTATGATTGGCCCAGTTTCATAATCTTCCATAATGGATGTTAAACAAAAGCTAAAATAAAGACAGAATTATTGTTAGTCTACTAATATGTTCCTAATGTCTTTTACATGGACCATGCCAAGGATATAAAATTTTAAAAAAGAAAATTTAAAAAAAAGCAAAATAATTAATACTAAAAGTTTCTTTTAAACTAAAAAAAACCCCCATCAAACCTATGTAAAAAGTTGGTGTTTTTTCCCCTCTAATGAAATGAGCTCTTTACATATAAATTATATTGTAATAACAGAGCTCCCTGGTGGAAAAGAGTTCCTTCTCCTGCTGGCAAAAATTAAGATAATCACAGATGGCTAATGATCAAAAATACTGACTGACAGCTCTGAAGTACAAGGCATAGATAATATTCTCAGAGCTGCAGTTTATTTATACTCAGAACTGGCTTTAGGCTCCCACAAAATGTGCATTTTTGATGTCCTATTATAAAGGGGATCTTTTAGTCACCAATTCCTGTTGCCAAGGTTTTTCCTTAAGACTAAACTGATCATCATGATTTTTTCACCAAAATACTTATGTTTCAGCATACCAGTTATTTGAAACAATCTGTAACTAGCTGAGTTTTCTTAAACAAGTAGATTATTATTTTTAGCAACATTATAATTAAAATGTATATTTTGAGTTCTTAGAAAAACTCTGTTATATACTTTATGTACTGGGTTTATATACTGCAGAAGTCAGTGAGGGCAATACTCTGTTATATACTTTATATACTGGGTTTATATACTGCAGAAGTCAGTGAGGGCAAAGAAATGGTACTGAAATTCATTCATTTCTTGTATTTGAATAATGGTGTAAAAAGTGTCTGGTTTCTTTGGTGGTGTTCAAAAACCTATAAGGAGTTTGGTCTTGCTCCCACTTATGTTAAATGAAATGTTTGCCGGATTCAGCCAGGAGGTGGCTGACCTTACAGGTAATTCTAGTTTTCTCAAATGTTTCTTAGTTTTCACTTTACGGCTCCTTTAAAAACTTTGCTAAATATTTTGTGGAGTAGAAACCTATCTTTAATTTCAAAACACTGACTGTGTTTTAGGTTTGTGATTGCTATAACCTTTCAATACACATCCAACATGCAACATCAAATGTTTTCTAATAGAATGTCTCCCTATTGAAATAGAATTTCTAGCTCCTGTAATGTAGATGAAAACCTGGAAAGATATTCCTCTTTAAAAGGTTTGCTAATAAGAATGCCAGTTTTAAGTACCCCCAAAATATTACCAGTTTTGTATTAGCAACATTTCCCATGAAATATTATGTTGCAATGGATATCTGAAAAAGTTTCCACTCCTTTATCCATTTAACTTTCAGGTGCATATTGAGAAGATGGCACAAAAAAGGGCAAAGTTCACTGCTATTGATTTTTTTAACTTCAGCAACCAGGAGAGAGGGAGAGAGAGGTGCTACTTATGGAAAAACTACACAGAATTACACATCACTAGACACTGGTGAATGCAGAAGGAAATTTTCAAAATCCAAAACTGCAGGAGAACATACAGCCAGAATTTGCACTTGCTTAGACTATGCAGTTCATCTTCACAAGCAGTATAAACAAAACTTCATTGATCACAAAGCTCCCAGAAATACTTGCTTAATAAACCTTTTGATTTTCAACTAAGTGTGATTTTTGGACATAGGCTAAGGATTCTTGTGCTGACAGCAATAACCTTGCTGATATTGCATAGTCTCAGACTTTAATATAGGTTCACATTATTTTCATTCAAGTGTCTGACTGGACCCCTGCTACACCAGCTGGAAGCTCTGGGTGTAAGGAGCATCCATATATCAATGCAGCTCCTGTTATGCCAGAACAGTGTAAATTTTACAGTGGCAGGCATGTAGCTGGAGTAATAAGTAATACAAACCTTTCCTCATGCAGACCATATTTTTGTAGCTATGCTGAGCTTCATGCCAACTGAAATTATTTCAGCAAGTTATTTCATCTAAACACATGTGCAATTTATGAGTAAGTCTGTGACTTACCAGCATCCTAGCAGCAACAAACGTATCACAAATGACCGGGTAAAACGTAGTGTACAGTGTTACATTAACAACTCAGAAGTCAGCAATAAAAAAAAGAGAGGGAAAGAGAGTGAGAGAGTTGATAGAATTTTTTTTTTATAATAAAAGAGGTGTTAAGAGCTACAGGGGCTTCACAAACCAGCACTTTTTAAGAGCAATGTATTCATTCTATCTCTTTTGAAATCCAGTTAGAGATAAATGAACTATAACAACTAAACTATTTTACTGAACTGAACAACAATAAACCAAAACGAGTAGAAGTACTAAAAGCATGCCTGAGGCAACAGAAACTTTTGTGTTAATTTCCATCTCTTTCAAGTGCATTTGATGAATGATGTGACAAAAGAATCCTAATTAAAGTTGAAATCCTGAATACTAAATAAATTAGAAGTGCCACTACATTCATCTTCTACAATGATAATACTGCTACTTCTTCTCCTTCTCTGTGCCCCTTTGCTTACATCTGTGGCAGTAACTCAGCAAAGGGCACTGCCAGAACAGATGGGGAAATGGATACTCTTCCCCAAATAGAGAGATAATTGGACAGGCTGCTTTGTTTCCCTTCACTACCTTCACTTTACACAAAGAAAACCTACTAGGAGCATTCAAAGTATTTTTAGGTATATATTTTTCCTCTCAAATGATTTAAAACTTGACAAGCGACACTACACTATCTGGTCTTTAGTAGCCCTAGAAAAGTTGCTGTGTTTATGGACATTAATTTTTTATTTCTTTTATTACTGGAGAATCATTAAGTATATATATACTTGGAGTAATATATAATCCTAATGGGTTGGAAAGCAACACTGAAGGGATAAAATTCTATGGCTTGTGTCACACAAGCCAGGCACGACAATCATAAATGACCTTAAAATCTATGAATCTTTCAAGGAGCTGCCCCATTCAATAAGCAGACTGGAACATGAATTATGACTCTCGAGAGAAATCCTTTCCCTGCTCCCCTTTTGTTCCAGGGAGCAACTCTGAAATACTTCAGGAGAAGTTTATATCCCCGGTGTGCCCAAGCAGTAGACTTGTCTTTTTCTGTTCTCTTTCTACTCCTTAGAGAAAGAGGGCTGTCAAGGGAGGAGGCCCTTCTATTCCCACAACAGCTACACTCAAAATCTGCCAATGCAAACAAAAGTGGTGCTTCAGTGTCTCCAAATCCCATTTGTTCTGTCTAAGGCCTGTGACAAGCGACGGCCTAAAAGGCTGTAGTCAATCAGGAACGCAAAGGGAGCCATGTAGTCCACTCTCTCAACTGTGTCAGTGACTAATAGTGCTGTCTGTCAGAAAAAAATGTAAAAACATAATAAACATGTAATGATACATGTCCAAATTTTTCTCCCAGCCCACAGCAGTTTATATCAAATTCTGATTCACAGTTCATACATTTGTATTTAATGACTCGTGATGTACTGCACATGCACAGAACACACATAAATTGACTGACATTCTTAAATATTTCAGCACTTCAACTGCATAGGACACAAAACACCAAGTGTCTTCTTTAATCTTATTTTCTGAATTACAAAAAAAAAAAAATCCCACACTTTAATTTGAGGTTTTACACAAGTTTTCAGATTTCTTATATGAAATTATTTTTTAGAGAAAATGAAAGAGGGAATTATCTTAATGAAAAAGATAGATTGCTTACTTGTATCTGATAGACTTTAAGATCTGGTTTTACACCTAATCTACCTCATGACATTCAAATGGACTACATTTTTTGAAAGTACTCTAAATGAAAATGCAGCTTGTATAGAATTTCCAGAATTCTTGTCAGTATGTGAATTTTGCATCCCTAATTCTCACCTATGAATTTTGGGCTGATGTTTTAGAAAGGATATTTTTTTATCTTAACTGTAATAGTGATCATTTCAGTGATCAGAGTGGACTGTTGAGCTAGTTATTCTGTATAAGTAACTATCCATAGGTTTAATAAATTGCCTAAATAGGAGAGACATTATCATGTGGGATAATAATAGGAGATATATATTATGTGATATTATTTATGGAAGTATCTATCTTGCACATGAACAACTGAATATTTGCAGCACCAGCTCTTGAATTTTAACTTTGAATTCCGCTACTAAGAGTAAAATATTTTGTTTCCAATATATCTGAAGGTAAAGACAATTTTCAACTCATCTTTAAAAATGCACAGGATGACTAATTATCTTACGAATTCTCTCTCACACAAACACCCCGTGATACAAGTATGCAACTTGGATTTTCCTCTATGCTCAGAAACCCCAGTATGACAGGGAAATATCAGACTTCCATTTTTTCCTGGGTTTTTGAATGACTTCATATGTATGTCTTAGGGTGCTGGTCAAGGATAAAGAAGACAAGCAAGGGATTTTGAAAAATAAATGGTTGAAACTTGAGAGCTTAGTCTACTTTGCAACAAAAATGTGAACTGGAGCAGGATGGACTTCTCTAAACTAAGGCAAGAAATTGACTTGGAAATTTAACTTGTCCTTTACCATGTGCATCACCACCGAGTTTAACAAAGTCACTGCAAGCTTTCCTTTCTTAAGGATAGATTAGATTGTATTTGGCCTTCACCATCACTTTGACTTCATTATCACTGACCTTGATCCCTTCTGCCACTGTCTGCTGTGATCCCTGGGGATTAACTGCTCAAAGGTTATTGACTTACATATGTGTATATGAGTTGTCATCTCTGGATTCTTAATAATTGATTGTCAAAGCCCTTTTGCACCGTGCACCTTGCTTTTTTTGGCAGAACATGTGCCCTTTCTTAGCTCAATGTTCAGCTACTCTTCTTTGGGGTATGTGAATGTCAACTGGAGTGATAAAGAATGAAACTACAAGATTGTCAGTAATGACCCAGTTGGTAGCTGTCAGAACACCTGGCTAAAAATTCAGACAAAGATTTTCAAATTTTGTGCTGTTTTTCTGTGGCATTTTTTTTTTTTTTTCCCTGGGACTATCGAAAAAGCAGAAACCATTATCATTAAGAGAAGTCTAGATTTGACTGAGCTATTTGAAGGAAAGTATCTATCCTTTTCAAGAACTAGAGAAGAAAAAGTTATTCTGTTCAATATTTCCAAATATGCAAATGATCTGAAATGAATTGTAAAACTAAAAATGAGAAAAAAAAATGAAAAATAAAAATTGATGTCTTGTCAAGATGTATGTATCTTATGAACATATAAGTTAGAGGTTTGGTTTTTTTTTTAAAGTTTGTGTACTAAAAAATTTTGTTAATTTTGAAGGTTAGAAAGTTTTGTCAGGTGACAAAGACTCAGCCAAAATTATGCTTAGGCTTGTTGTCTGGGTTTGGGAAATTGGTTTTTTCTTTTTAATTTTTAAATCGTCCCATCTTCAGTGGTTTTATTGAAGGATTATTCATACTAATGAAGACCAGATTACATAAAACTAGTGGCCTTGTATGATGATTAAGCTTACAAAACAAGGTTTACTGAACACAGTAATTTGTTACATTTGTTGCACTCACTAGAAAAGTAAGAACTGGTTTCTTCCTCAAGTGGTTTTTTTTCAAGAGGTTTAGTCTCAGAGACATAGAGGAACAACCTTTTGTTACCAGACAATGTTTTCTGGAGCTGTAGTGTGCTATTGTCACTGTAAAATAAATCTGTAGTGTATTGAACAGAGTAAACTGTTCCTGTTGTGTAATGCTTCCCTATCCCTCTAAAGGCTTAGAACATCTTTTATCACAACAGGGGGAAATTTGGATCTTTTATCAACTAGTTAAAAAAAAAAAAAAAAACCATTCAATTTAAATAATGTGTCTGGAACTGTAGTCTATGGAGATAATCAGTAGCTTATTAACCTTAATCATAACAACACATTATCACTATTTGGTTTCATGTTGACTAATTTGCAGAACAATGCGGAAGAGCACACTCAGCACATAAGACTGTGCCTAGTTCTTGGCACTGCATAAATACAGTGACCCTCACTTGAAATGTCAGAGACTTAAGAAAAAGCTGTATCATATGATGAAGGAAGAGAGTCAGGGAAAAGAGGATCATGTAATCAGAGAGTTAGTTAAAAAGTAAACACTTGTTAAACCTCTGGACAAAGTGAGGCCATCATCAAACAGATACCAAGAGCACAGAATAAAGGTCAGTTACCTTTTATCATGTTTGTGTAGCTTCAGTTAAACTAACAAGCAGCAGCATGTGCTTAGGGTCATAGTTAAACACTTTTGCCTTGATAAATGAGCTGTGTATTAGGTGCTTCCCTTTCAAGAGCATGGACATATTGGAACTCTGATCTACAGAAAAAAAGACATCAGAAAAGGAAGCAATTTACCTGGGGGCAGAAATCAGTCATTTCAGTTGGTAGAAGGAAATAAGGAAATAGTAATGTGTCAAATAATAAAATAATAATAAGTCAAAACAACTAAAATGAACCAAAGAAACCCCAAAAATAAAACAGATTATTGCAATTTTGGGGAGTGAAATTGCAGATTGTTTTTTGTTTCTGGATTTCTCAAAATCACCAAAAATGCTTTGTCTTAAACTATTTCAGTGTTAAAGAAACATTTCCTCATAACTACACACTTAAAATTTTAGTTCTTGATCCTGATGATTTTAGCATCTCATATGAACCACATGTAAACCTACTGCCGAGGAAGAAATATAGCCATAAGCCTTACAGAGATTTAGATGTGTCCATCCTCAGAGGAGAGATGCCTTCTAAGATCATGCTATATACATGGTGCATAGACCATGGTATATAACAGTTTCTCTGAGTTCATTCAAAAAAGGAATTTTTAGGAGTATTAATTTCTTAGATGCCGTAGGACTACACTATTTTTAGTGGGGAAAAAATACTAGAATTGCAATGTACATCTCAATAGCATTACAACAAAATAAGTTCAAGAAGTTTTAGGTTCTGTATTATGAAAATAACTTCCCTAAAATTTTTTATAAAATTAAAATATAGATGACAACACACCAAAATTCATTAGAACTAGTTCTACTACATTAAACCAGAAGAAACAAGAAAACCTTGTGCCTTTTTACTGAATTATGCTATGCACTGTACCTCTTTAAATGTATACTGCAGCTTAATAATTACTGTGTGGCATCATAACATGATGTCCTTTCATGATTTGCACTTCATAGGAAAATGTGAATGTGCAAACTTCAATTGGCCAGAACATTCACACAGAGCAAGATTCTACTACAGGCTAAACTTTTTAATGGTCACAGAATCACAGAATGGCTCAGGTTGGAATGGACCTTAAAGATCATGAATTCTGACCTTCCTGCCATGGGCAGCAACATATTCCACTAGACCAGGTTGCTCAAAATTCCATGTAGCCCAGCCTTGAACACTTCCAGGGGTGGCCATGCACCACTTCTCTGGACAACCTGTTCTAGTGCTTCACCATCCTCATAGTGAAGAATTTGTTCTTCATGTCTAATCTAAACCTGCCCTTCTTCAATTTAAAGCCATTAGCCCTTGTCCTATAAGTACATGTAATAAATACCTCTCCAGCATTCTCACAGATCCCCTTTAGGCACTGGAAGGTGCCAGACCATTCCCTTCACCAAATCGAACACTCCAGCTCTCTCAGCCTGTCTTCATAGAAGAGTTGCTTCAGTCCTTTCACCATTTTCACGGCCCTCCTCTGGACTCACTTCATCAGATCCACATCTTTCTTATGTGGGACATTGTCCCCCACACCTGGACAATGCTTGGTTGTACCTGTTTCCATGACAGAGAGAATGGTACCAATATGGTTGTGCTTTGATAAGAGTTCAAAAACTCTTTGCTGTAGATCAGAGTAGGATATCGCTATCACAGTGGCAGTGGTTCTGCAGCCATGAATGTTAAAGGGTCATAACACTTTTTTGAAATTTGTAAAGTTGAAAAATAATATAGACCAACTCTTCTTCAGTTGCCATACAGAAACAGCAAGTCATAATATATTAAAAAGTTTCTATTAAAATGACAAGGAGCACTTCAGAACAAATTTGTTTTAGTTTCCTTCTCTATTCTACTTATGTTCAACCAGAATAATAAAACACATAAAAATTTCTCAAAATATCAAATTATCAGTTTGAAAATCTGTAGTCCATGTTCTTATATTAGAAGAGCTGAATTTACAATGAAGAGTATTTCACCACGAATTTATTTACAGTGCATAATAATTTTCTAATGGATTTTTTAACAAAGAAGTAAAATAGGATGAGAGAGGTAAGCATACAGCAAAACTAAGTACAGTGACTAAGGCTGATGAAGAATGCGGAATCTGAGAATACTTTCAACTATAAAGTTGAAATGAAGCTTCAGCCAGTCATTCTTGACCAAAATCATAATGAGATTTGAGAGAGACAGAGAATTAATTCGGTGAGACTTCATTATTTCAGTTATACAGACTCACAGTGCTGTAAATGAAATTATTGCCTTTTTATCTTATAAATGGTGCAGTTAATAAAGACTCTAAACCCAAAAACTTCTCCACATTTTCCTACTAGCTGTATAGCTCTCTGACAGGACAACTGTGCTTTTTTCCAACATGCCATTGCCCTAGACCTCAGTTTTGTGGTAAAGTATCTGATAAAGATCTGCAGCAATTTGGGTTCTAAATCTACTAGGCACTAGACAGTAAGAAACCCCAGTAATTCACATAGGCCATGGGATAGGATTGAGAGAGAAGTGTCTCACATGTACTGTACAGGAAAGGACAGCGATTCCACAAAAAAATTTGAGCTTTTACCATATAAACAAGCTTGCAGATTTGGGATGCTGAAAGCAAATATCTGTGTATATATACACATTTTGATCTTCAAAATATTTATATATTTAATTTATAATGCTTATAAGCAATCAAAGAGTCACATCTAAAACCATATCTTATTTTCACAGCAATTATTAAATTTATAATTTATTTTGTAATACAGGGGCTTACAAATTCTGGAATTGTAATTTTACTGACAAGAAGTGTGCTGAGAGAAGATTTCACTGTTAATATAAATATGCTGGTCTGCTCTGAAATAATACAGAAGATATATCTGATTTTTGCATTACTCTAAGTAAATATTGTCTATAAAATTCAATAACTATTGAGACATCACCATAGTGGCAAATACTAAATATAAAAACTGGAATTAACTTTCTATGTGTTATTTGGTATCTTATGATAAACTATGGAAACACTGCAGTGCAAAAGCAAAAGGTGACCTCTTATCCTGCTGACTCTTAGTCCTTTATCTCACATTTTCTTATGTAGTTGAACAATATCAGTTCACAACATAAGATGTAACTTGTCTTCACTAAAAATATTTTTATTCAGCATTTATGTTGATATCTTAAGTATCATGCGCATTTCTAAGTAGTCACAAGATCAAATGCACTTTGGCTTAGTTTCCATATAAAAATTAGAAGATGTTAATATTCTTACCACTCTGGCAATATATTTGAAAGCATATTAATGAGCATTAATGTCATATGCTTAGCCAAAAGAATTCCTGAAGTCAGAGTGCTATTTTATCTGCTTTAAAGCTTTAGTAATAAGGAGTTGAATATGTATTTTGATAACTATTTTATATCTTGTTAGCCAATAGCTGGATACAATTGAAAAATCTCCTACTGTGTACAAAGAAATTATACTGCGTTTTGGTTAAACAGTAATGCTGATGAAAAAAGTGACTGAATTCCAATAGAATCTATCAAAAAGATCCAGACAAACACAGAAATATTATACAGCTGAAGAATTTTCCATTTGTCAAGATAAGCATTCTGGAGTTTTTATTTGGTTTATTTTAAGAAATTCCAAAATGTTTGGATAATTATTACATGGAAATCAGTATGAAACTATTTAGGTTACCTTTAACAAAATATTTCACGTTTTTTCTTGCAATATTTTCAGTCCCCTAAGAGACTGAATTCATCAGGAAACTAGATGAGAAATGGAAGTTTCTGTTTTAGAAAACAGAATGGCAGCTAGACAACAGAAAACAGATGCCAATTATTTGCCAGTGTCTGCGGTAGAACAAAACATTTCATGACATTTACTTTGCCTTAGCAAGGCTGCCATTGATGTCAGTCAGCAGGTTCAGAAAAGAGAATCCATATGATCTAGGATTGAACAAAAATTCTTACACTTTGGTAAAGATGACATGATGAAAAATATGTGGTACTTTTTATAGAGTCAGCTATAATAGCACGATCTGTAATAATACTCCCTTACACTGTAAGATCAGAGTTGCTTAATAAAGTAACTGAAAACAGAATTTGCACTTCTTGGACTTAAAAACCACAAAACAGGATTTCTTCTGTCACATATTGAACAGGAAAGAATTCAAGCTGTGCAAGAAAAAATAAAATCTTTTGTCAGCACATTTTTATTTGCCCTGAGCATGTATTTGTAAGATGGGTTAGTCTTCATTTTATGCCATCCAAGGAACACAAGAGTTATTGCCATGCTGCTTACCTGTAACACACAAAACCATGGTATATATTAATGATAACAAGTCAGGCCAGCAGTAAATGTGTTAATCTAGGAGCCAAAACTTTCAGTTTGGATCTGTAACATTTTTTTAATGTAGCAAACACTCTGATTAGATGGTTACACTGACAAAATGTATACTATTTGTGGTTTACCTTTTATAGCAACATGAATCGTACAGATAAAATTCTATCTGGAGACAGAAATTGTACTCCTATGAGGAAACTATGTGGTTTTTTTTCTTCCAGACAGATCTTTCTTGCACGAACTAAGTCTTAGATTAAAGGCCAAGAATTCACCCAAACAAGTGCCTTGAAGAACTATGTTGGCAATGGAAGATAATGCAGCTGTATGGTTACCGTTTGTGCAGGGCTATATATGCAACACAAAAGTGCATGAGATTCTACAAGGGGGAAAAAATGCCACATTTGTTTACATCTGATCTTTAAAATAATTACAGAACATAATACCATAATTTCATATGGGAACATCTGCTAGCTGTAATATCTGTAGTATCTCATGTTCTTCCCTAACTGAAGGGCTCAGTGTCACAGTGCAACCAGTGGAGGTCCAAGCATGTTTAGTGATGGGGAAGCAGTTAGATATGACCTATCAAACAGTATCCTTCCCATCAGCCTTCCTGGCCTGACTCAAGAAAGAGATGTCTGTAAAGGCCTTTCTAACCATATTGTCTATGTCTTCAGTTCAGCTTGTACTTCTGGACTCTTTCATCACCATGGACCTACCACCCCTCTGTCAGTGATACCGCTTACAGCCTTGCTCCATTTGCATTGTCTTTAAATTCCTCCCCCTGAAATACTGATAACTTTAAAGTTTAATAACATCAACCACCTCTCTAAGACAGTACCAGATGATGAGAATAAATCATCAAGTCTTATTCAAAAAACTGTTAGCACAAAATTCTGGTACTCACATAAATACAAAACATAAATACTTACTGGTTTGGTGGCTGTGTTCCTGAGAGATTGAATGGAGATAAGTGCCTGTGAGATTTTTGCAAGGTTTTCTCAGGGTCATTACATACTATGAAATGAGTCACAACACAGGGATCAAAATAGATGAACAGTGCAGCTCCAGGATGACATCACTGCAGCATAGGGCCCAAATTATATTTGCAGCTATTTCACACAGTCAACATTTTCTGTAGTTTTAATTCACTATTTAATTTTTTTATATGGTTACTGAAGTCTGCAAAATACACTTACTTTCTGGAGTCTCTTTTTTCTGAATGTACCTGCTTTCCCAAAAAAAAAAAAAAATCTTCACAGGCATTCTCATTAATATTTTCTGGAAATGGAATTTATAAACTCAATAATATTGACTTTTCTGGCAAAAAAATTCACCTCAGATGTGAAGCATGTTGAGCTCTGACTTTATTTAGAACAGAACTTTCTGTAAGAAAAAAAAGGGGTGACTTTTAGTCAAGAATTAGCACTATAAAGAATCAACCTTCACTTAGCACATTTCTTTCAAATTAAGCAAGGGCTAAGCAAGACTAACTCATCCTCCCCAGATGATGAGCCAGCATGTTGAGGAAGTGGAGCTGAGAGGTGGTGAAGGACTTAATGATGTCATGGGGAACATACTGCTGTGGCCCAATAGTACATCTTTTACTCCTGTGAATAGTTCCATGATTTCAGGTGAATAGTCCTGCAGGATTAAGGCACTGATTCATAAATGTTTCAAAACAAGGCTGAAGCCCCGGTCATATTTTAAGTCTCAAAGACAGGGTAGTTTCTATCTAACCTAATAGATCAGAACCTCCACCTGCTCATTAGCTGAGGACCTCTGCCCTCCTTATTAGGCCCAATTTTCTCAGATGAGCTGTCAGATGGAATCTGCTGCAAGTGTACACACGACAAATTCCATGTCATTAATGGAACAGGTGTTTAATGATTTTGGATGCATCAAGTTTACCCAGCTTCTTAAAAGATCTCTTCTCATGTTTAATAGTGGCTTCAACACCAGGGATCATTTTCTGAAAAGGTTGGCACTTCCCAGTCTATCAAACTATTGGCTTTATGTGCTTGCCTGGTGCATTTATTTTAAATAATAGATTTTAAAATCCTAAAATTAAGGAACTAAACAGTGTTTAGAATTCCTACTGCTACCAGTTCTGAGGCAGTACTTCAGCCTCCACTGAAATTAGTAGGATCTTTAATTATGTAAGTCCTCAAAGAACTTCGGATTCATTAACTGTAATATGAAAATTTCACACAAGAAAGGTTGTATTTACTTTAGAAGTTTAATTTTAAATAGAAATTCATAAGTCAAAAATGTTTTCAATTGTGGATATCTACAACTAACATTTTTTGGTCTATACAAATATGAACAGATGCAAAATCAAGCTTTTGTGACAGTGAAAACCATGCGTTTGACTGAAGTTACTTAAGACATACTGGACAGTGGACTTTAGCAGAGTTTATTCCCTGATTTTATTCCAGCCATAATGAAATAAAAGAGTTTAGCAGAATGAGCATGTCAAGCTATATGGCACCTTCCCAGAAAGGAATGGGAAGATGAAAGAAAGGTTCTTACACCAGGATGGAAAAGACTTATTTTGAAAAAAACTTCTGCATGAAAACCTAGATAAAGAGAATAAGAGATTTTCTAAGCAAAATTAGGTCAACTGCATTTTTAACACTAAATCTCACTCAAGAATGAAGAGTTGTCATGTTTCTGTTACAGCTTCTAATCTCTAATTTTATTCAGGTTTTTGTACTATTGTGAAGGATCTTTGCTGTCGCGAGCGAGTGGATCCATATTAAGAGTCCCAGCAAACTTAGACCAAAAGAAAAACTTTCTCTATTTGATGGAGACTTTTTGTACTCTAATATTCTGTCAAATTCAAATTACAGTTCATTCAGAATAATATTAAGCAGATGCTTTCTGCACAAGGAAAATTTTGACTATGAGTTGAGAAATAATCTTTTTAACAGGACACCATCCAGGTACAGACAGAAGTCCTGAAGGAAGCTAATAAGGTTGCATTCCAGTGAAGAGCAATGAACACCCATCTCCCAATAGCTTCTTGAAAGCCTTGCTTCTTAACACAATTGACTTTGGCCATGAGTAATTGAGGTGTCCCAGCTGTTTTCTGATGTACCAGATTGCCTATGGGGGCAGCCAGAGATGGCAAGTATTTCAGTCATCACAGCTGAAATCTTTGATATTTGCTTGCCAACAATGAATCAGTTAATCCCAGAAAGCACTTTACTGCATTTCTAATAGGGGTTAGCCTTCATTAAATAAGGAGGCTAAATAACGCTTTAGACAAATCTAGGACTTTTGATACTTGCCCACTATAATGGCAAGTTCTAACATGAGAGAGAAATAAAATGGCACTGTAAACCTATGTTTAAGTATCTTAAATTTATATTTCTGCACCAGGCCAGATGACAGAGTAGGTGGGAATCTAGTGGGCTTGGTGGTAGATATATTCTCAGGCATCAGGTTATACCAATGACACATCTTCTCAGACCTCATAATGAAATAATTGTTTTAATAGTAAGACAGCAATCACTCTTGCACATAATGCATCTCTTTGTTTAATAAACTTAAACATGACTACATGACCCCACTATGTAGGACTGGACAGTCTTCTTTTCTCCTCTCAAAAATCTTTAGTCTGGATACTTGACTTCTGCATTTGATTTTCTAGTGGAGGGTCTGTATAAAGAACTCTTTCAGATAGCTGGATTTTGTAGGTAAAATAGCTGATATAGGATAGTATACTGTATACTATACTACTGTATACTATATCACAGAATGATGATTCTTTTTCTTTGAGCTTCTCAACATCACCATTGGTGAAGGAATTGGGAATATCTGAGTAAACTAATTAGGAGTCAGTATTCTAAAGTGGTTTAAGACCCTTTGCCACCCACATTTCTGCATAGCTGCCACCTCCTGCTGCAATTCTAACTCCTCAGGATTGGGAACCTCTTGCAGCAAAAGAAATGCATCTGTAAGAGGCAGCTACACTATGTAGATTCTGAACCTTAGTAGGCATGAGAAGGCCAAGATTAATAACCTTCACATTTAGAAGATCGGGCAAAGTGGTGGCAACTAGTCCCACATATTCCCACACATCAGCTCCTCTGACATCCTAATTTAATAGAAACTGTGAGACTGTATATCTAAATTTTCAGTGCGAAAAAAATATTGCCCTAGGTTGACCCTATCTGAGTTTAGCAAGGTCTGGGCACAGCAAGACAGCTTTGTGGGAGGTGGCCCCAAAGCTGAGCTGCCAATGAAGCAGAAGCTGTCAGTTCTCATATGGATTTGGGGTGTTATGTCTCTCCTCAAAGGTAACGTACTGCCTCAAATAAGCTCCCACAAAGTTCTGAATGCAGATACTGGTCTTTTTACAAAGCTTAGACCCTTGTTACACTGGCATATTGAATTGTCTGATAGTAAGAGTTGTTTCTTCCCTGTAAATCAAGAACTTGCCTCTGTGAAAGGCAGTAGTTTCCAGCCTTCCTCACCCTACCATGAAGGCAGCACTGAAGTCACAGGGTAACCTGTGACAAGCAGAGGACCACCTTCTGTATGAACTCAGTGGAATCTCAGAGATCTTTCCTGTTTAAAAACAGTATTCAGCTTGCCTCCTCACAGAGCAAAGGGCTGCTTTGAAACCATTCTCTTACATTGTCATTACTGTTGGGGTTTTTTTCCTTGCTGATAGAGAAAGAGGAGACAGGTTTCTTGTACTGATACTAATTACATCAGTGTGAAAAAGATTCCTACTCACAGCAGAGTACATTTGAATATGGCAAAAATAAAATATATTTTTGTCGAATACAGATGGTCAGCTCATGTTGTCCATTTCCACCCAGATCTTTTCCATCCTCACTCAAAGAGGAATATTCTTAGCCCATTTTTCATACTCATCATAGCCATCCTCACTGAAATTTGCCTTTAGAGAACTAAGGATTCTGTTATTTCCTTTGTTATTTTTCCAGATCTCAAAACTAAACCTTGTTTCACCAAATGTATTGGGCTATAGTTCCGCAGCTGCGATATTTTTGATTCCAGGAATTCTCAGTAAAATTTAAAAAGCTTATATTTCATATTTAACTTTATAAATCAAATTTTCTCCTTCCTTTCTTTTTGCAAACATATTTGCCCTAAATTTTCCTTTGTCAGACAAAATATCAGTGATTATAATTGTAGGCCAAACACAAGTTTTCATGAACTGTCTTGTGAATTAGGGTAGAAAAGCAATGCCTCATATGTTTGCCATGGTGCTTGATCTCTGCTTGAAATGTGAAACCTTTTCCAAAACAACTCTTAATAAGAGGTCAGCATTATATCTGGTGTCTTTCATGAGCAGTAAGTTCTGTGTGAAGGAAGAGAAAAAAGAAGCCTCAATTGAAAGGAATAACTCTGAACAATCTCATTTTTAATTTTCCTAGCACTACTATTAGTGTTTGCCAGTCTGGGGGCTGGAGGGAATGCTGCAGTTGCTTCCTCATCCCTTCTACTATGGCACTGGACAGTCTTTTCTTTTAACTATGGCACTGATATTAAGGAACAAGTTGAGAGCTCCCTTTTGTCATATTCCCTCAATGCCAGTGTTTTATTTATGGTTGTCTTCTATGCCAGTGTTTTATTTATGACACTAAATATATAAAGAGATTATAATGCAGGAAAAAGGGTGTTATGGAAAAACAGATGCTGTTTTGTCCAAGAGCCATGCTTATGAACAAGGCCACCTGGCTTTACACACACTGACTTTGAACCACATAGAGAAGAGACCTTTTCTTTTTCATTATTCAATCAGCTATTTTATCTGTGTCCTACAATAGTACATAAAATACAGAACATTTCTTTCTAAGAATTAACATGAATCAAATCTTATCTTTTAGGAGAGAACAGTGCTCTGAGTTTTCTTTTCAAATCAGGCCTGTGACTATTTTTGCTGCATGGAAGTACATTAGTATCAAACAAAGCATTTATCCCACAAGTTATTATGTAACCATTGTAAATAATATATAAATACTTCAACTTTATCTTAGCTTAGCACTACTTTTAGTCCTGAACTCATTTTATTAACGTTTTTTATTAGAACTGTTAGTAAATCAATCCCTACCTTCTCTTCAAGGCAGTCAGCCCCTCCTAGTGGCTACTCCCGACCTGCAGCAAAACACTCCAGGTTTTCCTGCCATTTGTCTTTGGTCTTTGCTGAGCAGAGCAGTGAAGATGGAGCTGTGAATTACTTTTCCTTCTTGAAATGTAGGAAAGAACAGGGAAATCTTCTGTCATTTAAAGTTATTGATGGAAAAAATAAACTGACACAAATGTTTGTGATATTCCTTGCATTAAATCTTGTCCTACTTTTCATAGCCTGAATACTATGAGTCATACAAATGTGAGCTGTAAGAGTCTATATTGCTCGATTACTCATATTCCTCCCTCTGCTACATCAATACTTTTTGAAGTGTTTTGTAAAGCTGAGCAGTAAAAGCCAAACTATTCCATAGACCGAAGGCTGAAAGCCTAAAAAAATGCTTGTGGTAATATCCTTCCTTTTTAAATCTTTCCTTCCCTTAATTTCAGCAATGCTGCTCACACAAGTAGTTATGCACATGTTTGTATGCTTGTTGGAAAGGGTCTCTGTCACTCAGCCAGGAACACATTTCTGACAATCTGCCTGGTTTTCTTTCCTCAGTTTTACTGCCTGACTGGTCATTTCTGCCATGATGTTTCACCTGTTGAAACTGCCCTGGGATGCTCTTGAACAACACCCCATGTTGTCACTGGAGCTGTGGCTTTACCTTTCTTACATATGAACATTATCAAAAGCACAGAAAAATAAGCAAATTGTTTCTCTCTCCCCTCCTCTCTCTACTTGTCTCTTCATTACAGACTTAGGGAATGTAAAAATAATTTAACTGCTGACTAAGTTATCACTGCAATAGAAAAATAGCTCACATAGTGATACCTATGTATTGAATTTATTACATAGGACTCTATGCAAAATTTAGTTACTCCTTAATATGTGAATCTTCCTGAAAAAAAGTTGAAAACCATTTGAGGAAAAGAGCATAGGAAGTTTCAGTAAAATCCACTGGCAGCAAGCTATCAGCTGCATGTCAGGATGTTATCCACCCAGTTTTCAGCAAAGGGCAGAACATCTACTGTCTTTGCTCAAGTTATTGCATATCATCAGCAATTTCCAGATTTTAGATCTTTACATTAAGACAGTAGTCCCAGTGAACCAGTAAAGCTGTGCTTCTGGTGGCCATCTAAAAGTACTGGCAAAAGTCCCAATTTTCAGAAGTAGGTATTTATTGCTTTGTGAGAATAAGGCACCATGCCAGGCACCTACAGAGAGAGCCAACCCAAATCAATAGCTGGGATCTTAGCAGGAGGTTAAGAACCCATGCACAGCACAGCAAGCAGACAAGACAAGCTTCACTTCTGATATAAATACACAATGCACCGAAGAAAGCCTACAGGCACCGAATCTTTTAGGATCAGTATAATTAGCTTACTCAACTACTTTGATATTGAAAGATACAACCTTATGTGCCAAAGCACATAGGCAACAACTAGCAAGAAAATTTCTGTCTCTAGCCCCTGGGAGGGGGAAAAATTTAGGTACTGTATTTAATATCAATAAAAGAACATAGTAATGGCTTTTTGAAGAACTTACTTATGAATTTAGGGAAAAAATGGAGGAATATCTTGTGGCCAGAAGCAGCTTGCTATAGTTCTTAAGTCCACATAGATTCATGGTTTTCTCCACGATATTCTAGATGTTTACATGGACTGGGATTTTATCGTTAAACAAATTTCCGAGACTGGGATTTTAATTTGTGTTGTACATATGAAAGTCATCTGACCAATAAATCTTTCTGTAGTTGACTGCTGAAGATGGCTTCAAGCCAATGCTGAAGAATGTTCACCTGAAAGTAACCCCTTCATGTTTCTGTAAGGGCTTACTTTTGATTTAAGAGTTATTATTAGTTATTATGTTGGCACTTTAATCTAAACTGAGATCAGGAACCTGCTACACTAGAGGTTACCTATAAAAACACTAAGGAACAGTCATTAAAAGTATTAGTCTGGAGCTCATATAGGCAAGATAGATTCAAATAAAATGCCTCCCACTTGCTATCAGAAACTGAGGTTCAGAAAACAAGTAGAATGAAAAATTTTTTTTTTCCTTTATCAAAAGATTTTCCATCTATTACAGATTATTGGTTCTATTTCTAGAGATACTTGAAACAAGGACAACTCGCATTATTCAATGTTTTGAAACTATAAAATGTGAAAGAAGGTTATTCAGTGCTTTAAAAAGCATGTCCCATATTTGAATGAAAATATGAAATTTTTCACTTTCCCAGAACATTGACAACTTGCCTGAATTTTGACTCAGGATTATCAAATCAAGCAAATCTAGTGTCATTGAATAAAAATAATTGAAGAAACATATTTATGCTTGAAGAAAATACAGAATTTATTAAGACCATGCATATGGATAATTCTAGAAACTGGATACATATACTATTAGTTCCTTAAGCTACTGCAAATTATTTTTAACTCCTGTGTGGGCTCTGAAGCCAGATTTTGGTGCCATCCTGCCTGGATTGTTCAGCTTTTATTTGCTGGGAAACTAAACTAAACTAAACTAAAATTATAATAATAATAATAAACCCCAAC
Source organism: Taeniopygia guttata (assembly GCF_048771995.1). NCBI lineage: Eukaryota > Metazoa > Chordata > Aves > Passeriformes > Estrildidae > Taeniopygia > Taeniopygia guttata. The sequence goes on along the minus strand of NC_133026.1, from coordinate 28,112,716 downwards.
CTAATAAAGACCAAACTAAGAAAAATCAATTCTGTAGCTGTCAGGAAAGGCTATAATATATTCTACTCTATCCTGGAATCAGAAAAATTTCTAAAACAGCAAAACTACAACTACTCAGAACCTAAAGTTACCCAAATTCAATAGAAATTCTTTCAGTGAGTCTAATGGGCTTTGGGTCATGGCCTCATGCATTAAACTAATTTATACAGAAAAAAATCTATTTCCTTTTACTTTCAATTAATCAGGGAACTGGATATGACCTATTGGTGGAATGGTAAATAATAGAGAGAACAGGTCAGTTGTACAGAGTGACTTGGACCGTTTGCAGAGGTCAGTTCAGATCTAAACATAGGTTTTATTGCAGCCAAGTGCAAGGACTTCTATCTAGAAACAAGGACTATTTGTAAGATGAGAAAAGTTATTGTAAAGAGCAACGATTCTGTCTCCAGATTGATAACAAATGACTATAATGGTAGATGAGCAGTTGAACCTGATTTCCTTCAGTGAGCTAACATGATCTTTAATTGATTTGCAAGAAAGGGAACACAATAAAAGTGGTAAGGCAGCATTAATGGCACCATTGCTGGAATGTTGTGTCCAGAATTAATATCTGTGATTCTAAAAGTATTCCAAGGAATTGGAAAGGGTTCTGGAAGGATGTAATGATGCAATCTTCAAAATATACCTCACTGTGTGAAAGACAGAAAAAACACAGCATATTATGTTGCTTTGACAAATGACCTGGGGACAACATGCTCATGATAAGTAAAATAATATTTCTGATAATCAGTAGAAGTTTCATCTGACAGGAAAAGCTATAACATGATCAAAAGTGAATCCAAACAAAATTTGACTGGAAAAAAGGGAGGATTTGAAACAGTGAGGAGAACTAAATTTTGCAAAAAAAGATATTACAACTACCCAGAATTGTATCAGTCACATGAAATTATTTTTGTTGCCCTCTTTTACCTCAAAATAATTGTGGTTGATTTAATAAGTTAATATATTACATTCTTTGATTTGTAGTATGTTGGCCTTGATATATGAGCCAGAGATACAAAGGACCAAGTTGTGCTATGAATTGAGAGGGAATTAATGGTTTTGAAGCTAGTGCAGATGGGATCTTATATACAGTGGTGATTTCCCCTGAGGAGTACCACTCATAGGTAACCTGGTATAGATAACCCACAGTGGCAATATGGTAACAAATACATCTAGAAATGAGATGCTAATTTGACCCAAGTCTATTTAAGACACGTGTTTGAGTACCACCGTGTTTGGCAGACATTGTTATGTACTTTATTTCAGTGGGTTGGTTGAAGTACGGGTATTGGGTTATTCTGTTGGTCATTAAACTATCAAACCTCTGAAAGGAGGCTGTGGTTAAAAAGAGTATGTCCATCTACATATCAGTGGGTATTGTACATGTTTTGAATGTATTACCTATGGTAATGTAATGGGAATAGATATGTTAAAGCTGAAGATGATCATAGATGGCTATAATGTCTTTTCACTTAAAAAATCTATGGCTTTACAACATGAGAAAAATGAATACACGATAGTTTGCTGAACCACATGCAGGATTGTTTCCAGGTTGAGTTTTGTAGATGGCTTATCTGCCTGAGGTCATATTGTTAATTATGTCATTAGGTCTGGAATTCACCATGGATATTACAATCTATTATGTGGGGAGCTTTGTATATGCAATGTCACTAATGAATGCCAGGCTTTATTCTCCAATTGCAGGTGCATCCCACCCTGACTTATTCCAGCTTGAGCAGCCAGGTGGTAAGACACTAATAGAGAT